>NC_136924.1:74493147-74708147 GCF_949752795.1 Hyperoodon ampullatus
AGAATAGATCTTAAAAGTTCTCATCAGAAGAAAAAGATTTTTAATTATGTATGGTCAACTAGACTCATTGTGGTGATCAGTGATCATTTCACAGTATATACAAGTAGCAAATCATTATGTTATATAGCTAAAAATAATATAGTTATTTGTCAATTATACCTCAATCAAAAAAAAATAAAATAGGAAAAAAGATTAAAATGTCTTTAACCCAAATGCATTATCCAAGCACTGAAGAAAATAGTGAAATGAGGATTGTATTCTAGTATTTTTTAGAAGGCGACAAAGCAAGCATAATTGCAAGTGGCTCTCTGGAGTCTGGTGAATATCATGTGCATACAAAATGGATTATTAGTACGAGAATATACTTTAAATACAAATTAGCATTCCTCATGTAATTAGTTATTTAGAGAATTCTCACTGAAACATTAAACTCTGGAAAATGTTCTTAATTGCAGCGTGACATTATTGTATACAAGCTGTCCCATTATATCACAGCATTCCCAAATACCAGTTGATCTATGTAATGTTGAAATTATTTTTAATCAACAAAAAAATCATACTTCAGTAATTTCATGCTTTATCCAATCACTATAAGAGCAGAGAAAATGCCTTTTTGTTTATAAATCTATTCATAAAAAGATTACAGACAATATGATTATATAGCTTTGTGTAGTTTCAAAGAGAATAAAGTTCAAATTGTTATTGGAAGTTCTATAATTATTAGTGCCTAGTTTCTTAAATTAGAAAGAAAAAATTAAAATTGAATGAATTAGCATCACTTGCTGAATCAGTCATGTAAGCATGTAATCCAGAGTTAAGGATCTATAGAATTGGGAGATGTACCTAAAGACTTCTACACTTCATACGCTCTCCTCATCTTTCAAAGGGTCACATGAGGTCTTAGCATGCTTTCTCCACTTGTAAAATTTGCACTCAGTTAAGTTTTGTGGAAGAAATCACCGAGGAGATGAAAGGATCAACAAGCTTTTTGCCTTTGACATAGGACATATTGCTACTTTGTATCTTGATTTCATTATTGCCAACATTTGTTATAGTATTTAGCTAAAATGCACTGAATAAATTATCCTTTTTTATTTTCAAGCAATGGTTGAATTGGATGGAGATGATGTAAGAGTTTCCTCCAGAGGAAAATATGCTGAAAGGGACATTGTGCAGGTAAGAAATTTAATGAAAATTGTTTATTTTGTTCATTGTGAAGAGCCCATGTCAGCTCTGATTTGTAAATGAAGAGTTTAAATTGAAATCAAGAGTCTCAGGTTCTGTTTAATTTAGGCAGTTGATTCTCTATAAAATGCATGTTAAGTAATGGCCTAGAATAAGCAGCAAATTATTTTCACCCGTTCTTCATGTTCACCATATATAAAATAGAATTGTTAATAAGTGTCCTTTCCTACTTTATTATTACCAGAAAATATCATTGAGATCTTTAGTAAAATTAAAAGCTAGAAACATAACAGGCTTTTAATGATGCTATCTATTTATTACTTAGACCTCAGTAAAGATAAAATTTTAAGACAGCTGATACATATTCAGTGTAAGTAAACAGTAGAAACAAACCAAAAATGTAGATTTTGTTCTATTTCCCCCATAGGTTATGGTTAGAAAAGTGGAAAAATATATCTTATAATTATATATAAATATTAAAATTATATAAAATATATAAATAATAATACTAATATAATACAAGGTAACATAATAATATGTATAATACTATAATGAAATATAACATAATAATAGGTTATATATCTCTATATATAGATATATAGACATATATATGATTCATGATTCTATTAGAATCAAGAAAAATACTTAACTAAAGCCTACTATTCTAGGAGTGAATAGAAAGAAAAAAAGCAGTTAAATTTTATAATTGAAACAAAGGAGTTAAATCAACAAAATTTCTGCATACTTTAGAGTCTTCATATCTTTTAGGATGTCAGAAGCAAAAAAAGACTGTGAAGGGAAGACTAAATGTAAAGGAAAGTTCTCAGTACAATTTGAGCACTTAAAGGAGCAAACAATGGAATTCAATATTATCTCCTAAATAACAACCTATATATTCACCCATAATACAGTCATTAAGATAATCTAATTTGAAATCCAAGAGAATTTGGTTCAAATCCTGGATTGTCCACTGTGATAACTTGGATAAGCTTTCTAAATTTCAGTGTTCTGGCATTGTTTAAAGATTCTATCAGATAATATATATAAAATACATTACATTACTGAAATAGAACTCAGTAAAATACAACAAAAAAATTTTAAAAATTAGAGAGGGAGAATAATGTAAAATAATCTGTAAATATAAAGATTAATCTTCACAAAGATAAAAAAGCATTCTTCTTCATTTGTCAGCAAAATTAAGTTTTAAAATAGAAACATCTGTATAACAGTTTTTTAAGAAGATAATTAAATATGATTTAAACCTAATGTTTAAATATTAACATTAAAATGTTAACATTTTAACCTAATGTCCTTGGTAGCGTAAAAAGCACACACACACATGAATAATTTGTTTAAAAGCAGCTGAGAAAGGGAACATGGTGATGTGGTCATCTATTTAAGAATCCCATGATGTTTTGTTTTTTATAAGTAGACACACGATTATTCACCTTATGCTGATTAGCATAATTATAAGTCCAAGTAATTACACTTTTTCTAAAAATCTCTTCATAATGTCCAGTTCACAGTAACCAAAAAATCAAATTACTGCATGGAAGTATGAATTTGAAGTCCTTTAAAATGTATTATGTTGCTGTTGGAATGCATTTTTACAAAGTTAAAGGAGACAGCTTCATATCTCATAGTATGATTTAAATGATGCTAAAGGGAAACTGGTATTACTCTCTCCTTTAGAAGGTAGTTAAGATTGCTCACATCATTAAGATTTACTTTAAGAGGATTAACATGTTATGTTAGTGACAACCAACACTTGTTGGTTATTTTATTTATAAAACAAAAATTTCCTTGATCATGAAAGTACTTCATCTCTAATTGGATATGCTACATTGGACAGAATAGTGAGATAGGACTCAGATCTATGATCTTGAACAAGTCAGTAAATCTCCCTTGAGCCTTTCTTTCATTACCTCCAGACTCCATTCTTTTATCTTTGCTCTTTCCATGATGTAGTGAGTCTCAGAGGAAGTAACAGACATGAAAATACTTTGTTACTTATCAGTATAAGATACATAAACACACACACACACACACACACACACACACACACACACACACACACACACACATATATATATATATATATATATATATATATATATATATATATATATATATAATTATATATTTCCTCTCATTGAAAGTCAAAATCTTGAGACTGGTCTATCACCATAAAGTGACACTGAGATCACCAAAGATTTTGAAGACACCTGAGGATATAGCTAAGCACTCAAGGGATTCTACCATGTAAAGTTGAAGTGAAAGAGTCATGAGATCTCACAGATACTGAACAGGAAACTAAAATCTTCCCAGAGAATTAGTAGACTCCTGAATGACAGTGACACCTTGACTTACATGTCTATATTTAGTTAAGGATATCTGATGCACCCTTTTCTAATTTCATGGAAAAGTTCTTAAATGGTGATTGGTCTATTAAAAATAGTTCCCACTGGGCTTCCCTGTGGCGCAGTGGTTGAGAGTCCGCCTGCCGATGCAGGGGACACGGGTTCGTGCCCCGGTCCAGTAAGATCCCACATGCTGCAGAGCGGCTAGGCCTGTGAGCCATGGCTGCTGAGCCTGCGCATCCGGAGCCTGTGCTCCACAACGGGAGAGGCCACAACAGTGAAAGGCCCGCGTACCGCAAAAAAAAAAAAAAAGGTCCCAGGGTAAACATTTATATATCACATTGTGTTCAAGAATTAGCATATTTTCTCTCACCTTGAATAAAATGTTAAAACATTCCACCATTACAGGTTTCCTGGTCCTACCATTCACTAAAACATTTTTTAAATGAGTTATTTTTAAGAATAGAAATATTCTTGAATATGTATAATATTGGGGTTGGAAGGGCACACCAAGAATAATATTGTCAATCTTCCTACCACCAGGAAATATCTAAGCCATCATAATCAATGTTATAAACACTGCTGGCTAAAATAATATCAGAAAATAGGGTGTATTTAGACTCTCTTACCTTTTTGCTTTGTAAGAAACTGAATGAGATATTATACTAAATCACTTAGCAGAAGGCCTCTCACCTACAAGTTGCACAATAAATGCATTAATATCAGTTTCAGTTATTATTATTAGTTAGTATGTTGGCATAGTACAGTGGGAAGGCATTTTTATGTCACTGTTTCATAGTAGCTGTACCTTGACATATGACACTGTAGTCAGTCTTATATATGATTATGTTCATTGCCTCAAGATTCACTCTCATATGACTATAATATAAACAGTATGCAGGAAGAGATTCTATGGTTGTTATTCTAAAACTTAAATGAATTATTTTCTTAAATCAATATATGTAAAGGCTTTCCATTTGTTTGTTTGCTTGCTTGTGCTGTGGATTGGCCATTGTATATAATGCAATATCATTTCTCCTGGCTGCATTCAGCTGCTGTCCAGCCTATCATTTCCTTAAAAATTATATTTAAATCATATCTTTCATTAAGAGGAGAATAATTATCTTGAAGGCTTAGACTTGAAAATCACTAATGGAGCTCTGCAAAGTGGGAACAATCAAATAAAATTGAGCAGAACCACAACTAAAAGCTCATTTGCCCAAACTGATTCAAACTTTCTTCACAAATAGGCAAAGCTAGCTGTTAGAGCAACCACATAGAACATTTTCCTTGTCCAGGATAGATGCTAAAAGAAAGATGTAGCGTGTCAAGGAAATGGTATATTTCAACTGAACAGAATGCATTTATTTGTATTCTTCATATGAATGGGATAAATTAGTGCAAAGTAAAAATGATTTGTTCCTATAACCTGAACAGTTTAAGGGTCCAAGTTAATTTGTGGTAATAGTCAGTGATCAACATACATTCACAAATGTGTGAGTGTTATTTTGAACAGGAGGTCCCCAGGTACAGTGATCAGAAATGAGTGATTAAAAGGGACAATAAACAGAGGGGTCTGAGAAGTTGAGTGGAAAATTGTTACTGTAGAAGGATATCAGCAATAGTCCAAAAAGAAAGAGAATATATTTTTGTCATCAAAAGTGTAAGGTTTAACATTAATAAGAGGCAAAGGAAAGAGAGTTGCTTGTCATTTTCATCTCTCACTTAGGGAAGTACCTCATGACTTGACTGAAGAGATGAATATTCCTTTGGAAAAGGATTAGATAATTTAGGTTAGTGAGTAGAAGATTCTCAACATCTTTTTCTCTGCTCCCAACACACATGTGGGATAAGAGGTGCTCCTGTTGATAATATCACTTGCTATAACAGTTACTCTTAACCCAGGGGCAAGGTCCCTTAATACTCAAGGGATGAATCAGAATCTGTGCCCGCATTTAGCAAACGTTAAGTTAAATGAGATATATTCTTCCCTCCTTGGCTGAAAACTAAGATTTCTTTCTTATCCATTGTTTATGAACATGTTTTAAAGATGAGTAGAAGTGTATATATTATGAGAACAGTGATTATGAATCTTAGTTTTGACATTCCAGAGTGTCATAACATTCTTGAAAATGAATTTGTATTTACTTCAATAAAAAATTTAGCACATCCTATAGCATTTGCTGGAAAGGTGAAAAAACAGGTGCTTTAAAATAACAAAAAGGTCAGGAATTACAGTTTTAGATTATAATACTGGTACCTAAGTTTGAAAGAGATAAAAAATTGATAAAAATATTTAAAGTTTGATATGAATGTAAACAAAAGACTAGAAAGAAAAGTCTCATATTTATATTGCATATATAAATTTATAAATTAATGAATAGTAATAATAATGACTATCATACTATACATATTATGAGTTGAACACTATTTTATGCACTTATGTGTTGACTTATTTAATACAGCAACCTAATGAAGTAAGCATTATTATTTTTATCCTCATTCTATAGAAGAGGAAACTGAGTCAGAGTAGAATATAACTTGTCCAAGACCACACAGCTAATAAGCAGCAGAACCAGCATCTGAACCCGGGAAGTCTAATTCCAGAGTTTGTGAGAATAGGGAGTAAAAAGATAATTGAATTTAATTACCATGGTCTAAGAGAAGAGTAAAGACCAAAATAAAAGTAAATATAAGAGCAAAGTTGAGGTAAAGGAAAAACACAGCAGGTATAATATCCCCCTTCCCTAGAGAAGTATCAACTATCTGCTAGAGTGTCGCCATTTCCCTGAAATGTAGGTATTAGTTATAGATTCTTCAAAAACTGATCTAAGAAATAGTTTAAAAGATAATTATGTATATGTATAGCTGATTCACTTTGTTATAAAGCAGAAACTAACACACCATTGTAAAGCAATTATACTCCAATAAAGATGTTAAAAGTAAATAAAATTTTAAAAAGGTAATTATGTATATACTAACCATATCATTACTAATTTTTTAAAATACTATGCCTTTTAAAATAAGAGTGAAATAAGCTATAGCTGAAATTAGATATCTTTTTCTTATTAATCCCTCACTATGTTGATTCTTATTTTCTTACCTTTCTAATTATAGTTTCAGAGAGAAAAATAAACCTAACTTTGTTTGCACCTCTTTGTCAGGTCTTGTCCAAGTCAGATGATATAACTTCACAAATGTTCATATCCTCCTATTTCTCTTCTCAGCTGAAGATTATATTTACTCTGTTAGTTTTTTCTTACCCTTACTTAGCTACCTTTAAGGTAAGAGAAATATTTGTCACCTTTCTATCAAACTTTTCTAAAAGTTGTGCTGAGTTTTCCACCTGGTATCAAGACAGGGTAAAATTATGGTCATATGGGTATGCTTCTGTCTATAAGGTGCCTTATTTTAAAAAGAAAGGAGTACTTTTCTGCTCTTTCTTAAAAGAGACTGCTTTCACTGCATAAATGGTGTTACATTTGCTTTTTGATTCCTTAACATTTTAACCTGCTTTATCTGTCGCAACCTGAGTGGTTTAAAGTCTGTTTCCTAATAAAAGTTAATTTTCTGAAGGCACATCTTGAGTAACTGCTTAAATCAAAAGTAAATTTTTCATAATAAATTTAAAACAGTTACATTACAGTATGAGATGAGAGTGTGAACACTCTCTGTTTCTCTGGAGGAAAAAATGATTTAATATAAACTTTAAAATATTATATTTGAAAATTGTTCAACCTCCTGAAATGTCTTCGCTGTGCCTTTTCTCCAAAACCTAAAATTACTGTGTCCCCAAACTATCACAGCATTAACAGTTACAATCATTCCCAGTTGCTTTCAAGAATCATGATGTCTGTAAGGAGAAATTGAACTAATGCCCACAAACAGCACAGTGTTTATTAAGTAACCATTATAAATGAGAATGGAATCAGGCAATATATTGCCAGAGTATTCAGTGATAAGTATTCTCACATGATTGTTTATATAAAGATAGAACAATCATTTTTATGTAATGTAAAAATAAGAATATTGATATTTGATGATATTTCAATGAAAAGTATACCAAAATCTTACACTGAGGGTTTTTGGTTGTTTATGTTTTGCCTTTCCAAATAACAGATATAAAAAACAAACATTTGGGGCTAGATTCAATGTACTGAATATTTTGGGTACCTACTAATGTGAACTGTGTAAATTTTATATTCATTGTCCATGTGATTTGATGGTCTAGTAATATAATTAAAAATACTTTACATGTGTTTAGGACTCTTTAACAATATACATTATTTTTTTTTTTTTTTTTTTTTTTTTTTTGCGGTACGCGGGCCTCTCACTGTTGTGGCCTCTCCCGTCGCGGAGCACAGGCTCCGGACGCGCAGGCCCAGCGGCCATGGCTCACGGGCCCAGCCGCTCCGCGGCATGGGGGATCCTCCCGGACCGGGGCACGAACCCGTGTCCTCTGCATCGGCAGGCGGACTTTCAACCACTGCGCCACCAGGGAAGCCCCAATATACATTATTTTTAACTCTGATTTGAGTAATACTTCTACATTGAAAGCTGAATTAAGCATGCATTAATTCCATTTGACAAGAAACTGAGCCCTGAAGAGGTTAATGCTCCATCCACCTAAGTGTCGAACTCAAAACTGCAGAATACATGTAGCAACATGATGGGTGTATCAGGACCCGGAGACAAGAGTTATTGTGGGGAAAAACATAGATAAAGATTACATCCCTTATTAGATAAAGTATATATTAGAAAGTTGTGGTCACTGTTAGAGCTATTTGTAATAAATCAAATATATTTAAAATGCATAGTTATTATCATGCATCTCACCATTACTCCAGGCTTCTCTGATTCTCCTACAACCAAATGTTTACATATGTTGGTTTTTGTGTCTATTTTTTAATTTATTTAAATAGCTTGCTAAGGTCTGTTAAATAACTTTCTTTCACCTCTGATTTAGTTTGTGCCATTCAGGGATTATATTGACAGAAGCGGAAACCACATACTCAGCATGGCTAGATTAGCTAAAGATGTCCTAGCGGAGATCCCAGAGCAGTTTCTCTCCTACATGAGGGCCAGAGGAATCAAGCCATCGCCTGCACCTCCCCCGTACACCCCACCTACGCATGTGTTACATACTCAAATATGACTGTGCTCCGAAATGCTAATGTAACTACACTTCAGTTAGAACTGCTGAGTCCATGCTTTTCTCCTGGTGCTCTATAAGGAACTAGGGAATGAGATACTTTTCTCAGTTTGGTTTCAGCAGTATTGGTTTGTATGCTTTCTTGGATCCAAAATTTATTATCTTCTTAAACCAAAACTGTAAACTACGGTTGTTGCATGAGCAACAGAATAATTGTTTAAATGCTTGAAGCAAAATATGGATGTCTTCTCTGAATCTTTAAATGTTTTCTGGACAGAAACAGCTAATTTCCAATGTACTGTTGGGAAAAAGCACAACCTGTGTTTTTAACTCAAATATTGTCCTTGACTGCTAGGTATATAGGAAAGCAGTCTCTCTATATCAATGTTTACATGTTACTACTTTTTAAATTCCAATACTTTTATAACTGTTCTTAAGAATACAAGTTTTGAATATTGAATCCTTTGCCTTCTAAATTGCAATAGCTGTAATCACAAGAGCAATATCTCTTTGAATGACTGTCTGGAGAAATGCAATTGCAAGCAAGGGAAGGTGAAGATACTTTCATATTTCTCAGTAAGTGAATTGTCTTATGAAGCTGCATCTGCTTAGTAATCAGTTCCTCTGAGCCATTTGCCAAGTATGGGAGTTTACACTTAGCAGATGTGTATTCTGAAAGAACATACATTTTTCATGAAGTTTAGATTCTAAATTTAGGCTGCAATTTGTTTATGTTTTGTAATGCTAAGTAGAAATAATAAAAAGTCAAACATCGTGAACTGTAAATGCACAGAAAATACTTTGTGTAAAAAGTAGCATCTTTATATTACAATACCATGTAGAAAGACTAAAATCCAGAATATTTGACTGTGAACCATGTAGCAGATGTTTTAAACTTTCTATTTCATTGTACCTTGTCTAGATATTTTAAGTCAGAGGGATACTGGCTCTCTTGGTTTGAATTCCTTTCCAAGTTGACACGCAGGGTGCACAGGCTGGAAGTTTTTTGCGAAATTCCCATTTAAATGTACACAACCATGTGACTTAGTACACAACACATTTGTGAAATAACCCACTCCTATATACTGACTGATCTGCCTATCCACGATTAATTGTAAAGAGTTTTTGCACGTACAGTTTTTATGAGAATTGCAGTTTTGTGACAAGAATGACAGTTGTGTCTAAATTAAAACATATCTTTAGAACAAATGGCCTTAAATTCTCACAGAATTCCTGGAAATGATTGTGAATTACCACTAAGTAATAGAAAAGTGAATTTGTTATTTTCTTTTGCGTCAACAATGTAACTGCTTTATAATATTTTCCTTACTTATATCCCATTTACTACTTGGTTTATTTCTACTGTATGTTGTTCTCTTTGTCCCACGTTGACTTAGGGTGACTTTTATAAGCATGAAATTATTTTATGGAAAACAAAAATATATACATTCACATATCTAACAGAATCGATGTTATATAATTATGTACTCCTAAATTGTCCATTTTTGGAGTATATATTAAAATCTTTTAAAGATTAACTATTTGCTCTGTAAACTTTATGTATAAATGACATGGAATCTGATGATTTCCTTTATTGGTCACAAATATTTATGTCAGTATAGTTTATTGGCCTACAATTGTATTATTTGCCTTCATTCATCAGTTCTAAAGAATGAAAATAAATAAGATCAATATTCTTTCCTTCTTGTCAAACATGTTATTTTTATTTGAATTGATCAGAAAAAAATGAAAGATGTACACTTCTTTATTTAAATAATAGTGTGCCCAAACCTAGTGGGGGCAAATGGTTAAGAAACAGTCCCGGGCTTCCCTGGTGGCACAGTGGTTGAGAATCCGCCTGCCAATGCAGGGGACACGGGTTCAAGCCCTGGTCTGGGAAGATCCCACATGCCGCGGAGCAACTGGGCCTGTGAGCCACAACTACTGAGCCTGCACATCTGGAGCCTATCCTCCACAACAAGAGAGGCCACGACAGTGAGAGGCCTGTGCACCACAATGAAGAGTGGCCCCTGCTTGCCACAGCTAGAGAAAGCCCTCACTCAGAAACGAAAGACACAACACAGCAAAAATAAATTAATTAATTCATAAACTCCTACCCCAACATCTTCTTTAAAAAAAAAAAGAAAAAGAAAGAAAGAAACAGTCCCAGTTACAAGCCTTATCCTTTTTATGGCTGAGAATAATCATAAGAAATGTATGTGATGTTAGTTCTATACATAAGATTAGAAAATACCTAGACTTGTATCTTTGTTGCATAAATGAAAAAAACAAGACTGAAGAGGTTAGGTGATTTATCCAAGACGTAACTAGAGTAAAGCTCATTACCATTGTGAAACTACTTAAATTTTGTGAGTTGCTGTTAGAAGATGTACAATGAATAATACCAGAGACATATTCCATAAATGCAAACACATTCTAATAGTTGCACATACAATCTAGGTATCAGGGATATGAGCATTAGGTAATGAGCAATGAGAAAGATATATATCGAGAGAAGAGTGATAGCTCCAAATCATCAAACCTGCTGCAGAAAACAGCAGGACTGTAACTGGGCACCCTCAAGACCCCCAAGAGCTTTGGATGCTGTTCTCTCTCTCTAATTCCGTTCCCTTCCTCTCTGATGAAAACAATTTTAACTACAGGATGAACCCTCAGCCTTCTATTCAATCATCTCCATCATCTGGTTTTATAATATCAATTTCCATTGCTTCCCAAATGAATATTAAAATTATCCAGTCTTGTCTCATCACTCTTCCCCAACCAATTTGAGTTCATTTGGAGTCTCAGGCATAGTTCATAATTTTTCCTTCCATCAAGCTCTCTCCTTAGGCCTCCATCTAGGATATTTGAATGTTCTAACTCAAGCCCCAACTCCACCTATGTTCTTTTAAAACTTCAGCTAACAATAATCACTACCTTCTATGAACTCACTTTTGCTTTGCATTTTAACATATTAATCACCTCATATTATATATAAACTATTTTACTTTGTTTGGGGCGTCTTGTCTCCCCAACACCAGAAAATATGATTTAATGGCACCTGGAATAGGTTAATTTTAAAAGCTTCCCAGGTTACTGTAATGTGTAACTAGGGAGTATAACTGTTGCAGTTAAAGAACATCAGATGATTCAACAACTACTTTTAAAATTCTCTCTCCCATCATGTAATACGGGGAGGAAAGAAAAGGTAGATAAAACTCTGAATAGTGGGGGGGGGGGGGGCAGCAGTGACAGTAGGTATGTAGCATAGGCTATTTTGTTCTTTAGACATAGTGAAGATAATTAGGGAGACTCATGTACTTTTTTTTTTTAACTGTGGCTTATCATCAGCTTAGAACATAAAGAGGTTTCTCTCAAAAGGATGAGGTCGATGTGGTTGTGTGTTTTTTTTTAATACATCTTTATTGGAGTAAAATTGTTTCACAATACTGTGTTAGTTTCTGTTGTACAACAAAGTGAATCAGCCATATGCATACATATATCCCCATATCCCCTCCCTCTTGAGCCTCCCTCCCACGCTCCCTATACCACCCCTCTACGTCGTCGCAAAGCACCAAGCTGATCTCCCTGTGCTATGTGGCTGCTTCCCACTAGCTATCTATTTTATATTTCGTAGTGTATATATGTCCATGCCACTCTCTCACTTCGTCCCAGCTTACACTTCCCCCTCCCCATGTCCTCAAGTCCATTCTCTACGTCTGCGTCTTTATTCCTGTCCTGCCCCTAGGTTCATCAGAACCAATTTTTTTTTTTAGATTCCATATATATGCATTAACATATGGTATTTGTTTTCCTATTTCTGACTTACTTCACTCTGTATAACAGTTTCTAAGTCCATCCACCTAACTACAAATAACTCAATTGCATTTCCTTTTATGGCTGAGTAATATTTTATTGTATATATGTGCAACATCTTATTTATCCATTCATCTGTCAATGGACATTTAGGTTTGTTTCATGTCCTGGCTATTGTAAATAGTGCTGCAATGAACATTGTGGTACCTGACTCTTTTTGAACTATGATTTTCTCAGGGTATATGCCCAGTAGTGGGATTGATGGGTCATATGGTAGTTTTAGCTTTTTAAGGAACCTCCATACTGTCCTCCATAATGATTGTATCAATTTACATTTCCACCAACATGCAGGAGGGATCCCTTCTCACCAACACTTTCCAACATTTATTGTTTCTAGATTATTTAATAATGGCCATTCTGACCATGTAAGGTCATACCTTATTGTACTTTTGATTTGCATTGCTCTAATAATTAGTGATGTTGAACATGTTTTCATGTGCCTCTTGGCCACCTGTATGTCTTCTTTGGAGAAATGTCTATTTAGATCTTCCACCCACTTTATTTTGGGCGGGGGGGTCGTTTGTTTGTTTGATATTGAGCTCCATGTGCTGTTTGTATATTTTGGAGATTAATCCTTTGTCCGTTGTTTCATTTGCAAATATTTTCTCCCATTTTGAAGGTTGTCTTTTTGTCCTGTTTGTAGTTTCCTTTGCTGGGCAAAAGCTTTTAAGTTAAATTAGGTCACATTTGTTTATTTTTGTTTATATCTTCATTACTCCAGGAGGTGAGTCAAAAAAGATCTTGCTGTGGTTTATGTCAGAGTGTTTTTCCTGTACTTTTTCTCTAAGAGTTTGATAGTGTCTGGTCTTACATTTAGGTCTTTAATCCATTTGGAGTTTATTTTTGTGTATGGTGTTATGTAGTGTTCTAATTTCATTCTTTTACATGTAGCTGTCCAGTTTTCCTAGCACCACTTATTGAAGAGGCTCTCTTTTCTCCATTGTATGTTCTTGTCTCCATTGTCATAAATTAGGTGACTATATGTGCGTGGGATTATCTCTGGGCTTTCTATCCTGTTCCATTGATCTATATTTCTCTTTTTGTTCCAGCACCATACTGTCTTGATTACTGTAGCTTAGTTTGAAGTCAGGGAGCCTGAATTCCTCCAGCTCCATTTTTCTTTCTCAAGATTGCTTTGGCTATTCAGGGTCTTTTGTGTTCCTATACGAATTGTAAAATTTTTTGTTCTGATTCTGTGAAGAATGCCATTGGTTTTTTGATAGGGATAGCACTGAATCTGTAGATTGCTTTGGGTGGCATAGTCATTTTCACAATATTGATTCTTCCAATCCACGAACATAGTATATTTCTCTATCTGTTTTTTTATCTTTGATTTCTTTCATTAGTGTTTTATAGTTTTCTGAGTACATGTCTTTCACCTCCTTAGGTAGGTTTATTCCTAAGTATTTTATTCTTTTTGTTGTGATGGTAAATGGGATTGTTTCCTTAATTTCTCTTTCTGATTTTTCATTGTTAGTGTATAGGAATGCAAGAGATTTCTGTGAATTAATTTTGGATCCTGCAACCTTACCAAATTCATTGTTGAGTTCTAGTAGTTTTCTGGTGGCATCTTCAGGATTTTCTATGTTTAGTATCATGTCATTTGCAGTGACAGTTTTTGTTCTTCTTTTCCAATTTGTATTCTTTTTATTTCTTTTTCTTCTCTGATTGCCATGGTTAGGACTTCCAAAACTATGTTGAATAAGCGTGGCAAGTGTAGACATCCTTGTCTTGTTCCTGATTTTAGTGGAAATGCTTTCAGTTTTTCACCATTGAGTATGATGCTTGCTGTGAGTTTGTCATATATGGCTTTTATTATGTTGAGGAAGTTTCCCTCTATGCTCATTTTCTGGAGAGTTTTAATCATAAATTGGTGTTGAATTTTCTCAAAAGATTTTCTGCATCTATTGAGATGATCATATGGTTTTATTATTTAATTTATTAATATGGTGTATCTCATTGATTGATTTGCATATATTGAAGAATGCTTGCATCCCTGGAGTAAATCCCACCTGATCATGGTGTATGATACTTTTAAAATGTTGTTGGATTCTGTTTGCTAGTATTTTGTTTAGGATTTTTGCATCTATGTTCATTAGTGGTATTGGTCCATAATTTTATTTTTTTGTGATATATTTTTCTGGTTTTGGTATCAGGGTGATGGTGGCTTTGTAGAATGGATTTGGGAGTGCACCTCCCTCTGCAATTTTTTTTCATGAGTTTGAGAAGGATCGGTGTTAGCTCTTCTCTAAATGTTTCATAGAATTCACCAACGTGCTTGTTTCGTAGAGGACCAGCAACTGCCAAAGGTTTTACTGAAGGGCATGCCTTGTCCTTTCAGCTTGTGTTTAGTTTTACTATTTTATGCCATTGTGTTACTTGTATTTGTAATTGACACAAAAATGAGAAGATACTTAATAAAAATTCACTAAAGATTAATTTATATCATTAGAACAAGTAGGATAAACTTCCTAATAAAGAAAAAGAGCTGAGGATCAAATTAGTTTCCTTTGAGTGCATGTGGTATCACTTAATAAAGATCAAAAGAATGGAAATCTACTTGTAAAAAGTTACGCTTGAGGAGCTTCAAGATGGCGGAAGAGTAAGATGTGGAGATCACCTTCCTCCCCACAAGTACATCAGAAATACATCTGCATGTGGAACTTCTCCTATAGAACACCTACTGAACGCTGACAGAAGACCTCCGATCTCCCAAAAGGCAAGAAACCCCCCATGTACCTGGGTAGGGCAAAAGAAAAAAGAAAAAACAGAGACAAAAGAATAGGGATGGGACCTGCACCAGTGGAAGGGAGCTGTGAAGGAGGAAACGTTTCCACACACTAGGAAGCCCCTTTGTGGGTGGAGACTGCAGGTGGCAGAGGGGAGAAGCTTCGGAGCCATGGAGGAGAGTTCAGCAACAGGGGTGCAGAGGGCAACGTGGAGAGATTCCTGCACAGAGGATTGGTGCTGACCAGAACTCAAGAGTCCAAGAGGCTTGTCTGCTCACCCACTGGGGCGGGCAGGGGCTGGGAGCTGAGGCTTGGGCTTCGGTTGGATTACACGGAGAGGACTGGTGTTGGCAGCGTGAACACAGCCTGAAGGGGCTAGTGAACCACAGCTAGGTGGGAGGGAGTCGGGGGAAAAGACTGAACCTGCTAAAGAGGCAAGAGGCTTTTTCTTCCCTCTTTGTTTCCTGGTGCATGAGGAGATGGGATTTAGAGCACTGCTTAAAGGAGCTCCAAAGACGGCCATGAGATGAGGCTATCAGCTCAGACCCCATAGACGGACATGAGACACTAAGGCTCCTGCTGCCACCACCAAGAAACCTGTGAGCAAGCACAGGTCACTATCCACCTGCCCTCCTGGGAGCCTGTGTGGCCCGTCACTGCCAGGGTCCCGTGATGCAGGGAGAACTTCCCCGGGAGAATGCATGGCACACCTCAGGCTGATGCACTGTCACACAGGCCTCTGCTGCTGCAGGCTCACCCTGCATCTGTACCCCTCCCTCCCCCCGGCCTGAGTGAGCCAGAGCCCCCTAAGCAGCTGCTCCTCTAACCCCATCCTGTCTGAGCAAAGAACAGATGCCCCCAGGTGACCTACATGCAGAGACGAGTCCAAATCTGAAGCTGAACCCTGAGAGCTGTGTGAACAAAGAACAGAAAGGGAAATTTCTCCCAGCAGCCTCAGAAGCACTGGATTAAAGCTCCACAATCAACTTGATGTACCCTGCATCTGTGGTATACCTGAACAGACAAAGAATCATCCCAAATTGAGGAGATACAAAGATAAATTATTTTTTCCCCTTTTTCTCTTTTTGTGAGTGTGTATGTGTATGCTTTTGTGTGTGATTTTGTCTGTATAGCTTTGTTTTCACCATTTGTCCTAGGGTTCTGTCCATCCCTTGTTTTGTCTTTGTTTTTTAATTTTTAAAACTGTTTTCTTGATATTTATTTCATAATTTTTATTTTAATAACTTTATTTTACTTTACTGTACTTTATTTTATCCTCCTTTCTTTCTATTTTTTCTCCCTTTTATTCTGAGCTGTGTGGATGAAAGGTTCTTGGTGCTCCAGCCAGGAGACAGTGCTGTGCCTCTGAGTTGAGAGAGCCAAATTCAGGACACTGATCCACAAGAGACCTCCCAGCTCCACGTAATATCAAATGGCAGCAATCTCACAGAGATCCCTATCTCAACACCAACACCCAGCTTCACTCAATGACCAGTAAGCTACAGTGCTGGACACCCTTTGCCAAACAACTAGCAAGACAAGAACACAAGAACATCCATTAGCAGAGAGGTTGCTTAAAATCATAATAGGCCACAGACACCCCAAAACACACCATCAGATGTGAACCTGCCCACCAGAAAGACAAGATCCAGCCTCATCCACCAGAACACATGAACTAGTCCCCTCCACCAGTAACCCTACACAACCCACTGAACCAAACTTAGCCACTGGGGTCAGACACCAAAAAGAATGGGAAAAACAAACCTGCAGCCTGAGAAAAGGAGACCCGAAACACAATAAGATAAGCAAAATGAGAAGACAACAAAAACACACAGCAGATGAAGAAGCAAGATAAGGAGCCGGAGGAAGATGGCGGAAGAGTAAGATGCGGAGATCACCTTCCTCCCCACAGATACATCAGAAATTCATCTACACGTGGAACAACTCCAACAGAACACCTACTGAACGCTGACAGAAGACCTCAGACCCCCCAAAAGGCAAGAAACTCCCCACATACCTGGGTAGGTCAAAAGAAAAAAAGAATAAACAGAGACAATAGGATATGGACGGGACCTGCACCAGTGGGAGGGAGCCGTGAAGGAGGGAAGGTTTCTACACACTACAAGCCCCTTCGCGGGCGGAGACTGCAGGTGGCGGAGGGGGAAAGCTTCGGAGTAGTGGAGGAGAGCACAGCAACAGGGGTGCGGAGGGCAAAGCGGAGAGATTTTGGCACAGAGGATCGGTGCCCTCAGGCACACACCAGCCCGAGAGGCTTGTCTGCTCGCCGCCGGGGCGGGCGGGGCAGGGAGCTGAGGCTCGAGTATCGGCTTTCAGTCAGAGCGCAGGGAGAGGACTGGGGCTGGCGGCAGGAAGAGAGCCTGAAGGGGTTAGTGCTAGCCCGGAGGGAGTCCGGGGAAAGGGTCTGGAGCTACCAGAGAGGCAAGAGACTTTTTTCCCTTTTGTTGCCTGGTGCGCGAGGAGAGGGCATTCCCCTCCCTCCCCTCTGCCTGAGTGAGCCAGAGCCCCCGAATCAGCGGCTCCTTTAAACCCGTCCTGTCTGAGCGAAGAACGGACGCCCTCCGGCGACCTACGCGCAGAGGCGGGGCCAGGTCCAAGGCTGAGACCCGGGAGTTGTGAGAGCAGAGACAGGGAAATCTCTCTGGGCAGCCTCGGAGGCAGTGGATTAAAGCTCCACGGTCCATTTGATGTGCCCTGCGTCTGTGGAGTGTATGAATGGACAGCGAATCATCCCAAATTGAGGAAGTGGACTTTGAGGACAAGATTTAAGACTTTCCCCCCTTTTTACAACGAATTATCCCAAATTAAGGAGGTGGACTTAGCAAGATTTCAGACTTCTCGCCCTTTTCCTCTTTTTACAACGAATTATCCCAAATCGAGGAGGTGGACTTGGAGAGCAAGATTTTTGATTTTTCCCCCTGCTCTCTTTTTGTGAATGTGTATGTGTAATCTTCTGTGTAAGATTCTCTCTGTATAGCTTTGCTTCCACCATATGTCCCAGGGTTCTATCGGTCCGTGTTTTTTTTTTCAATAATTACTTTTTAATTTTAATAACGCTACTATATTTCATACTTTATTCTATTTTACTTTACCTGCTCTTTCTTTTTTTCCTACCTTCCCTTCCTCCCTCCCTCCCTCTGCTCCTCCTTTCCTTCTTCCTTTTTCTTTCCTTCCTCCCTCCCTCCCTCCTGTCTTTCTTTCTTTCTTTCCTTCCTCCCTCCCTCCCTCCCTTCTTCCATTCACTCTTCCTTTTGCTTTCATTCCTCCCTCCCTCCCTCCTTTCTTTCCTTCTTTCTTTCCATCCTTCCTCCCTCCCTCCCTCCTTTCTTTCTTTCTTCCTTCCTTCCTTCCTTTCTTCCCTTCTTCCTTTCTTTCCCTCTCTCTTTCTTTCTTCTACTAATTCTTTCTTTCTACTTTTTCTCACTGTTATTCTGAGCCGGGTGAATGAAGGCTCTTGGTGCTGCAGCCAGGAGTCAGTGCTGTGCCTCTGAAGTGGGAGAGCCAACCTCAGGACACGGGTCCACAAGAGACCTCCCAGCTCCACATAATATCAAGCAGCGAAAATCTCCCAGGGATCTCCATCTCAACACCAGCACCCAGCTTCAGTCAACGACCAGCAAGCTAGAGTGCTGGTCACCCTATGCCAAGCAACTAGCAAGGCAGGAACACAACCCCACCCATTAGCAGAGAGGCTACCTAAAAACATAATAAGGCCACAGGCACCCCAAAACACACCACCAGACGTAGACCTGTCCACCAGAAAGACAAGATCGAGCCTCAACCACCAGAACACAGGCATTAGTCCCCCCCACCAGGAAGCCTACACAACCTACTGAAACAACCTTAGCCACGGGGGACAGATACCAAAAACAACGGGAACTACGAATCTGCAGCCTGCAAAAAGGAGACCCCAAACACAGTAACATAAGCAAAATGAGAAAGCAGAAAAACACACAGCAGGTGAAGGAGCAAAATAAAAACCTGCCAGACCTAACAAATGAAGAGGTAATAGGCAGTCTACCTGAAAAAGAATTCAGAATAATGATAGTAAAGATGATCCAAAATCATGGAAATAGGATAGACAAAATGCAAGAAACAGTTAACAAGGACCTAGAAGAACTAAAGATGAATCAAGCATCGATTAAAAACACAATAAATGAAATGAAAAATACTCTAGATGGGATCAATAGCAGAATAACTGAGGCAGAAGAACGGATAAGTGAGGTGGAAGATAAAATAGTGGAAATAACTGATGCAGAGAAAAATAAAGAAAAAAGAATGAAAAGAATAGAGGACAGTCTCAGAGACCTCTGGGACAACATTAAACGCACCAACATTCGAATTATAGGGGTTCCAGAAGAAGAAGAGAAAAAGAAAGGGACTGAGAAAATATTTGAAGAGATTATAGTTGAAAACTTCCCTAATATGGGAAAGGAAATAGTGAATCAAGTCCAGGAGGCACAGAGAGTCCCATACAGAATAAATCCAAGGAGAAATACGCCAAGACACATACTAATCAAACTGTCAAAAATTAAACACAAAGAAATCATATTAAAAGCAGCAAGGCAAAAACAACAAATAACACACAACGGAATCCCCATCAGGTTAACAGCTGATCTCTCAGCAGAAACTCTACAAGCCAGAAGGGAGTGGCAGGACATAATTAAAGTGATGAAGGAGAGAAACCTGCAACCAAGATTACTCTAGCCAGCAAGGATCTCATTCAGATTTGATGGAGAAATTAAAACGTTTACAGACAAGCAAAAGCTGAGAGAGTTCAGCACCACCAAACCAGCTTTACAACAAATGTTAAGGAACTTCTCTAGGCAAGACACACAACAGAAGGAATATTCCTACAATAACGAACCCAAAGCAATTAAGGAAATGGGAATAGAAACATACATATCAATAATTACCTTAAATGTAAATGGACTAAATGCTCCCACCAAAAGACACAGAGTGGCTGAATGGATACAAAAACAAGACCCATATATATGCTGTCTACAAGAGACCCACTTCAGACCTAGAGACACATACAGATTGAAAGTAAGGGGATGGAAAAAGATATTCCATGCAAATGGAAATCAAAAGAAAGCTGGAGTAGCAATTCTTATATCAGACAAAATAGACTTTAAAATAAAGACTATTAGAAGAGACAAAGAAGGACACTACATAACGATAAAGGGATCGATCCAAGAAGAAGATATAACAATTGTAAATATTTATGCACCCAACATAGGAGCACCTCAATACATAAGGCAAATACTAACAGCCATAAAAGGGGAAATCGACAGTAACACAATCATAGTAGGGGACTTTAACACCCCACTTTCACCAATGGACAGATCATCCAAAATGAAAATAAATAAGGAAACACAAGCTTTAAATGATACATTAAAAAAGATGGACTTAGTTGATATTTATAGGACATTCCATCCAAAAACAACAGAATACACATTTTTCTCAAGTGCTCATGGAACATTCTCCAGGATAGATCATATCTTGGGTCACAAATCAAGCCTTGGTAAATTTAAGAAAATTGAAATTGTATCAAGTATCTTTTCCGACCACAATGCTATGAGACTAGACATCAATTACAGGAAAAGATCTGTAAAAAATACAAACACATGGAGGCTAAACAATACACTACTCAATAACGAAGTGATCACTGAAGAAATCAAAGAGGAAATTAAAAAATACCTAGAAACAAATGACAATGGAGACACGACGACCCAAAACCTATGGGACGCAGCAAAAGCAGTTCTAAGGGGGAAGTTTATAGCAATACAATCCCACCTTAAGAAACAGGAAACATTTCGAGTAAACAACCTGACCCTGCACCTAAAGCAATTAGAGAAAGAAGAACAAAAAACCCCCAAAGTTAGCAGAAGGAAAGAACTCATAAAGATCAGCTCAGAAATAAATGAAAAAGAAATGAAGGAAACGATAGCAAAGATCAACCAAACTAAAAGCTGGTTCTTTGAGAAGATAAACAAAATTGACAAACCATTAGCCAGACTCATCAAGAAAAGAAGGGAGAAGACTCACATCAATAGAATTAGAAATGAAAAAGGAGAAGTAACAACTGACACTGCAGAAATACAAAAGATCATGAGAGATTACTATAAGCAACTCTATGCCAATAAAATGGACAACCTGGAAGAAATGGACAAATTCTTAGAAATGCACAACCTACGAAGACTGACTCAGGAAGAAATAGAAAATATGAATAGACCAATCACAAGCACTGAAATTGAAACTGTGATTAAAAATCTTCCATCAAACAAAAGCCCAGGACCAGATGGCTTCACAGGCGAATTCTATCAAACATTTAGAGAAGAGCTAACACCCATCCTCTCAAACTCTTCCAAACAATATCAGAGGAAGGAACACTCCCAAACTCATTCTACGAGGCCACCATCACCTTGATACCAAAACCAGGCAAGGATGTCACAAAGAAAGAAAACTACAGGCCAATATCACTGATGAACATAGATGCAAAAATCCTCAACAAAATACTAGCAAACAGAATCCAACAGCACATTAAAAGGATCATACACCATGATCAAGTGGGGTTTATTCCAGGAATGCAAGGATTCTTCAATATACGCAAATCAATCAATGTGATACACCATATTAACAAGTTGAAGGAGAAAAACCATATGATCATCTCAATAGATGCAGAGAAAGCTTTCGACAAAATTCAACACCCATTTATGATAAAAACCCTGCAGAAAGTAGGCATAGAGGGAACTTTCCTCTACATAATAAAGGCCATATATGACAAACCCACAGCCAACATTGTCCTCAATGGTGAAAAACTGAAACCATTTCCACTAAGATCAGGAACAAGACAAGGCTGCCCACTCTCACCACTCTTATTCAACCTAGTTTTGGAAGTTTTAGCCACAGCAATCAGAGAAGAAAAGGAAATAAAAGGAATCCAAATTGGAAAAGAAGAAGTAAAGCTGTCACTGTTTGCAGATGACATAATACTATACATAGAGAATCCTAAAGATGCTACCGAAAAACTACTAGAGCTAATCAATGAATTTGGTAAAGTAGCAGGATACAAAATTAATGCACAGAAATCTCTGGCATTCCTGTACACTAATGATGAAAAATCTGAAAATGAAATCAAGAAAACACTCCCATTTACCATTGCAACAAAAAGAATAAAATATCTAGGAATAAACCTACCTAAGGAGACAAAAGACCTGTATGCAGAAAATTATAAGACACTGATGAAAGAAATTAAAGAGGATACAAATAGATGGAGAGATATACCATGCTCCTGGATTGGAAGAATCAATATTGTGAAAATGACTCTACTACCCAAAGCAATATACAGATTCAATGCAATCCCTATCAAACTACCACTGGCATTTTTCACAGAACTAGAACAAAAAATTTCAAAATTTGTTTGGAAAAACAAAAGACCCCGAATAGCCAAAGCAATCTTGAGAACGAAACACGGAGCTGGAGGAATCAGGCTCCCTGACTTCAGACTATACTACAAAGCTACAGTAATTAAGACAGTGTGGTACTGGCATAAAAACAGAAAGATAGATCAGTGGATCAGGATAGAAAGCCCAGAGATAAACCCACGCACATATGGCCAACTTATCTTTGATAAAGGAGGCAGGAATGTACAGTGGAGAAAGGACAGCCTCTTCAATAAGTGGTGCTGGGAAAACTGGACAGGGACATGTAAAAGTATGAGATTAGATCATTCCCTAACACCATACACAAAAATAAGCTCAAAATGGATTAAAGACCTAAATGTAAGGCCAGAAACTATCAAACTCTTAGAGGAAAACATAGGTAGAACACTCTATGACATAAATCACAGCAAGATCCTTTTGGACCCACCTCCTAGAGAAATGGAAATAAAAACAAAGATAAACAAATGGGACCTAATGAAACTTCAAAGCTTTTGCACAGCAAAGGAAACCATAAACAAGACCAAAAGACAACCCTCAGAATGGGAGAAAATATTTGCAAATGAAGCAACTGACAAAGGATTAATCTCCAAAATTTATAAACAGCTCATGCAGCTCAATAGCAAAAAAACAAACAACCCAATCCAAAAATGGGCAGAAGACTTAAATAGGCATTTCTCCAAAGAAGATATACAGACTGCCAACAAACACATGAAAGAATGCTCAACATCATTAATCATTAGAGAAATGCAAATCAAAACTACAATGAGATATCATCTCACACCAGTCAGAATGGCCATCATCAAGAAATCTAGAAACAATAAATGCTGGAGAGGGTGTGGAGAAAAGGGAACACTCTTGCACTGCTGGTGGGAATGTGAATTGGTACAGCCACTATGGAGAACAGTATGGAGGTTCCTTAAAAAACTAAAAATAGAACTACCATATGACCCAGCAATACCACTACTAGGCATATACCCTGAGAAAACCATAATTCAAAAAGAGACATGTACCAAAATGTTCATTGCAGCTCTATTCACAATAGCCCGGAGATGGAAACAACCTAAGTGTCCATCATCGGATGAATGGATAAAGAAGATATGGCACATATATACAATGGAATATTACTCAGCCATAAAAAGGAACGAAACTGAGCTATTTGTAATGAGGTGGATAGACCTAGAGTCTGTCATACAGAGTGAAGTAAGTCAGAAAGAGAAAGACAAATACCGTATGCTAACACATATATATGGAATTAAAAAAAAAATGTCATGAAGAACCTAGGGGTAAAACGGGAATAAAGACACAGACCTACTTGAGAACGGACTTGAGGATATGGGGAGGGTGAAGGGTAAGCTGTGACAAAGGGAAAGAGAGGCATGGACATATATACACTACCAAACGTAAGGTAGATAGATAGTGGGAAGCAGCCGCAGAGCACAGGGAGATCAGCTCGGTGCTTTGTGACCGCCTGGAGGGGTGGGATAGGGATGGTGGGAGGGAGGGAGATGCAATAGGGAAGGGATGTGGGAACAGATGTGTATGTATGACTGATTCACTTTGTTATAAAGCAGAAACTTATTAAAAAAATAAATAAATAAATAAATATTCTCTGGGAAAAAAAAAAAAAAGAAGCAAGATAAAAACCCACCAGACCTAACAAATGAAGAGGAAATAGGCAGTCTACCTGAAAAAGAATTCAGAAAAATGATAGTAAAGATGATCCAAAACCTTGGAAATAGAAGAGAGAAAATTCAAGAAACATTTAACAAGGAACTTGAAGAACTAAAGATGAAACAAGCAATGATGAACAACACAATAAATGAAATTAAAAATTCTCTAGAAGGGATCAATAGCAGGATAACTGAGGAAGAAGATCACAGAGGTGACCTGGAAGATAAAATAGTGGAAATAATTACTGCAGAGCAAAATAAAGAAAAAATAATGAAAAGAATTGGAGATAGTCTGAGAGGCCTCTGGCACCACTTTAAATGCACCAGCATTAGAATTATAGGGGTCACAGAAGAAGAAGAGAAAAAGAAAGGGACTGAGAAAATATTTGAAGAGATTATAGTTGAAAACTTCCCTAATATGGGAAAGGAAATAGTTAATCAAGTCCAGGAAGCACAGAGAGTCCCATACAGGATAAATCCAAGGTGAAACACACCAAGACACATATTAATCAAACTATCAAAAATTAAATACAAAGAAAAAATATTAAAAGAAGCAAGAGGAAAACAGACACAAATAACACACAAGGGAATCCCCATAAGGTTAACAGCTGATTTTTCAGCAGAAATTCAGAAAGCCAGAATGGAGTGGCAGGACATATTTTAAGTGATAAAGGAGAAAAACCTAAAACCAAGATTACTCTACCCAGCAAATATCTCATTCAGATTGGATGGAGAAATTAAAAGCTTTACAGAGAAGCAAAATCTGGGAGAGTTTGGCACCACCAAACCAGTGTTACAACAAATGCTAAAGGAACTTCTCTAAGCCGGAAACACAAGAGAAGAAAAAGACCTACAATAACAAACCTAAACCAATTAAGAAAATGAGAATAGGAACATACATATCAATAGTTACTTTAAATGTAAATGGATTAAATGCTCCCACCAAAAGACAGAGACTGGCTGAATGGATACAAAAACAAGACCCGTATATATGCTGTCTACAACAGCCCCACTTAAGACCTAGGGGCACATACAGACTGAAAGTGAGGGGATGCAAAAAGATATTCCATGCAAATGGAAATCAAAAGAAAGCTGGAGTAGCAATTTTCATATCAGACAAAATAGACTTTAAAATAAAGACTATTGGGCTTCCCTGGTGGCGCAGTGGTTGAGAGTCCGCCTGCCGATGCGGGGGACGTGCGTTCGTGCCCCGGTCTGGGGGGATCCCACGTGCCGCGGAGCGGCTGGGCCCGTGGGCCATGGCCGCTGAGCCTGCGCGTCCGGAGCCTGTGCTCCGCAACGGGAGACGCCACAACAGTGAGAGGCCCACGTACAGCAACAAAAAAAAAAAAAAAAAAAAAAAAAAAAATAAAGACTATTAGGGCTTCTCTGGTAGTACAGTGGTTGGGAGTCTGCCTGCCGATGTGGGGGACGCAGGTTCATGCCCTGGTCCAGGAGGATCCCACGTGCCGTGGAGCGGCTGGGCCCGTGAGCCATGGCTGCTGAGCCTGCGCGTCTGGAGCTTGTGTTCCACGATGGGAGAGGCCACAACACTGAGAGGCCCGCATACCGCAAAAAACAAACAAACAAAAATAAAACAATATGCTATTTTTTTAAAAAAAGACGATTAGAAGAGACAAAGAAGGACACTACATAATGATCAAGGGATCGATCCAAGAAGAAGATATAACAATTATAATTATGCACACAATATAGGAGCACCTCAATATATACGGCAAATACTAACAGCCATAAAATGGGGAAATCGACAGTAACACAATCATAGTAGGGGACTTAACACCCCACTTTCACCAATGGACAGATCATCTAAAATGAAAATAAATAAGGAAACAGGGCTTTAAATGATACATTAAAGAAGATGGAGTTATTGATAGTTATAGGATATTCCATCCAAAAACAACAGAATACACATTCTTCCCAAGTGCTCATGGAATGTTCTCCAGGATAGATCATATCTTGGGTCACAAATCAAGCCTTGGTAAATTTAAGAAAATTATAATCATATCAAGTATCTTTTCTGACCACAGAATTAAGAGACTAGATATCAATTACAGGAAAATATGCTTAAAAAATACAAACACATGGAGGCTAAACAATACACTGCTTAATAACCAAGTGATCACTGAAGAAATCAGAGGAAATCAAAAATTACCTAGAAACACATGACAATGCAGACACGATAACCCAAAACCTATGGGATGCAGCAACAACAGTTCTAAGGGGGAAGTTTATAGCAATACAATTCTACCTTAAGAAAAAGGAAAATCTCAAATAAAGAATATAATCTTGCACTTAAAGCAATTAGAGAAAGAAAAAAAAAAAACCAAAGTTACTGGAAGGAAAGAAATCATAAAGATCAGATCAGAAATAAATGAAACAGAAATTGAAATGATAGCAAATTTCAATGAAAAAAAAGCTGATTCTTTCAGAAGATAAAATTGATAAACCATTAGCCAGACTCATCAAGAAAAAAAGGCAGAAGATTCAAATCAACAGAATTAGAAATGAAAAGGAGAAGTAACAACTGAAACTGCAGAAATACAAAGGATTATGAGAGACTACTACAAGCAACTATATGCCAATAAAATGGACAACTTGGAAGAAATTGACAAATTCTTAGAAAAGCACAACCTTCCAAGACTGAGCCACAAAAAAATAGAAAATAAAAAGAGAACAATCACAAGCACTGAAATTGAAATTATGATTAAAAATCTTCCAACAAACAAAGGCCCAGGACCAGATGGCTTCACAGGAGAATTCTATCAAACATTTAGAGAAGAGCTAACACCTATCCTTCTCAAACTCTTCCAAAATATAGCAGTGTTAGTAACACTCTCAAACTCATTCTACAAGGCCACCATCACCCTGATACCAAAACCAAAGAAATATGTCACAAAGAAAGAAAACTACAGGCCAATATCACTGATGAACATAGTTGCAAAAATCCTCAACAAAATACTAGCAAAAAGAATCCAACAGCACACTAAAGGATCATACACCATGATCAAGTGGAGTTAATTCACAAATATACGCAAATCAATCAATGGGATACACCATATTAACAAATTGAAGGAGAAAATCCATATGATCATCTCAATAGACACAGAGAAACCTTTCAATGAAATTCAACACCCATTTATGATAAATCCCTGCAGAAAGTAGGCATAGAGGGAACTTCCACCAAGATAATAAAGACCATATATGACAAACGCACAGCCAACATCATCCTCAATGGTGAAATAGTGAAATCATTTCCACTAAGCTCAGGAAAAAGACAAGACTGCCCACTCTCACCACTGTTATTCAACATAGTTTTGGAAGTTTTAGCCACAGCTATCAGAGAAGAAAAAGAAACAAAAGGAATGCAAATCGTAAAAGAAGTAAAGCTGTCACTGTTTGCAGATGACATGATACTATACGTAGAGAATCCTAAAGATGCTACCAGAAAACGACTAGAGCTAATCAATGAATTTAGTAAAGTAGCAGGATACAAAATTAATGCACAGAAATCTCTGGCATTCCTTTACACTAATGACGAGAAATCTGAAAGTGAAATTAAAAAAACACTCCCATTTACCATTGCAACTAAAAGAATAAAATATCTAGGAATAAACCTACCTAAGGAGACAAAAGACCTGTGTGCAGAAAATTATAAGACACTGATGAAAGAAATTAAAGATGATACAAATAGATGGAGAGATATACCATGTTCTTGGATTGGAATAATCAACATTGTGAAAATGACTCTACTACCCAATGCAATCTACAGATTCAGTGCAATCCCTATCAAACTACCACTTGCATTTTTCGCAGAGCTATAACAAAATATTTCACAATTTGTATGGAAACACAAAAGACCCTGAATAGCCAAAGCAATCTTGAGAACAAAAAATGGAGCTAGAGGAATCAGGCTCCCTGACTTCAGACTATACCACAAAGCTACAGTAATCAAGACAGTATGGTACTGGCACAAAAACAGAAAGATAGATCAATGGAACAGGATAGAAAGTCCAGAGATAATCCCATGCACATATGGTCAACTTTTCTTTGAAAAAGGAGACAAGAATATACAGTGGAGACAAGACAGCCTCTACAATAAGTGGTGCTGGGAAAACTGGACAGGTACATGTAAAAGTTTGAAATTAGAACACTCCCTAACACCATATACAAAAATAAACTCAAAATGGATTAAAGACCTAAATATAAGGCCAGACACTATCAAACTCTTAGAGGAAAATATAGGCAGAACTCTCTATGACATAAATCACAGCAAGATCCTTTTGGACCCACCTCCTAGAGAAATGGAAATAAAAACAAAAATTAAAAAATGGGACCTAATGAAACTTAAAAGCTTTTGCACAGCAAAGGAAACCATAAACAAGACCAAAAGACAACCCTCATAATGGGAGAAAATATTTGCAAATGAAGCAACTGACAAAGGATTAATCTCCAAAATTTACAAGCAGCTCATGCAGCTCAATATCAAAAAAGCAAACAACCCAATCCAAAAATGGGCAGAAGACCTAAGTAGACATTTCTCCAAAGAAGATATATAGATTTCCAAAAAACACATGAAAGAATGCTCAACATCACTAATCATTAGAGAAATGCAAATCAAAACTATAATAAGATATCCTCTCACACCAGTCAGAATGGCCATCATCAAAAAATCTAGAAACAATAAATGCTGGAGAGGGTGTGGAGAAAAAGGAACCCTCTTGCACTGTTGGTGGGAATGTAAATTGATACAGCACTATGGAGAACAGTATGGAAGTTACTTAAAAAACTACAAATAGAACTGCCATACGACCCAGCAATCCCACTACTGGGCATATCCCCTGAGAAAACAATAATTCAAAAAGAATCATGTACCAAAATATTCATTGCAGCTCTATTTACAATCGCCAGGACATGGAATCAACCTAAGTGTCCATCAACAGATGAATTGATAAAAAAGATGTGGCACATATATGCAATGGAATATTACTCAGCCATATAAAAGAACGAAATTGAGTTATTTGTAGTGAGGGGGATGGACCTAGAGTCTGTCATACAGAGTGAAATAAGTCAGAAAGAGAAAAACAAATACCATATGCTAACACATATATATGGAATCTAAGAAGAAAAAAAAAGGTCATGAAGAACCTGGGGCAAGATGGGAATAAAGACACGGACCTACTAGAGAATGGACTTGGGGATATGGGGAGGGGGAAGTGTAAGCTGTGACAAAGTGAGAGAGTGGCATCGACATATATACACTAACAAACATAAAATAGATAGCTAGTCGGAAGCAGCCACATAGCACAGGGAGATCAGCTCCGTGGTTTGTGACCTCCTAGAGTGGTGGGATAAGGAGGGTGGGAAGGAGGGAGTTGTAAGCGGGAAGAGATATGGGAACATATATATGTGTGTATAACTGATTCACTTTGTTATAAAGCAGAAACTAGCACACCATTGTAAAGCAATTATACTCCAATAAATATATTGTATTAAAAAATTATGCTTGTGCAGAGCTTTCCCATTAATGTGTCTCAGATAGCTTACAGGTGTATGCCTTGCAGATGCGCTACATTGGGATAGTAGGGACTCGCAGCCTTCAGTATCCTTATTGGCTAACCTCAAGAAATTATACATTATTCCTTTTTTTTAATCTTGACTTTAAAGGCAGGAAAGTATATCTTGACTTAAAATGGTAGAGAAGCCCTGCATTATGAAGATTATTTCTCACATAATCTTTGCTTATAACAAGTTTTCTACTTATATTCCCTAATATATTTATACTACAATTATATTCAAATATTTCACAGGAAACTCCATGATAAATCTATTGTGGAAGCAATGTCCAGAAGAATTAGCTGTGAGAGTCCTCATGAGAAGCTCAAGTTTACATTAATCAAGTACATCCTTTTACATTGAGTTATAGAATTTCTGAGAAAGAATTATTGCCTTTTCAATCATCAAACAAACACTCTACCTCTCTCAGAAAAAGTGACTTCCTTAATCTGTGTATCACCAGATGACCCACAGGACACTGAAACACAAAATCAAAGGAATTCAAAATTGTTGGGTTTTTTTCCCCTAAAATGAACACAATTCTAAATGTCTTGCCCTCATCACCATTACTTTGCCCCTCACCCACACCTTCCCACCAAATATTCTTTTGTTTGCTCTGCTGAAAGTCATTTAACAATAAGCCAAGCCTTTCATTCTACAAAATATAGTGAGGTCTGGAGATGAAAGACTTGGGACTTTTAAGAATTAATAAGTACATTTTATAAAACTACTGACATAATTGTTTGTACCAAGAATTTCTTTTTTTTTTTTTCTGGAAGGCTTTACTTCATCAGATCTTTTCTTAAGGTATGATTTTTATGAGGGAAGACTTGGTAAATCATGATCATGCAAATGCTGAAAAGGGCTTCCTTTGAATATATGAAAGGGGAAACAAGAGATTAAACAAATACAAGCTTGAGCTATGTTTATCACTGTTTTCATAGATGATCATTCTAGCAACATACACAACTCAGATTTCAAGTTTCACAGCCAGAGTAAGGAGCCACCATATAGAAGGATTTGCCAAATAGAGAGTAGGAAAAACGCTCCATAACAAAATCATTTTTCTTTAAATCATTATGACCTCCAACAACTATTCTACTGAATGGAAATATTTATTTTTAATCAAAGTATACTAAGATAATACACATATATCTCATAACATAATGATTGTACTAAGATTATTACTAAAGAGATACTTGTTCTGATTCCCATCACGGACTTCTGAACAGTTTTAGAGGAAACACCTTCAAATGTCAAAAGGTAAAGGTTGTTTCTTGATTTATACCTTATTAAACCACCTCCAACCCCATCTTCTGCCATTGTTCTTACTTCCCAGGGCTTGGAGATGCTCTGAGATCTGAAAATCTAATGTCTGAAATCTAAGAGAAAGATGACTATTGAGCTCTTACCATGGAAAGAACAAAAGCAAACTGAGCTAAAGGTTCAATCATTTAGTTTTAAAGCAACAGGGGCCATAACATAGGATTTTCTCATCACACAAGTTATTCACTAATTTAATTCCCATGAAACATGAATGTTGGACATTCCTAATGTATTTAAATAAGTTGATTTCATATAGATAAGATTTCCTATTAATTAAAGAGTTAGGTGTCATTGACCTACAAATTAAGAGAAAGGTGGAAGGAAGAAATATAGTTAGGGTTGGCTTGAAAATAGCTCCTCTTCGGAGTTCCCTGGTGGCCTAATGGTTAGGATTCTGGGTTTTCTCTGCCGTGGCCCAGGTTCAGTCCCTGGTCAGGGAACTAAGGTCCTACAAGCCTCGCAGCACAGCCATAAATAAATAAATAAATAAATAGGTAGATAAATAAATAAACAAATAAATAAATAAACTTCCCTTTCAGAGATCTTTCTCACCTTATAAAATAAGTTAATTAATAAAAGTTTTAAGAATGGTTCAGCAATTTTGACAGAGAACAACCAGTTTGATACCTCTCAAAATATCCACATGAAAGTTCTAAGACACACTAAGTAAAATATCTATCAAATCTTTTAAAAAAAATATTTAAATTTGAATTTACCTAAAATTAACAAAATTATTTCACTATTTTATCATTTTCAACAATAGCAAAAGGCATACTCTATAATTTGAAATGGGCAAATTTGGCATATGGACCTTAGATAACAATTCTGCACCAGAAGATTTAAAAGAAAGTGGCGAAGCCCTGGGAATACAAAGCAACAATTACTAGAAACCCTTTTGGGTTAATCAAGAAAAAACTTTCACATCCCTGAACCTATGGACCTAACCAAAAAAAAAAAAAAAAAAAAATCTATGATAACAGTTTTCAAATTCAGAGCTAGGTCGTCAAATGGCAGTCTGGAAAGCTACAGAATAATAGGCACTCTTAATTGTTTTGTTTTGTTTTGTTTTGTGGTATGCGGGCCTCTCACTGCTGTGGCCTCTCCTGTTACGGAGCACAGGCTCTGGGCACACAGGCTCAGCAGCCATGGCTCACAGGCCCAGCCACTCCACAGCATGTGGGATCTTCCCAGACCAGGGCTCAAACCTGTGTCCCCTGCATCTGCAGGCAGACTCTCAACCACTGTGCCACCAGGGAAGCCCTTAATTGTTTATTTATTTTCTGATGATAGTTTTAAATCAATAATTTGAAATCTAAATCCCTAGGATTGTATATGTGCTTCATCTCTTTTATAGGCTGATTATAAAGTTGCTGGAAGCTTCACCAGAAGGAACATAACTCATTAGATCTGAGGTTCTATCTCGGCTGTCTGATTTCAGAAAAAATACCACTTAAATATCTAATCCTAATTTTTATCATCCAAATAAAATGTGTGATATTTACAAGGGTCCTTAAAACACCATTCTTCTGTAGTCTTCTCAGCAATGTAAGTTACTTTAATTGGAACACACCCTGAAGCTTAACACACCCTTTAATAGCCTGGTGGGAGGAGGTTATTGAATGAACTTGATGTACCGAGCTATCAAAGAGCCTCTGAGAGATTGATCAAGAAGTGAAACATCTCAGCTTCTTATTTAAAAAGGCAAGTTATTAGTTTAGCCATTACTTCAAGTCAGTCACATATTCTCAACATTCTCCTCTTTGCCTGAGAACACAGAGAATATGGGAAAGTTGAGGAAAAAAGCCCAAGTCCCATAGCTTTGTGAAAGTCTTTGAGCTTATTTGTATGTGCCCTCATGCCTATGTCCCTGCTCTTATCCTCCTGTCATTTATCAAATTTAATTGCTTGTTTGTTGTCTGTATTTCAGGTATGTCCACAAATTCCATGATAACAGAAAGCTGACAAGTCTTGTTCACTCTTCTATCTCTAACATATAACACAGGGCCTAGATCTTATTAGGTAATCAATTGAATTATTGAAAGTGAATTGACAAAAGATTGATCCTTAAGAATGTTACATTAGTAACTTGGTATTTTAAGGTAGGCCTGATTCGCAATGTATCTATGCTGAGAGAGATCAGTAAGATCTTCAAACAGCACAAGCCTCACTTTTCCAATATTTATTTATCATTCCTCTAAACCAGAACTATGAAAGGGAATGAATAGCCATCAACAGCTTCTCTCTCTCCACCTGCATTCAGGGCTAATTATCAGTGAAATGATCAAAAAGCAGTCAGGCAGCAGGAGAGAAGAGACTAATGAAGCTCTGACACAATCTAATAGCCACAGCACTCAGGATAGTTTGAAGAGAAAGTATTCACAAGTGCCAGTCATATTGTTTCTGCTCTGAAATTTCCTTTGACCAAGCATGCTAAACAAAACAAAATAAAACAAAATTAAAGATTTTACATTCTACCTTAAAAATGAAAAAGCAAGAATTTATATTGTAGGTATTGAAAAATTATACTGTATCCTTACCTTTGTGTTTTATATGTGCCTTGTGTATTTCCAAGTGGATTGTGCATGTGTGTGTTTCAGAGGGTGAATATATGCCTTCACTCATGCATATACCTGCATATATGTGTAGGCAACAGTACATGTGGGGACAGTAAACAAGGGTTTGTGGTACAGAAGAAATGACAGTGCTTTACAAGCGTTTACTGCCTTTCCTAGTATTGTTTATATACCCTGAGGGAAGTATTTCCAACCTGTACAGGATGTGGACACGAAAATAGAAGGTTAGAACTTTGCAAATGCATTTGTAATAGGACAAGTAGACTGGCAAACGCTATGCTAACATTTATGATTTTTAATGTATTCTTGCATTTTCTGCTTTGCAACAAGGGAGAAAGATTTAATGAATATGGATTGGTTGTAGGGAAGAAACGTGGAGTACAGTAGTTATTACATATTGGCATTTCAGCCCAGAATTCCACCTACTATTCGATTAGACTGAATTCCATTTAACTTTCTAAGGAACAAATAAATACTCAAAATCCTACCTGCAGGGACTTCCCTGGTGGTGCAGCGGTTAAGAATCTGCCTCCCAATACAGGGGACACGGGTTTGAGCCCTGGTCCGGGAAGATCCCTCATGCTGCAGAGTAACTAAGCCCATGTGCCATAACTACTGAGCCTGTGCTGTAGAGCCTGCGAGCCACAGCTACTGAAGACCACGTGCCTACAGCCCGTGCTCCACAACAAGAGAAGCCACTGCAATGAGAAGCCTGTACACCACAATGAAGAGTAACCCCGCTTGCCACAACTAGAGAAAGCTCGTGCGCAGCAATGAAGACCAAATGCAGCCAAAAAGAAACAATAAATAAATAAATAATTTTAGTAAAAAAAAAAAAAATCCTACCTGCATCCTCCATTAAATAATCAATTTTCTGTAACTATTTCCTAAACCATAGTAATGACTTTGGTTTAGCATGTAATCACTTAGAAAGCACTGTCTGACATGAAACCTCTGTCCACACCTGTCAAAACTATGCTCACCTACCAAGCCTCAGCTCAAATTCTGCTTTTCAGCCTTGCTTTCCTGCATTCCCTAGATTGCTAGGAATCAATGCCTCTTTTTCTCCAGCCTGTATATGGGTATTCTACTCTCCTTCTCTAGGAACAGGCTATGTTTGCAGTGGCTGGGGGGCGGGGGGATGGGGTCTTATTGCTGTAACACTATTAGGGAGCAATCTAAGTCTGAAGTTAATTAACAGGAAGCCCATCTGTGTAAATATGTGAGTCACATTCTTGAATATATCCCTTGTCAGAAATAAAGGTAATGCTTTACCTCCCGTCTACTTTATTCCTTTGTCCTATTTCTAATTTCTTTAGAGAAAAATGGGGTGTGATGTATCCAGTCTTTAAAAGACCCCAACTGACTCGCAATGAGCTCCTGCCTGCAGTTACTCAATCTCCTCCATGACTCTGCACAGCCACTCCAGACTGGGATTCCTCCTACCTTGCAGGATAGAATCCACAATTCTCAGTTTGTGTTTTCCCCTTAAGCAGAACCCAAGAAAAAGACTGGGGTGTATGTAGTTTATTAGGGAGGCAATCTCCCAGAATGGGAGTTAGGTATTTGGGAGAAAGAAAAAGAGAAATCAATTATAAGAGTATGTTATCAAAGTCATTGAAGGCAACACAGCTTCCTCATGCCCCCAGGCTTTTAAGGATCATATAGAATGCTTTGCCCACCTGAGAATTAACTAGAAGTGTTTATCTGTGAGCTCACATCTCCTATTAGTTAGAGTGGCCTACACTTCTGGGCTGTTCACACATGCTTGTGGAATGGACTTTTCAGCATCTGTGGCATTGGAGCTACAGGGTGAAAAGCTAAAGTCATGCAGTACATGCTTGAGGTAAGACACTGTCTGCATAATGTGAGTTGAAGCCTGCATCATCAGCCATGGCTGAAATCAGAATTGAGGCTAAGAGAATGAGTTGAGTCTTCAGAGGTATATGAAACACATTGTCTTCAAGACGCACATTGAGCTGGCATTACATATATTTCCAGCCTCATATCCTGCCACTTCTCCTTCCCACATGAAAGGCAACTTGGATTAAAGTGCATGCAGTTCTAAGAATACATCATTCTATTTCATACTCCACGCTTTTCCACATATCAATCCTTTCTCATTCTCAAGCCTACTCATCTTCCAAAGCTCTGTTTTGGTGTCTCTGCATAAGCTAATGGAGCCAGGAAGCCCAAAAGGGGGAGACTCCTCCCATGCACTACCACTCACCTTTGCTTGTAGATCCCAGCAGGAAACAGTTTAATTTACACACCCAGCAGGAGGAAAACAGATTTTCTCCTTGCCCAGCAACAGCCAGCCAGTGAGAAACTGCCATTCAGCCAATGAGAGCCACCACTATCCTGAACTCCAGCTCTTCTCCAGTGAACTTTGTTCAGAACAGCCCCTCTCAACTTCCTCCTCTTTCCTCTATGAAAGAAAGCTCCTCTCCTTTGTTCTCTGGACTTGCCTATGGTTCATCATAGTTTCCTTGTCCCAAATTGTAATCCCGAAATAAACTCATTTTGTTGGCAAAAGAAAAAAAAACTGGCTATTTTATTTTTAAGGTTGACCCTTTATATTTAGTACATTAAATATCATAATGTATGCTTCATGTAACTTTTTATTGAAGTATAATATAGTTTAAAGTGTAAAATCATAAGCACATTGCTTGATGAATTTTCACAAGAGGAACACACTTATTTAGCCACCATGCAGATAAAATATATAATACTACTAGCAGCCCTCTCTTTGCCCCATCATAAATTACAAACTGCTCCTCAAAGTAACTATCTTGACTTTTATCTCTATATGTTATTTTTGTCTTTTTGTGGATTTTATATAAATGGAATTACACAATTTGTATTCATTTGTCTTATAACTTTCATCCAATATCTTGTTTGTGAGATTTTACCCAAGTACTCGTGCATGGCAATTTTTTTCTCACTTCTGTATAGTATTCCATTAATATATCACAATTTGTTTTTCTTTAATGATGAGCATTGAGTTATTTTAAGCTTTAGGATATTATGAAGAAAGCTTTATGACTAATACTGTATATGACTTTTGATATAAATATGCATGTATTTCTATTGGGTATATACATAAGAATGCTTCCTCTTTTAAAGGTAACTTGGTCTGAAATTAGTATAGCTAAGCTAGGCTTCTTTTTCTTAGTGTTCTCATGGTTTACATTCTTTTGCATTATATTACTTTCAATCTTTCTTATCCTTGTATTTAAGTTTTCTCTTTTAATATCAGCATTTACCTGGGTTTAAATTTGTGCTTCTCCAGATACAGGCTTTGAATTTGCTGTGGGGAGGCCTGCTTGGGTTAGTGCTGTGGATGGGTAATTCTTTCTAACTCTGAGGTTCAGTATTAGGGAGCCCTTCTGCCAGAAGTCACATTCTCTAGTGGGACCAATAACTTTATCAGTGATAAGGGTGCACCTTGAGTTGCCAGGTAAATACATCATGCTCAGTGAATTTTGAATTTCAGTTATAAAACAAATAATGTTTTAGTATAAGTATGTTCCAAATATTGCATGGGACATATTTATACTAAAGCATTATTTGTTGTTTATCTGAAATTCAAATTTAAATGGTGTTCTGTATTTTTACTTGATAAATCTGACAACCTTAAGTATTCAGTCTGATAATCAAATGTCAGTATTTTGTTCATAACAAACTATTGTAATTATTGATATAGTTAGGTTAATATCTACCATCTTACTAGTTTTCAACATTTGCACCACTCATAATTTTGTTTTTCTCCTTACTTGATTTTGATTAATCAAGTTTTTTTTTATTATTTCATAATAAAATTACCAATCTATTAGCCTCCTAATTACATATTATTTTGCTATTCTCTTAGTGTTACTAGAGATTATAATATGTATCCTGATTTATTACATTCTAGAGAAATTAGTATATATATATATGATATCCCAGGTAATGTCAGAGTCATAGACTCTTTTAACTCTGAACTTTTGTGATTTAGTTGGAATGTATTATAAGTCTACATATATGTTAAACTCCACAATATACTGTGATTATTTTCTACAATTAATATTACTTTATATTTACCCACAAATCTTTTCCATTTATCTTCATTATTTTATGCATTTCAGTGTTTTCATCTGGGTCAATTTTCCTTTTGCCTTAAGTACTCTTTTTTTTTAATTGAGTCTACTGATAAATTTTTTTCTCTCAATTTTTGTTTTCCATCACTTGTGGAGGGTATTTTCTCTTCACAAAAATTTAGGTAGACTTTTTGTTTTTGTTCTGCTCATTAAAGTTGTCATTTTATTGTCTTCTTACTTCCATTATTAAGAAAACAACTATCTAGAACTTATAGCTTATCATTAAAGGTAATATGCCTCCTTCACTGCATAGAAAGGTTTTTAGGGGTATTCAGCAATTTTACTATGATATACTGAGGTGTGTTTTCCCTTGTACTTATTTTGTGTGGGTCCGTAGTTCTTCTTGAAATTGTGGATTAATTTTTGTGTGTGTGTGCATTATGTGGGCCTCTCACTGTTGTGGCCTCTCCCATTGCGGAGCACAGGCTCTGGAAGTGCAGGCTCAGTGGCCATGGCTCACGGGCCCAGTCGCTCCGCGGCATTGTGGGATCTTCCCAGACTGGGGCACGAACCCGTGTCCCCTGCATCGGCAGGCGGACTCTCAACCACTGCGCCACCAGGGAAGCCCGGATTAATATTTTTGATAAATTTTGAAAAATTATTACTCATTATTCATTTAAACATTTCTTCTGCATCATTCTTCCTCCCCTTCTGGGATTTTTAGTTTTATGCCCTATAAATTATTATCCAACCTATAAGTATACTCCATCTATTTTCCTCTGTGTAATTATGCTGGATATTTTCTATTAACCTATTTTCTATTTCATTAATCTTCTCTTGAATCCAATATCATGTTAAATTCATCTATTATCAATACATTCTCAATTTTGATTATTGTACTTATTTCCATTCGATTAGATTTTATAAATTTCAGTTCTTCAGTGAAAACTTCCAACATCTTTCCTATCTTTTGAGCATATTAACCACAGTTATTTTAAAGTTATGTCTGATAACTTTAAGATCTGGGATGTTGTATTTTTTGTTTAGTCTCTTGATTTGTTTCTCTTTTTTTAATTGAAGCATAGTTAATTTACACTGTTGTATTAGTTTCACAACATTGATTCAGTTATACATATATATATTCTTTTTCATATTCTTTCCTATTATAGTTTATTGTAAGATATTGAATATGCTATACAAAAGGACCTTGTGGTTTCTTTGACCTGTTTCTTGGTTTGCTTCTTAATTTTTATTTAATGTCTGAAACGTGTCTGGAAAATTATAGAATTTCTAGAAAATGTTGGTTTCTACATAAGTATTTTTTTCTACTTTCCTACAAGTTGATGAAGGATCATATTGGGTGGATCTCCTCAATCTAATCATGGCTGAGCAGTTTCAAGACAGGAGTGTGCACTGTTCGTCTGATTCTACCTCTTCACCCTTTCTCTCCTAGAGTATACTTTTGAAAGGGTTCCAAATATGATTCTAAGGTACTGACTAGGTTTTCTTCTTCATGGTGGTTTGGGGCTCTAAGTTTTGTCTCCCTAGCTCCATAAGGTTGCTTAAATATTGGCTAGATTCTCTCTTTCTTATCGGCTGCTCTCATCATTGTGTCTTAATGTCTACTGCCTCCTCCCAAGCCAAGAATCAGCAAATGCCCCAAAAGAAAAAAATCAACACAGAATGTTGAGCTTGACTAAATGATCATCCCTTCTTTTCAAGACCTTGTACCCTCTTTAGTCTTGAGCTTTGGCATCAATTCCTGCTGAATTTTTTCCCTATTCCTCCATGGTGAAATTCCACTGTGTGCTCTTCTAGTAACCTGGACAGAGGATTCCTATCAAAGTTACATACTTGTCTTCCATCAAGTTTCTGTTTCTCCTCCCTCCCTTCTCTTTCTCCATTTCTTTTTTCCCTCCTTCTCCTCCTCCTTCTTCTTCCTGTTTATCTGGCTTTTCTAGTAGCTTTCTTTTGTTTGTTTGTTTGTTTTGTGGACATATTGGTCTCCTCAATCCTAGTTATGAATGGAAGCTCCTAGAATTATCAGCATGTCTGTATTCCCTACTATAAGAAAGTTTCCTAAAGTCAATAATATGCTCTTTTTATGATGATCAAACTAATATTTATTAGATGACAAAGAGCTGATCTTTACCTAAGCACTGCTTGAGAAGAGGAAATAAGACTGAGGTAGTAAGTAAAGGAGTTGACTAATAGGCGTCTATCTGATTTTAGAGAAATAGTAGAGTTCAACATTTATTCATTCGTTCAAATACTTATTGAATTTCATTATATTGTGCAGTGGTCAAATATAGGACTGGAAAAACTGAGGCCTTGCACAGGCACAGTGTAATCTGAAATCAGAGAATATGAATGAGAATCATTTGCATTTTCTGCTTCCTTGGTTTTAACCAAATATAGAACATTTTAAGATATGGTTTTTGTTCGTCTTTCCAGGCCTATAATTTTATCTCATCCAGCTTTGATACATGTGCTTCAGCCACACTGAACTATTTACTGTGTCTCAAGGGAATCATGGTCTCTTTTATTTGTAGATTCATTCACATCCTCTGCCTCACATTCTTCTCTTCGTTAACTCTTTTCCTTATTCAGGTCTCACTTCAAACAGCATTTCCTTGAGGATCTTTGTTTGATACTCCAAAACTGTGATAGATGTCCTTTGTGTGTATTCCTGAAGGGTCCAGTGCTCAGTACTCCTATTCACAACTGTGTTTGTGACACTCATGTTTTTTTCACTTACAGATCTTTTTCTCTCACCTTACTGTGAGCTTCCTGAGGACAGGGACTGCATTTTTATATTTTATACAACAGCCAGCACAGGGCCTGGTATACATTTAGAACTCAATAAGTACATGTTAACCAAATTGAATGCCCAATGGATATGGAGATAGTCTTGAACCATGTGCATAAAATTTAACACAAATGAAAAATTTTAATATTTGACCCATTCTACAAACTTGCCAGGAAAAGCATAAAGCTCAACAGAGTTTTCACACTGATCAGATCCCTTTTTGATAAAATCAGTTTTGCAAATAGTTAACAGACTGGTTTTTGTTTGTTTGTTTTGTTTTTTCCCATTGTAAGATGGAACTCATTCCTCTAGTCTCAATGTAAAGCAGCAAGCCAGTAGAAAGATATTATTTGGGGCACTAAATATCATTTTAGGTTAAAGAAAAATAGCTCTGAAAGCCTCAATCTGTTTTCAGTGGTTGATGTTTCTTCACCCTCTGGTTAAAATAAACTATAAGATGAAGACTTTAGCCTAATAGCCGCCCATCAAACCCATCTTCTTGAGCTTGCATCTACTCTGCCTGATGCTTGAGGCTTTTTCCCCCATTTCCATGGCAGCAAAATAAAAGGCCAACTAACCATTTTAGTGATTTAAGTAAATTCAGGAAACTCTTTGTCTGATAATGTCATTGCCTTGGTTATTGTTTCCTAGATATTTCAGTAGACTCTCAAGAAACCGTCTTCGCCGAACAGTACAATGTTCTTATTCTTATTCCTATTTAAAGATTGAACCTTCAATAACCTTATTTCATCAAATATTGGAAAAAAACAATGTGTAAATATGTTATGTAAATCTGTTTTATGTAGCTCCATAAGGAAAAAAGTAGGATTAGTTGTAAAGTTACAGGAAATTGTATTTTCTATCAGTATGAGAATTTTTTTAAAAATTAGAATCCTTCAACTACAGAATGGCTTGACCTGGGAGATAGAAAAATCTAAATCTTCTCTTACAGGATCTATTTAACAGCAGCTCAAAAATATGGTAAGTAGAAAGTGTATCAAGAAAACAAGTTGGCTATATCGTTGCTTGGTCTATAGTGAACAGCCCTGATGACTCTTTTTCCTGTACTGGTATATTAGCTACAGCTTGGAATTTCACAGTTCTTTGTAATTCTTTATTGCTTTTCATTGGTTTCCTAAACAACTTAGGTGAATAAAGAAAAATAAAATAGCAAAAGAAAAAAGATATGTGATTTACAATTCTTTCATATATTCCTCTATTTGTTCTAATTCACTTTCAGCCAGTTTTTCCTGTCATATTTAGTTATTTCAGAATGTCTTCATAAAATTTTAAATTTCATAATCTGCTTGAGTAAACACATATAGTTATTAGAAAGCATCATTTGGATGAGCATATAGCTTATGATGAAGGGGATTGGTATAATTTCAATACATGAATTCCTCCATGATTATTAAAGAGTCTTATTATCTCTTAGCTAGATATTATATGATACTAAGGCCTCACCACTTCAGGTATTTGTTTTGTAAGAGAGCTATAATAAAAAGTAATCATGTCTGGAAGTGTTCCACACTGGCAATTAAATTTGAATGACCCACTGAAACAGCAATAATGCCTTTAGTTATTTTTTTCTCAGCATCTGAGATTAAAAAGACCACAGGTCATTTGCTGGGGATTAAGGTCTAATAGCAGTATCTGGCCAAATCAGCTTCTTCAACTTCAAACTATTTACTTCAGCTATGTATGTATAAAAGAGATTCATATATATATAGTCTTCCCATTAGTTATCTCTTTTCTTTCTTTCTTTTTTTTCTTGAGCACAGATCTCTTTCATTGTCAGAATGATTTCTACTGATGCTTTGTGTACTCTTCACTTGAGTTAAGGTTTGTCATTCACAAAATGTGACTACACATATTTGGTAGATCTTTGCAAGCACGAATCTCCATCTCCTCAAAGCTAGCTGCTGCCAATTCCTCTCTGATTGCTTACTTTCATAATATAATGCCAATTGTGTTATGTCACTTCTCTGCTTAAAATTCTTCAATAATTCCCAAAGGTTTCAGGATAAAATTTAAACCCCTTTTCTTGGTATATGTAACTCTTAATAACATGCCTGATTCCTGCCTGCTACTTCAGGTTTATTTCCAACTATTGTCCCCACATAACCCTTGTTTTCATTATTTGGAATTTTCTATAGTTTCCTTGGTACATTATGCTGTAAGCCACAGTTTTTTGACTTTAAAATGTTTATCCTTATGCTTTTCCCATTCTTTATCTAATTAACTTTTACTACCAAAGCATAGATTTTTTTTCTGCCATTCTTCTGCTATACATCCTTGATCACAGTATTTATGACATATTGCTGTCATTGTAGAGTTGGTGGCTGCCCTCATCTAAGAAAACTTAAGCTTCTTGAGAGAAAATACCAAGTATTTAAGCCCCAGATCCTAGCAGCATTTGTTCATATTGAGTGTTCAATGGATATTTGTCAAATAAATGAATGAATGAATGAGGAATATTTGTTTTTCTTGGCTCATTAATTGAACTGATATACCTAGCCATTTTATGGAATAAAAATCTTGATAGTCATTCTAAAGTCTTAGAAATTAATTCAAATAAATCTTATCTTTCCAGATACCTTATAGCTATAGACATTTCTCTTCCTAGTAAAAAAAAAATAGCTAAAATCTTCTTCCTCTTACCTCTCCCAATTTCTTATCAAGCTATAGAAAACTCTCTTAGTTTTAAACCCAACATTCAAATCATCAAATCTTTGAATGAACTAGAAGTTGTTAAACAAACATGTGTTAAACCAATAACTCATATTAATATTTATTGAAATACTAAGACCAACCGAGTACTATGAAGCATCAGTATTCACAAATTCAAGTCAGTTTTATCTATGTTTTAGTACCTGATTAATATAACTTTCTTTGAAGAGATCCCCAGAGATATCCAGTTTGAAATACATAGTTAAATAGGAAGCTATTCATAAAAACACTCTCATCAAAATTTGCCTTGTTTTCTTTGACTTTTAATTGCCTTAGTCAACTCCACTTTTTCATACACATCATACCTCAGGTTGCCTTATTGAAAGTCCAATTATTTATTTGACTTACCCTAGAATTTTTCTGAACTGCCATCTTTCCAGGAATCATGAAGAATAATGATTTAGTAAGAGAGGCAAGGGCATGTTCTGAAGCTTCTCTGTTCATGTGCTTTTCCCTCTGAATGAGGCTTAGCTGTGACTTTGGAATTAGAACAATGTTGATTCTTGCCATTGCCAAAATCAAGGAAATAATTCCTAGTTCTTTAAATAGTTAACATACACATTTAATCCAGAGAACCAGAAATCACTACTTTCTTTTCTCCCACATCATGTCACTCAATCCATCCTGTCTATTCTATACCTTGATTATCTCTTAAGTTCACCAACTCTTTCATTTTCACTGCCCCACTCTATATGAATCTATCATTATCTCTAACTTACATGACTACACCAGCCTTTTAACTTGCTTCCCTCCCTTCTGCCTCAATTGCTGCAAGTCTTTCTCCACACTGCAGCCTGGCATCTTCATGAGTCTGAAGATATTGCTCTCCCTCATTAAATCTGTCGTGTTCCCTACTGCCTTTAGGAAAAATTCTGCATTTGTTTTTGTCGTTGTTGTTTTTGCCTCACCCTGTGGCATATGAAATCTTAGCTCCCTGACCAGGGATAGAACCAGCAACCACTACATTGCAGGTACAGAGTCTTAACAACTGGACCACCAGGGAAATGCCAGAAAAATTCTGCATTTGCTATCATGGCATGGGGATTCCAGTTTACATCTCCAGCTTCACATCTTACCTACTCTTTCCCTCTTCCTTAATTCCCTTTCAGACACACACATGTACACACACACCACTTGATCTTTTAATTCCTTGAATGTGACATATTTTATCTCCTCTCCTGTTGCCTTTTTTTTTTTTCAGATATCATTTGATCTGATGAAGCCTCCCTGGTCCCTCACACGCTGATTGGTACTCCCAAAATACCCTGTTACATAGTGTTGTAATATCCTCCTCATCCCACTTCCCCTCCCCACCTTCTTCTTACTCTTTTTCTTCTTTTGAATACTTCTATTCAAGGTTCAGAATCCACATAGGTTGGATGGTTTGTCACACTGTGACATACTTCATATAGTGCCCTGAATTTAACAGAACAATTACTTATCCCTTCTATAAGCACATGGCACTGATTTATTTCATCTGCAAATGTAGAGGACTTAACACATAAATTAACATGGAGGAAGTGATCAAACAAGGGCCTCCATTAAATTTGGCATGAATCACCCATGAGAAAAAAATCTGCTTTAAATATTCTTAGATTAAAATTCAATTTGTGGGGTTTCCCTGGTGGCGCAGTGGTTGAGAGTCTGCCTGCTAATGCAGGGGACACGGGTTCGAGCCCTGGTCTGGGAGGATCCCACATGCCATGGAGCAACTAGGCCCGTGAGCCACAGCTACTGAGCCTGTGCATCTGGAGCCTGTGCTCCGCAACAGGAGAGGCCGCGGTGGTGAGAGGCCCATGCACCGCGATGAAGAGTGGCCCCCGCTTGCCACAACTGGGGAAAGCCCTCACACAGAAACGAAGACCCAACACAGCAAAAATAAATAAATAAATTACTAAACTCCTACCCCCAACATCTAAAAAAAAAAAAAAAAGAAATTCAATTTGTTATGAGATTCTTCACATATATTATGCAGTCTCTGCTTTGGAAGGATTCCAAACATAATGATCTATCTAAATAATGCTCTGATCACAGAAGTCAACATTGTTTGAACTTCTGGGATGACTTCAGAAGGTCCTGCATGATATTAAATTAAACAAAAAGCATTAAAATAAATACAAAGTGAAATTAAGAAAAAGAAAAAGAATTCACATTTTCAGTTTAAGGAAAGAAAAGAGATTCAACAAAGGTGAATACAAATTTTACTTATTTATTTTCTTTTTTTATTGTTTTGTATGTTTATTTTATGTTTTGTTGTTGTTTTTCTTTTTTTTTTTTTTTTGGTTTGTTCTCTGTTTCTCTTTTATTTTTTATTTTCTGTATTTGATAGTTTTGTCCTTATTCATTGTTCTCATTTTTGAGTTTGTTTCTTTGTTCTCTTGTTTTGTTTTCTTTTTCCTTTTCTATCAGCTTCTTAGTTTGTTTCTGTTAATTTGGTTCTGCGGTTACCATTTGTCTTTTATTTAGTGTGCCTGTTTGTTTTCTTCCTTTTTTAAAACATTTATCTGTGTGTGGTTCTGTATGTGTTGTGTCATTGTGGTTGCTATTTGCTTGTTTTTGCTATTTGTCTTAGGTTTTGTTTGTTCGTTTTCTTTTCAATTTTTTTCTTTTCAATCTTTTTCTCTGGCCATGCTGTGCATCTTGCTGGCTCTTGGTTCCCTGGCCAGGGGTCAGGGCTGCACCTCTGGTGTGGGAACACTGAGTCCAGGAAACTGGGCCACCAGAGAATTCCCAGGCCCAGGGAACAGCAATCAGCATGTACTCTACCAAAGATATCCATCTCAACACAAAGACCCAGCTCCACCCAGCTGCCTGCAGGCTCCAGTGCTGGACACCTCAGGCCAAACAACCAGCAAGACGGAACACAGCCCCATGCATAAGCAGACTGGCTGTGTAAAGTTGTACAAAGCTCAGAGACACCCCCAAAACATATCACCTACATGGCCCTGCCCATCAGTGGGAAAAGAGTTCCACCCAACAGAGTGCAGGCACAAGTCCCATCCAACAGGAAAGCTACACAAGCCCCTGGACTAAACTCACCAACCAGGGGGTAGACAAGAGAAGAAAGAGGAACTATGACCCTGCAGCCTGTGGAAAGGAGAACATATACACAGTAAGTTAGACAAAATCAAATGAAAGAGAAATATGTTGCAGACCATGGAGCAACATAAAAACCCACAAGACCAAATAAATGAAGAGGAAATAAGCAAACTACCTGAAAAAGAATTCGGAGTAATGATGGGAAAGGTGATCCAAAATTTCAGAAACAGAATGGAGGCACAGATTGAGAATATACAAGAAAATTTTACCAAGGACCTAGAAGAACTAAAGAACAGACAATCAGCAATGAACAACACAATAAATGAAATGAAAAATACACAAGAAAGAATCAATAGCAGAATACCTGAGGCAGAAAAACAGATAAGTGAGTTGTAAGATAGAATGGTGAAAATAACTGCAGCAGAGCAGAATAAAGAAAAAAGAATGAAAAGAAATGAAGACAGTCACAGAGAGCTCGGGGACAATATTAAGCACACCAAAATTCAAATTATAGGTGTCTCAGAAGAAAAAGAAAAAAGAAAGGGTCTGAGAAAAATGTTTGAAGTGATTATACTAAAAAACTTCCCCAACAGAGGAGAGGAAATAATCAATCAACTCCAGGAAGTGAAGCAAGTCCCATACAGGATAAACCCAAAGAGAAACACACTGAGATACATAGTAATCAAACAAACAAAAATTAAACACAAACCAAAATAAATAAATAAATTTAGAAAACAGCAAGGGAAAAGCAACAAATAACATAAAAAGAAATACACATAAGGTTAATAGCTGATGATTCATCAGAAACTCTGCAGGCCAGAAGGGAGTGGCAGGACATATTTAAAGTGATGAAAGGGAAAAAACTACAATCAAAATTACTCTACCCAGCAAGAATTTCAAGCAGATCCAACAGAGAAAACAAAAGCTTTACAGGCAAGCAAAAGTTAAGAGAATTCAGCATCACAAACAAGCTTTACAACAAATGCTACAGGAACTTCTCTAGGCAGGAAACACAACAGAAAAAAAAGACCTACAAAAACTAACACAAAACAATTAAGAAAATGGTAATAAGAACATACATATTATATAATTACATTAAATTTAAATGGATTAAATGCTCTAACCAAAAGACACAGAAAGGAGGGATGGACACAAAAACAAGACCCATATTTCTGCTGTCTACAAAGAAACCCACTTCAGACTTAAGGATATATAGAGACTGAAAGTGAGGGGAGGGAAAATGATATTCCATGCAAATGGAAATCAAAAGAAAGCTGAAGATGCAATACTCATATCACAAAGAAAGAATTTAAAATAAAATCTATTACAAGAGACAAGGAAGGACCCTACATAATGATCAAGGGATCCATCCAAGAAGAAGATAGAACAAATGTAAATATTTATGCAGCCAACATAGGAGCACCTGAATACCTAAGGCAACTGCTAACAGCCATAAAAGGGGAAATCGAGAGTAACACAATAATAGTAGGAAACATTAACACCCTGCTTACACCAATGGACAAATCATCCAAAATGAGAATAAGGAAACATAAGTGTTAAATGACACATCAGACCAGATAGACTTAATGGATATTCATAGGACATTCAATTTAAAAACAATAAAATAAACTTTCTTTTCAAGTGTACATGGAACTTTCTCCAGTGTAGATCACATCTTGGGTAACAAATCAAGCCTTGGTAAATTTAAGAAAATTGAGATTGTGTCAAACATATTATATGACCACAAAGCTATGAGACTACATATCAATTACAGGAAAAGAACTAAAAAATACAAACACAGGGACGTTAAACAATACATTACTAAATAAACAAGAGATCACTAAAGAAATCAAAGAGGAAATCAAAAAATACCTAGAAAAAAAATGACAATCAAAATATGATGACACAAAACCTGTGGGATGCAGCAAAAGTAGTTCTAAGAGGGAGGTTTATAGCAATACAATCCTACCTCAAGAAACAAGAAAATCTCAAATAAACAACCTAACCTTACAACTAAAGCAATTACAGAAAGAAGAGCAACAACAAAAAAAAAACACCCCAAAGTTAGCAGAAGGAAAGAAAGAATAAAGGTAAGATCAGAAATAAATGAAAAAGGAGGTGGACGAGGGGAAGATGGCAGAAGAGTAAGGCGCGGAGATCACCTTCCTCCCCACAGATACACCAGAAATACATCTACATGTGGAACAACTCCTACAGAACACCTACTGAATGCTGGCAGAAGACCTCAGACCTCCCAAAGGCAAGAAACTCCCCACGTACCTGGGTAGGGCAAAAGAAAAAAGAATAAAAAGAGACAAATGATAGGGAAGGGACCTGCACCAGTGGAGAAAGAAAGGTTTCCACACACTAGGAAGCCCCTTCACGGGCGGAGACTGGGGGTGGTGGAGGGGGAAAGCTTCGGAGCCATGGAGGAGAGCACAGCAACAGGGCTGTGGAGGGCAAAGCGGAGAGGTTCCCGCACAGAGGATTGGTGGTGACCAGCACTCACCAGCCCGAGAAATTTGTCTGAACACCCACCGGGATGGGCGGGGCTGGGAGCTGAGGCTCGGGCTTTGGACGCAGGGAGAGTACTGGGGTTGGTGGCGTGAACACAGCCTGCAGGGGGTTAGTGCACCACGGCTAGCCGGGAGGGAGTCCGGGAAAAGTCTTGACCTGTCAAAGAGGCAAGAGACTTTTTCTTCCCTCTTTGTTTCCTGGCGCACGATGAGAGGGGATTAAGAGTGCTGCATAAAGGAGCTCCAGAGACGTGTGCAAGCTGTGGCTAAAAGCACGGACTGCAGAGACGGGCATGAGATTTTAAGGTTTCTGCTGCCGCCAACAAGAAGCCTGTGTGCGAGCAGAGGTCACTATCCACAACCCCCTTCTGGAGAACCTGTGCAGCCCACCACTGCCAGGGTCCCGGGATCCAGGGACAACTTCCCTGGGAGAACTCAGGGCACGCCTCAGGCTGGTGCAACATCATGCCAGCCTCTGCTGCTGCAGGCACACCCTGCACTCCGTACCCCTCCCTCCCCCCGGCCTGATTGAGCCAGAGTCCCCGAAGCAGCTACTACTTTAACCCCGTCCTGTCTGAGTGAAGAACAGATGCCCTCAGAAGGCCTACACGCAGAGGCGGGGTCACATCCAAAGCTGAGCCCTGGGAGCTGTGAGAACAAAGAAGAGACAGGGAAATCTATCCCAACAGCCTCAGAAGCAGTGGAATAAACCTCCACAATCAACTTGATGTACCCTGCATCTGTGGAATACACGAATAGACAATAAATCATCCCAAATTGAGGAGGTGGACTTTGACGGGAAAATTTATGATTTTTCCCCTTTTCCTCTTTTTGTGAGTGTGTATGTGTATGCTTCTGTGTGAGATTTTGTCTGTATAGCTTTGCTCCCACAATTGGTCCTAGGGTTCTATCTGTCCATTTCTTTGTTTGCTTTGTTTTTCTTCTTAAAACAATTTTTTTCTTAATAATTATTTTTTAATTTAATAACTTTATTTTATCTTACTTTATTTTATTTTATCTTACTTTATTTTATTTTATTTTAAGTTCTTTCTTTCTTTCTTTTTTTCTTTTCCTTCCATCCCTGCTTCCTTCCTTCCTTCCTTCCTTCCTTCCTTCCTTACTCCCTTCTTCCCTCCCTCCTTTCTTTCTTTCTTTCTTTCTTTCTTTCTTTCTTTCTACATTTTCTCCTTTTTATTCTGAGCCGTGTGGATGGAAGGCTCTTGGTGCTGCAGTCAGGAGTCAGTGCTGTGCCTCTGATGTGGAAGAGCCAACTTCAGGACACTGGTCCAAAAGAGACCGCCCAGCTCCACATAATATCAAATGGCAAATATCTCCCAGAGATGTCCAACTCAACAACAGCACCAAGCTTCACTCAACGACTAGCAAGCTGGACACCCTGTGCCAAACAACAAGCAAGACAGGAATACAACCCCACCCATTACCAGAGAGGCTGCCTAAAATCATAATCAGTCCACAGACACCCCAAAACGCACCACAAGACGTGGACCTGCCCATCGGAAAGACAAGATCAAGCCTCATCCACCAGAACACAGGCACGAGTACCCTCCACCAGGAAGCATACACAACCCACTGAACCAACCTTAGCCACTTGGGACAGACACCAAAAACAACGGGAACTACGAACCTGCAGCCTGCAAAAAAGAGACCCCAAACACAGTAAGATAAGCAAAATGAGAAGACCAAAAAACACAGAGCAGTTGAAGAAGCAAGATAAAAACCCAACAGACCTAACAAATGAAGAGGAAATAGGCAGTCTACCTGAAAAAGAATTCAGAATAATGATAGGAAAGATGATCCAAGATCTTGGAAATAGAATAGACAAAATACAAGAAACATTTAACAAGGACCTAGAAGAACTAAAGGTGAAACAAGCAATGATGAACAACACAATAAATGAAATTTAAAATACTCTAGATGGGATCAAAAGCAGAATAACTGAGGTAGAAGAACGGATAAGTGACCTGGTAGATAAAATACTGGAAATAACTACTGCAGAGGAGAATAAAGAAAACAGACTGAAAAGTACTGACGACAGTCTCAGAGACCTCTGGGACAACACTAAATGCACCAACATTCGAATTATAGGGGTTCCAGAAGAAGAAGAGAAAAAGATAGGGACTAAGAAAATATTTGAAGAGGTTATAGTTGAAAACTTCCCTAATATGGGAAAGGAAGTAGTTAATCAAGTCCAGGAAGCACAAAGAGCCCCATACAGGATAAATCCAAGGAGAAACACGCCAAGACACATATTAATCAAACTGTCAAAAATTAAATACAAAGAAAAAATATTAAAAGCAGCTAGGGAAAAACAACAAATAACACACAAGGGAATCCTCATAAGGTTAACAGATGATCTTTCAGCAGATCCTCTGCAAGCCAGAATGGATTGGCAGAACATATTTCAAGTGATGAAGGAGAAAAACCTGCAACCAAGATTACTCGACCCAGTAAGGATCTCAATCAGATTTGATGGAGAAATTAAAACCTTTACAGACAAGCAAAAGCTGAGAGAGTTCAGCACCACCAAACCAGCTTTACAACAAATGCTAAAGGAACTTCTCTAGGCAAGAAACACAAGAGAAGGAAATGACCTACAATAACGAACCCAAAACAATTAACAAAACGGGAATAGGAACATACATATTTATAATTACCTTAAATGTAACCAGACAAAATGCTACGAACAAAAGAAACAGATTGGCTGAATGGATACAAAAACAAGACCCATAAATATGCAATCTACAAGAGACCCACTTCAGACGTAGAGACATATACAGATTGAAAGTAAAGGGATGGAAAAAGATATTCCATGCAAACGGAAACCAAAAGAAAGCTGGAGTAGCAATTCTCATATCAGACAAAATAGACTTTAAAATAAACACTATTAGAAGAGACAAAGAAGGACGCTACATAATGATCAAGGGATCGATCCAAGAAGAAGATATAACAATTGTAAATATTTATGCACCCAACATAGGAGCACCACAATACATAAGGCAAATACTAACAGCCATGAAAGAGGAAATTGACAGTAACACATTCATAGTAGGGGACTTAAACACCCCACTTTCACCAATGGACATATCATCCAAGATGAAATTAAATAAGGAAACACAAGCTTTAAATGATACATTAAACAAGATGGACTTAATTGGTACTTATAAGACATTCCATCCAAAAACAACAGAACACACATTTTCCTCAAGTGCTCATGGAACATTCTCCAGGACAGATCATATCCTGGGTCACAAATCAAGCCTTGGTAAATTTAAGAAAATTGGCATTGTATCAAACATCTTTTCTGACAACAATGCTATGAGACTAGATATCAATTATAGGAAAAGATCTGCAAAAAATACAAACACATGGAGGATAAACAATACAGTACTTAATAACGAAGTGATCACTGAAGAAATCAAAGAGGAAATTAAAAAATACCTAGAAACAAATGGAGACACAACCACGCAAATCTTATGGGATGCAGAAAAGCAGTTCTAAGAGGGAAGTTTATAGTAATACAATCCTACATTAAGAAACAGGAAACATCTCGAATAAACAACCTAACCTTGCAACTAAAGCAATTAGAGAAAGAAGAATTTTTAAAAACCCAAAGTTAGCAGAAAGAAAGAAATCATAAAAATCAGATGAGAAATAAATGAAAAAGAAATGAAGGTAACAATAGCAAAGATCAATAAACCTAAAAGCTGGTTCTTTGAGAAGATTAAAAAAATTGATAAACCATTAACCAGACTTATCAAGAAAAAGAGGGAGAAGACTCAATTCAATGGAATTAGAAATGAAAAAGTAGAAGTAACAACTGACACTGCAGAAATACAAAAGATCATAAGAGATTACTACAAGCAACTCTATGTCAATAAAATGTACAACCTCGAAGAAATGGACAAATTCTTAGAAATGCATAAGCTGCCAGGACAGAATCAGGAAGAAATAGAAGATATGAACAGACAAATCACAAGCACTGAAATTGAAACTGTCATTAAAAATCTTCCAACAAACAAATGCCGAGGACCACATGGCTTCACAGGCGAATTCTATCAAATATTTAGAGAAGAGCTAACACCTATCCTTCTCAAACTCTTCCAAAATATAGCAGAGGGAGGAACACTCCCAAACTCATTCTGTGAGGGCATCATCACCCTGATACCAAAACCAGACAAGGATGTCACAAAGTAAGAAAAATACAGGCCAATATCACTGATGAACATAGATGCAAAAATCCTCAACAAAATACTAGCAAACAGAATGCAACAGCACATTTAAAACATCATACACCATGAACAAGTGGGGTTTATTCCAGGAATGCAAGGATTCTTCAACATACGCAAATCAAACAACGTGATACACCATATTAACAAATTGAAGAAGAAAAACAATATGATCATCTCAATAGATGCAGAGGAAGCTTTCAAAAAAATTCAACAACCATTTATGATTTTAAAAAAAAGCCCTGAATAAAGTAGGCATAGAGGAAAATTTCCTCAACATAATAAAGGATATATGTGACAAACCCACAGCCAACATCATCCTCAATGGTGAAAGATGGAAAGCATTTACACTACGATCAGGAACAAAACAAGGTTGACCACTCTCACCATTCTTATTCAACATAGATTTGGAAGTTTTAGCCACAGCCATCAGAGAAGAAAAAGAAATAAAAGGAATCCAAATCAGAAAAGAAGAGGTAAAGCTGTCACTGTTTGCAGACGACATGATACTATACATAGAGAATCCTAAAGATGCTACCAGAAAACTACTAGAGCTAATCAATGAATTTGGTAAAGTAGCAGGATACAAAATTAATGCACAGAAATCTCTGGCATTCCTATGCACGAATGATGAGAAATCTGAAAGTGAAATCAAGAAAACACTCACATTTACCATTGCAACAAAAAGAATAAAATATCTTGGAATAAACCTACCTAAGGTGGCAACAGACCTGTATGCAGAAAATTATAAGACACTGATGAAAGAAATTAAAGATGATACAGATAGACGGAGCGATATAACATGTTCTTGGATTGGAAGAATCAATATTGTGAAAATGACTCTACTACCCAAAGCAATCTACAGGTTCAATGCAATTCCTATCAAACTACCACTGGAATTTTTCACAGAACTAGAACAAAAAATTTCACAATTTGTATGGAAACGCAAAACACCCTGAATACCCAAAGCCATCTTGAGAACGAAAAATGGAGCTGGAGGAATCACGCTCTCTGACTTCAGACTATACTACAAAGCTACAGTAATCAAAACAGTATGGTACTGGCACAAAAACAGAATGACAGATCAATGGAACAGGATAGAAAGCCCAGAGATAAACCCTCACACATATGGTCAACTTATCTTTGATAAAGGAGGCAGGTATGTACAGTGGAGAAAGGGCAGCACCTTCAATGAGTGGTGCTGGGAAAACTGGACAGGAGCATGTAAAAGTATGAGATTAGATCACTCCCTAACGCCATACACAAAAATAAGCTCAAAATGAATTAAGGACCTAAATGTAAGTCCAGAAACTATCAAACTCTTAGAGGAAAACATAGGCAGAACACTCTATGACATAAATCACAGAAAGATCCTTTTGGACCCACCTCCTAGAGAAATGGAAATAAAAACAAAAATAGACAAACGGGACCTAATGAAACTTCAAAGCTTTTGCACAGCAAAGGAAACCAGAAACAAGACCAAAAGACAACCCTCAGAATGGGAGAAAATATTTGCAAATGAAACAAATGACAAAGAATTAATCTCCAAAATTTATAAGCAGGTCAATAACAAAAAACAAACAACCACGTCCAAAAATGGGCAGAAGACCTAAATAGACATTTCTCTAAAGAAGATATGCAGACTGCCAACAAACACATGAAAGAATGCTCAATATCATTAATAATTAGAGAAATGCAAATCAAAACTACAATGAGATATCATCTCACACCTGTCAGAATGGCCATCATCAAAAATCTAGGGCCTTCCCTGGTGGCACAGTGGTTGAGAGTCTGCCTGCCGATGCAGGGGACATGGGTTCATTCCCCGGTCCAGAAAGATCCCACATGTCGTGAAGCAGCTGGGACTGTGAGCCATGGCCACTGGTCCTGTGCGTCTGGAGCCTGTGCTCTGCAACAGAAGAGGCCACAACAGTGAGACGCCCTCATACTGCAAAAAAAAAAAAAAAAAAAATTCTAGAAAGAATAAATGCTGGAGAGGGTGTGGGGAAAAGGGAAGACTCTTGCACTGCTAGTGGGAATGTGAATCGGTACAGCCACTATGGAGAACAGTATGGAGGTTCCTTAAAAAACTAAAAATAGAACTACCATATGACCCAGCAATCCCACTACTGGGCATATACCCTGAGAAAACCATAATTCAAAAAGAGTCATGTATCAAATTTTTATTGCAGCTCTATTTACAATAGTCCGGAGATGGAAACAACCTAAGTGTCCATCATCGGATGAATGGATAAAGAAGATGTGGCACATATATACAATGGAATATTATTCAGCCATAAAAAGAAATGAAATTGAGCTATTTATAATGAGCTGGATGTACCTAGAGTCTGTCATACAGAGTGAAGTATGTCAGAAAGAGAAAGACATATACCGTATGCTAACACATATATATGGAATTTAAGAAAAAAAAAATGTCATGAAGAACCTAGTGGTAAGACAGTAATAAAGACACAGACCTACTAGAGAATGGACTTGAGGATATAGGGAGGGGTACGGGTAAGCTGAGAGAAAGCGAGAGAGTGGCATGGACATATATACACTACCAAACATAAAATAGATAGCAAGTGGGAAGCAGCCACATAGCACAGGGAGATCAGCTTGGTATTCTGTGACCACCTAGAGGGGTGGTATAGGGAGGGTGGGAGGGAGGGAGTCACAAGAGGGAAAAGATATGGGAACATATGTATATGTATAACTGATTCACTTTGTTATAATGCAGAAACTAACACACCATTGTAAAGCAATTATACTCCAATAAAGACGTGAAAAAAATAAAAGAATTCATTATGCAAATACAAAATAAGAAATAAATGAAAAAAGAATAAAGGAAACAAGAGCAAAGATCATAAAAATAAAGTTGGTTTTTTGAGAATATAAACAAAACTGATAAACCATTAGCCAGACTCATTAGGAAAAAAAGGGAGAAGACTCAAATCAGCAAAATTAGAAATGAAAAAGGAGAAGTAACAACTGACCCTGCAGAAACAAAAAGAATCATGAGCGACTACTACAAACAACTATATGCCAATAAAATGGAGAAGCTGGAAGAAATGGACAAATTCTTAGAAAAGCACAACTTTCCAAGAATGACCCAGGAAGAAACAGAAAATATGAAAAGCCTGATCACAAGCACTGAAATTGAGAGTGTGATTCAAAATCTTCCAACAAACAAAAGCCCAGGACCAGATGGCTTCACAGGTGAATTCTATCAAACATTTAGAGAAGAGCTAACACCTATCCACCTCAACCTCTTCCAAAATATAGCAGAGAGAGGAACTCTCCCAAACTCATTCTATGAGTTCACCATCATCCTGATACCAAAACTAGACAAAGATGTCACAAAGAAAGAAAACTACAGGCCAATATCACTGATGAACATAGATACAAAAATCCTCAACAAAATACTAGCAAACAGAATCCATCAGGACATTAAAAGGATCATACACCATCATCAAGTGGGGTTTATTTCAGGCATACAATTATTCTTCAATATACAAAAATCAATCAATGTGATAAACCATATTTACAAATCAAAGGAGAAAAATAATATGATCATCTCAATAGATGCAGAAAAAGCTTTTGACAAAATTCAACACCCATTTATGATAAAAACTCTCCATAACATGGGCACATAGAGAACCTGCCTCAACATGATACAGTCCATATATGAACAACCCACCACCCACATGATTATCAATGCTGAAAAACTGAAACCGTTTCCTCTATGAGTAGGAACAATACAGGGGTGCTCACTGTTACCACTATTATTCAACATAGTTTTGGAAGTTTTAGCCACAGCAATCAGAGAAGAAAAAGAAATAAAGGGAATCCGAATCGGAAGAGAAGAAATAAAACTGTCACTGTTCGCAGATGAAGTGACACTATACATAAAGACAAGACTCCTAAAGATTTTACCAGAAAACTACTAGACCTAATCAATCAATTTGGTAAAGTTTCAGGATACAAAATTAATGCATAGAAACCTCTTGCATTTGTATACACTAATGATAAAAATTCGGAAAGAGAAATTAAGGAAACAATCCCACTTACCATTGCAACAAAAAGAACAAAATTCCTAGGAATAAACCTACCTAAGGAGACAAAACACCTGTATGTGGAAAACTAAAAGAAATTGATGAAAGACATTAAAGATGATACAAACACATGGAGAGATATACTATGTTCTTGGACTGGAAGGGTGAACATTGTGAAAATGACTCTACTACCCAAAGCAATCTACAGATTCAATGCAGTCCCTATCAAATTACCAATGGCACTTTTCACAGAACTAAAACAAAAACTTTCACAATTTGTATGGAAACAGAAAAGACCCTGAATAGCTAAATCAATCTTGAGAAAGAAAAACGGAGTTGGAGGAATCAGGCTCCCTGACTTGAGACTACACTACAAAGCTACAGTAATCAAGACAGTATGGTACTGGCACAAAAACAAAAAAAAATCAATGGAACAGGATAGAAAGTCCAGAGATAAACCCATGCACATATGGTCTCCTTATCTTTGATAAAGGAGGAAAGAATATACAAAGGAGAGGGCTTCCCTGGTGGCGCAGTGGTTGCGGGTCCGCCTGCCGATGCAGGGGACATGGGTTCGTGCCCCGGTCTGGGAGGATCCCACATGCCGCGGAGCGGCTGGGCCCGTGAGCCATGGCCGCTGAGCCTGCGCGTCCGGAGCCTGTGCTCCGCAACGGGAGAGGCCACAGCAGAGAGAAGCCCGCGTACCACAAAAAAAAAAAAAAAAAAAAAAAATTAAAAAGAATATACAAAGGAGAAAAGACAGCCTCTTTAATAGTGGTGCTGGGAAAACAGGACAGCTACATGTATGAGAATGAAATTAGAACACTTCACAACACTATGCACAAAACTAAACTCAAAATGGATTAAAAACCTAAATGTAAGGCCAGACACTATCAAACCCTTAGAGGTAAATATAGGCAGAACACTGTTTGACATAAATCACAGGAAGATCCTTTTGGACCCACCTCCTAGAGTAATGGAAATAAAAACAAAAATTAAAAAATGAGACCTAATGAAACTTAAAAGCTTTTGCACAACAAGTGAAACCATAAACAAGATGAAAATACAACCCTCAGAATGGGAGAAAATATTTGCAAACAAAGCAACTGACAAAGGATTAATCTCCAAAATATATAAATAGCTCATGCAGGTCAATATTAAAAAAGCAAACAACCCAATCAAAAAATGGGTGAGATCAGGAGATCAGCTCAGTGTTGTGTGATTACCTAGAGGGGTGGGATAGGGAAGGTGGAGACCATGTTCAAGAGGGAGGGGGTATGGAGATATATGTATACATAGAGCTGATTCACTTTTTTGAAGAGCAGAAACTAATACACCATTGTAAAGCAGTTATGCTCCAATAAAGATGTTAAAAAATAAAGAGAAATCTCCCCAAAAATAAATAAATAAATGACTGAATGAATAAAAAAATAAATAGAAAATAATATTAAAAGCAGCAAGGGAAATCAACAAATAACATACAAGGGAATCTCCATAAGGTTATCAGCTGATTTTTCAGCAGAAACTCTACAGGCCAGGAGGGATTGGCAGGACATATTTAAAGGGAAGTAAGGGAAAAACCTACAACCAAGATTACTCTACCCAGCAAGGATCTCATTCAGATTCGATGGAGAAATCAAAAGCTTTACAGACAAGCAAAACTAAGAGAATTTACACCAACCAAAGCAGCTTTACAACAATGCTATAGGCATTTCTCTAGGTGGGAAACACAAGAGAAGAAAAAGACCTACAAAAGCAAATCGAAAACAAGAAAATTGGTAAGAGGAACATAGATATTGATAATTACCTAAAATATAAATGGTTTAAATGATCCAACCAAAAGACACAAACTAGCTGAATGGATATGAAAACAAGATCTGTATATATGCTGTCTATAAGACACCCACTTCAGACCTAGAGACACATACAGTCTGAAAGTGATGGGGTGGAAAAAGATATTCCATGCAAATGGGAATTGAAAGCTGGAGTAGCAATATTCATATCAGACAAAATAGAATTTAAAATAAAGACTATTACAAGAGACAAAGAAGGACACTGCATATTGATCAAGGGATCAATCCAAGAAGATATAACAATTGTAAATATTTATAAACCCAGCATAGGAGCGCCTCAATACATAAGACAAATGCTAACAGCCATAAAAGGGGGAATCGACAGTAACACAGTAATCGTGGAGGACTATAACACTCCACTTACACTCATGAATAGATCATCCAGACCGAAAATTAATAAGGAAAAACAAGCCTTAAATGACGCATTAGACCAGATAGATTTAGTTGATATTTATAGGATACTCCATCAAAAAGTAACAGAATACAGTTTCCTCTCAAGTGCACAAGGAACATTCTCCATCTTAGATCACATCTTGGGTCACAAGCCTTGGTAAATTTAAGAAAATTGAAATCATATCAAGCATTTTTCCAACCACAATGCTGTGAGATTAGAAATCAATTACAGAAAAAAATCTTTAACAAACATATGGAGGCTAAACGATATGCTACTGAATAACAAAGAGATCACTGAAGAAATCAAAGAGGAAATCAAAAAATACCTAGAAACAAATGACAATGAAAATACGAGAACCCAAATCCAATGAGATACAGTAAAAGCAGTTTTAAGAGTCAAGTTATTGATGAGCCAGACTCATCAAGACGAAAAGGGAGAGGACTCAAATCAATAAAATTAGAAATGAAAAAGGAGATGTTACAACTGACACTGTAGAAATACAAAGGATGATAAGAGAATAATATGGACAACCTGGAAGAAATGGACTAATCTTTAGAAAGGCACAACCTTCCAAAACTGAACCAGGAGGAAGTAGAAAATATAAACAGACTGATCAAAAGCAATGTAATTGAAACTACAATTAAAAATCTTCCAACAAACAAAAGTCCACGACCAGATGGCTTCACAGGTGAATTCTATCAAACATTTAGAGAATAGCTAACACCTATCCTTCTCAAACTCTTTCAAATAATTGCAGAGAGAGGAACACTCCCAAATTCTTTCTATGAGGCCACATATGGAAGCCCTGCAGCAAGATTTTTTTTGACCCTTCTCCTAGAGTAATGAAAATAAAAACAAAAATAAACAAATGGGACCTAATTAAACTTAAAAGCTTTTGCACAGAAAAGGAAACCTTAAACAAGACTAAAAGACAACCCTCAGAATGGGAGAAAATATTTGCAAACAAAGCAACTGACAATCAATTAATCTCCAAAATATACAAATGTCTCATGCAACTCAATATCAAAAAAACTAACAACGCAAGCAAAAAATGGGTGGAAGGGCTTCCCTGGTGGTGCAGTGGTTGAGAGTCTGCCTGCCAATGCAGGGGACATGGGTTCGTGCCCTGGTCCGGGAGGATCCCACATGCCGCGGAGCAGCTGGGTCCGTGAGCCATGGCCGCTGAGCCTGTGCATCCGGAGCCTGTGCTCCACAACAGGAGAGGCCACAACAGTGAGAGGCCCACGTACTGCAAAAAAAAAATAAAAATAAAAATAAAATAAAATAATAAAGGAATAAACTAGATAATTTGGGTGGAGGCGGAGAGCAAGTTTCAACTAACATACCCAGTCATGTTTTTAACAAACATCTTTTATTTGGGAGTTATAGATTCTTAACATAAAAGAGACATTTTTTGTCAGTGTTATAGAATATTATATCTGTATTAGTATTTCAACAAAAATTCTATATAGTTTATTTTTCCTTTATGTTAATAAAATCCATCAAAATGTTTATAGCTCACCCATTTTCCTGACTACAATGAGATTTATGTACATAAACAGAAACAGTTCTTTTCAAACCAGTACCAGTATCACATAACACCTATGATGGAATACTCAGTGGTAAGACATTTTTTCTCCTTCATATAGGCCACTCTCTGTGACTAAAGCAAGATTTAGGTAATTGCTATAAAAGCACTATCTTACTAAGCCTCTTTGGTGAATACAATAGGATACATTTAACTCAGGTGAATGAGAAAAACCTTTCAACTTCTAGGGTTTGGTATTTCCATGTGTGGGAGGGGTAAACATTGACAGGGAACAAGAAGACTCTCAATTAAACAGTATTTTACTGTTAAACAAATGCTATTTTCCTTCATTGTTGCTGTAGGAGATAGTGTCTTTCACTCACAAGAGAGAACTTTTTAAAATTCAGCAGCCCCCTTAGTTATCCATGTGGATAATTAGAATGACTTGATTCCAAATGCTATGAATGAATGCAATAATAGTCTATATCATAATGGATTTAAAATTGCACCCTTCTTCTGGGATGACCATCTGATAGAATCTCAAATATGCAACCTGGGAAAGGGCTGGTTCATTGGAAGAGATATGAAGCTTTCCCAATAGAACTCAATTTTTGTAATTCATTCATTCATGCATGCATTCATTTATCATGTATTTTTTGAGTTTTCATGTAAGGAAACAAATGTCAGTATAAGGAAATTTCCTAACTTCCCTAAAATGAGCAAGTACAGACCTTCCCAAGGTGAAGGGGTGCTCATGCTTCTCTTTCCTTTGTATATTGCTCCCTAACTCTTGCTGCCATTGCCACATTGACCTTAGGATTTCCTTACAGACTATACCAGGCACTGCAAATGTATTAGAGAGTACAAAGATAAATAATGTATGCTCCCTACCCTCAAGGAGCTTATATTCCAGTAAGAGATAGAAAAAAGATAGCTGATAACCTTAGAAAAGTGTGATCTGTGTTATAAATGTGTATTCACAGAAGGATTAATAGCACATAGAACATCTTCTAATTTAAGTGGGACAGTAGAGATGGAGGGACCTTTAGGATACTTTAAAAAATGTGTAGGAAGTAGTTAAGCAAAAGAGAAGGCAGTGGGGATGATGAAAAAAAGGAAAGATTGTGGTCAAGAAAGAAAGTCAGGAAGTTATTTCAATAATCCAGATAAAAGTTTGAATCAGCAACTCACAATAAGAGAACAGGTAAAAATTCCAGGAAACAATAATAATAATAGTATTAATGAGTATAAAGAGGTGTACTTACTGAGTATTTTTTATTTATTAGGTACTTTTTGAACACTTGCATGTATTATTTTACTTAATTCTCATAACCACCTTATGTAATAGATATTACTATTTTTTCCCATTTTATATATGAGGAAAGCAAGGTACCAAGAGACTAAATAACATGCCCAAGATTATACAGCTAGTAAGTTATGACACTAAGATTCTCAGTTAGATACTGTGATTCTAGAATTCTTGCTCTTGACTGTTATGCCTCAAAGAAATCCTTGCCAGAAAGAATGGACATTCCTAGTTTTTCTGAACACATGGAGTTTGTGCAGTTGTTATGAGTCATCATCAGAAAATTAAAATTTCATCCAAACAATTCAGTTAAAGTGTCAATAAAGACCAGGGAAGGAAAAGGCAAAATAGTTATGTCTAGGTCTTTGAAAATTACTGGATTTCTAACACCATTCTATCCAGTGTCAATAGCACTTGACTAGGAGTTAGGCAACATATTTCCTTTCTGTCCTCACCTAGCCAAGGGACAAGTCTTGGACTTATAATATAAGAGATGAAAGGACTGAACTAAATTATTTTCAAGGTCTTTTCCAGGTCTAACACTTTGTAATTCTGAATGTCAGCCAAAAGGATGCTATAAAGCAGTTATTGGTTTGACTAAGGGGGCAGCAATCTTTGAATATGACTGTCATCCATAGTCCATGCAAAGCCTTGGCAGTAGTAATATGCTTGCCAAATGGTAGCTTGTACTGAGTACTCAGGGTAAATTCATCTCTTCTTGCCAAAGAGTTAATTGCCTCACTCTGCCTCATTCTCGGGCCATTGGATTAGTTTGCTTGAGCTGCATTTAATAAAAAAGAAATGAAATTTGAAAAGTAGGGTCAGTCTCTACAAAAACATTCTACATTGATGCAACTTAAAAGCAGTTTCAAGGCCAAAGAGAATGGTCAACTAAGGGTGAGGATCTAAATAAAAATGGACTTAAGCATTGAGCAACAGCAGAAGAACTCAGTATGTTCTTTGAACTCAATTTGGTCTTTGGAATTTTTCAATTCCTTTTTTTATTATTTGCATAAAGTCAAATGGTTTAGATAGGTTTAAAGTGAACATTACGTCTCTGCCTCCTATCTCCAATTCTTCAAGTGTCAATCCTCAGGTTAACCACTGTTTACAGTGTCTTTCATATTGTTTTATAACATCTACTCCCCTACCAGCATCTTGGATATTCTTTCCCTTTACATACACACAATTGTTTATATTACACTTTTTTTTCCTGAAACTTACCTTCATTAATGAATGTATTGGACATCTTATCTATACACAGAGAGAAATTATTTATTTGTTTATTTACCAACTTATTTATTTATTTATGTTTCCTGCTGAATTATAATTTATGTGCCTGTACCATATTTTCTTGGCTGCTTGGCTATATCCAAATGCAATAAACAATCTCCAATTAATCAGCACTTAGATTTATTTCAGATTTTTATTATTACAAATAATGCTTCAGTGGAGTTAGTTTGTCCTTTCATGTTTACATATCTAGGATAAATACCTGGATGTGAAATTGTGGAGCTACTGTTAATTTGAAGTGTAATTTATATATGGAGAAAAGTTGTGCTTTGTTTACACATATTGCAAATAATTTTTCTATATTAAAAACATTTTCTTTATTGTATTTGGGTATTTATTTGCAGTAAAACTTGTCATTCCTTTACTTTATAGGTGAAGATTTTTTCTTTCATGTGGAAGGAATTTTATACACTCAAAGATTATTGCCTTTTCTTTCTCTAATACTTTATTTTTTAACATTAAAATATTTGATTCATGTAAAATTTATTTTTATATACTAGATGACAACCAGGCTAATTCACTAGCTGGGTATTTGTCCCAATGACATTTCTTGAATTCTTCATCTTTTCCCATTGATATTTATAAGCTTTTAATCTAGTCTTTCTATTTTCCTTTTATCAGTACCAATCTTCATCAACTGAAGTGGCATTTTAATATGCTCAAATATCTTGCATGATTACACTCTCCCTTTATTCCATTTTCTCTTTCTGTTTTTAAAATTCCACTTCCCCTGCCTAAAAAAAAAAAAAAAAATCAAGTTAAAGATAATAGAGTTTGATAATATCTATTATGAAAGAAAAACTATTTTTTAAGTTTAAGACTCCTGAATGGCAGGTTGGATCTACAAGCAAATTAAAAAATTTTATGTCTAGGGCTTCCCTGGTGGCACAGTAGTTGAGAGTCTGCCTGCCGATGCAGGGGACATGGGTTCGTGCCCCAGTCCAGGAAGATCCCACACGCCACAGAGCAGCTGGGCCCGTGAGCCATGGCAACTGGGCCTGCGCGTCTGGAGCCTGTGCTCTGCAACAGGAGAGGCCACAACAGGAGAGGCCCACATACCGCAAAAAAAAAAAAAAAAAAATTAAAAAAAATTTTATGTCTATATTTGCCTGTTTTATGATGTTCTTCCTTTGTCATTTGTGAACTGAAGACTTATGTCAGAGCTTCTATCTCCTACACTTTTGAATGATTTCTGCAAGTAGAGTACAGAAAGAGTCGTGTCTTCTTTGGCCAGGCTGTTGATACAAACCTCAGATCGTACAGTTTGAACACGTATCTATATGCAGAATCTGCTTCCATGGGTATAGCATATCTACATAAAAGTTTAGATTGTTCATAGCTTTGTTACTTAATAACTCTTAGTATTTGGCACTTATAACTATGACTAATTGGCAAGAGCTTGTTATTTAAATTCTATTTATTTATTATACCTAGTAGACTCTAGAAGTTTTGCATTTGAAATGTAATTTTCTTTGTGTTTGGTAGGTCATACAAAATGTTCTATTTTCTCTTTGCTTTAGTAATCTGTCTCTGGAGGTAAGTGAGAGGGAAGCAGCAAATCTGAGCATCTTAATCCCTTTAAAAATGCCATCAATAATTCTGTTTTGATTCTTAATGGTGATAAAAGTTTTATTTATGCTACAAAATTTAGTCACATATGCAGAAAGAACTACTAAGTTGCCAATACCAATGGGTTAAACCATTTATTAACACAGCACATGAATCTAAACCTAACATAAACTCTGCTACTCCTCTATAATTACTTGGTGTACTTTAGAACTTAAGAAGTGGGAATGCAATCAACATAATTATATAGCCAAGCTCTGGAGGAGTGATATCAGAGTTAATGTAGAGCATATTGGAAAAGAATAAATATTAAATGAGCTGAATCTACAAGAAAGGTAATTTTGAGAGCAACTTACTTGAAATAAGTATTTAATTAAATTTGAAATACTTCTGGAAAATAGAAGATGTTGTTATGGCATCATTTTGAGCTTAGATCAGAGACTATCTAATAAAGGGATGCTTCTGAATGACAACCAGAAAACTAGAGGTTGTATCTACAGTGCTGCTCTACCAACTTGGGCATTCTCCCAATCAGCTCTATATGTATCACTTAATAGAGAAACAGAATTTGGAGCTGATCCTTGCAACCTTGAAAAAGTATGGTGATTGGTAACCCAGATAAAAGTGAAATTGTGTCTAAGGAGAATGGGGAAGTAATAAACTGGAAGTAATAAGGAATTTTTAAAAATCTGTACATGATGTGAATTAGACTAAAACAGTCGGAGGCTCACTGACCCATGTTGACTCATTAGAGCTTTATGTATTGAATGATTTTTGTTTTTCTTAAAACCTTATTTTGGCCATTCTATTTTCCTGGATGCAGGGGGATATTGCGTGGTGGTTGTAATTTCATGGGAACTTATGTTGGTATAAGGTTTATAATATCTGGCTGGGATTGACTGTATGTGCATATGTAGGTATATATGAAAGTTGTGAGGAATTGAGGCATATTCAGGGAAAAGTTAAATAGAAGTCCATGAAAATACTTTTAAAAGAGGGAGAATATGTATATAAACAGATCTTCCATTCTGCTATCTACCAACCTGAACTCTATTCATCTTTTATGGGCTGGGTTTAGTTACACTCCCACAACAAAGTCTTCTGTAATGATAGAAGTCAATTACTTTCAATGAGAGCTGCACAAAAGAATCAATGATTAGATTTTCTTGTTTGTATTTTTATTCCAATGCCCATACCTGACCCCAGACAAATTACATCAGGCTCTCAGGAGCCTGAGAGTTTGGGTTTAGGTTTTTTTTATAATACTATATTATACTATAATACTATAGTAGGGTTTTTTTTTTTAGAATTTTACCAAGTGAAGACATGGGTTAATTTAGACCTCTCTGATCTAATAACTTCTTCAAATTCCTACTACCAATAATATATACTGTAAATATGATCCTAAAGTATATTTTCTTAAAGTATCCTTTAATAATTATGTAGTTCTCTTACACTATTTATCAAATTGTACATTCATTTGTGCTGAGTCAGTGTTTGTTTCTTTTTATTTTCTTTTAAATATTATAGCATGAGTTCAAGTGTGATTAATAGTAATTAATTGGCTGCAGGAATAAAGCCCAAGTAAGAACGACTATTAGCCTATGTTTGAAGATGTTAACCAAGCAATCTTTTCAAAGGAAAAATAGAGTGCATTTTAAATCATATATACTTAAACTGTATTTTTTATTCATTTATTTTTTTAGTTAGTAATTGTGCTTTATTTTTTTATATATTTTTTTAATTTTTTTACATCTTTAGTGGAGTATAATTGCTTTAAAATGGTGTGTTAGTTTCTGCTTTACAACAAACTGAATCAGCTATACATACACATATGTTCCTATATCTCTTCCCTCTTGCATCTCCCTCTCTGCCAGCCTCCCCATCCCACCCCTCCAGGCAGTCACATAGCACCGAGCTGATCTCCCTGCACTTTGCAGCTGCTTCCCACGAGTTACCCACTTTACGTTTGGTAGTGTATATATGTCCATTCCACTCTCTTGCTTTCTTTCAGCTTAGCCTTCCCCCTCCCCATATCCTCAAGTCCATTCTCTAGTAGGTCTGTGTCTTTATTCCTGTCTTTCCCCTAGGTTCTTCATGACATTTTTTTCCTTAAATTCCATATATATGTGTTAGCATATGGTATATGTCTTTCCCTTTCTGACTTACTTCACTCTGTATGACAGACTCTAGGTCTATCCACCTCATTACAAATACTTCACTTTCATTTGTTTTTATGGCTTAGTAATATTCCATTGTATATATTTGCCACATCTTCTCTATCCATTCATCCAATAATGGACACTTAGGTTGTTTCCATCTTCTAACTATTGTAAATACAGCTGCAATAAACATTTTGGTACATGACTCTTTCTGAATTATGGTTTTCTCAGGGTATATGCCTAGTAGTGGGATTGCTGGATCATATGGTAGTTCTATTTGTAGTTTCTTAAGGAACCTCCATACTGTTCTCCATAGTGGCTGTACCAATTCACATTCCCACTAGCAGTGCAAGAGTGTTCCCTTTTCTCCACACCCTCTCCAGCATTTATTGTTTCTAGATTTTCTGATGATGGCCATCCTGACTGGTGTGAGATGATATATCATTTTAGTTTTGATTTGCATTTCTCTAATGATTAATGATGTTGAGCATTCTTTCAGGTGTTTGTTGGCAGTCTGTATGTCTTCTTTGGAGAAATGTCTATTTAGGTCTTCTGCCCATTTTTGGATTGGATTGTTTGGTTTTTTTTCTTATTGAGCTGCATGAGCTGCTTGTAAATTTTGGAGATTAATCCTTTGTCAATTGCTTCATTGGCAAATATTTTCTCCCATTCTGAGGGTTGTCTTTTGGTCTTGTTTATGGTTTCCTTTGCTGTGCAAAAGCTTTGAAGTTTCATTAGGTCCCATTTTTTTATATTTGTTTTTATTTCCATTTCTCTAGGAGGTGGGTCAAAAAGGATCTTGCTGTCATTTATGCCAAACACTGTTCTGCCTATATTTTCCTCTAAGAGTTTGATAGTTTCTGGCCTTACATTTAGGTCTTTAATCCGTTTTGAGCTTATTTTTGTGTATGGCATTAGGGAGTGATCTAATTTCATACTTTTACATGGTCCTGTCCAGTTTTCCCAGCACCACTTATTGAAGAGGCTGTCCTTTCTCCACTGTACATTCCTGCCTCCTTTATCAAAGACAAGGTGATCATATGTGCGAGGGTTTATCTCTGGGCTTTCTATCCTGTTCCATTGATCTGTCATTCTGTTTTCGTGCCAGTACCATACTGTCTTGCTTACGTAGCTTTGTAGTATAGTCCAAAATCAGGGAGCTTGATTCCTCCAGCTCCGTTTTTCATTTTCAAGATTGCTTTGGCTATTCGGGGTCTTTTGTGTTTCCATACAAATTGTGAAATTTTTTGTTCTAGTTCTGTGAAAAATGCCAGTGGTAGTTTGATAAGGATTGCATTGAACCTGTAGATTGCTTTGGGTAGTAGAGTCATTTTAACAATATTGATTCTACCAATCCAAGAACATGGCATATCATCTATTTGTATCATCTTTAATTTCTTTCATCAGTGTCTTATAATTTTCTGCATACAGGTCTTTTGTCTCCTTAGGTAGGTTTATTCCTAGATATTTTATTATTTTAGTTGCAATGGTAAATGGGAGTGTTTCCTTGATTTCACTTTCAGATTTTTCATCATTAGTAGATAGGAATGCCAGAGATTTCTGTGCATTAATTTTGTATCCTGCTACTTTACCAAATTCATTGATTATCTCTAGTAGTTTTCTGGTAGCATCTTTAGGATTCTCTATGTATAGTATCATGTCATCTGCAAACAGTGACAGCTTTACTTCTTCTTTTCCTATTTGGATTCCTTTTATTTCCTTTTCTTCTCTGATTGCTGTGGCTAAAACTTCCAAAACTTTGTTGAATAAGAGTGGTGAGAGTGGGCAACCTTGTCTTGTTCCTGATCTTCGGGGAAATGCTTTCAGTTTTTAACCATTGAGGATGATGTTGGCTGTGGGTTTGTCATATATGGCCTTTATTATGTTAAGGAAAGTTCCATCTATGCCTACTTCCTTCAGGGTTTTTATCAAAAATGGGTGTTGAATTGTGTCGGAAGATTTCTTTGCATCTATTGAGGTGATCATATGGTTTTTCTCCTTCAATTTGTTAATATGGTGTATCATGTTGTTTGATTTGTGTATATTGAAGAATCCTTGCATTCTTTGAATAAACCGCACTTGATCATGGTATATGATCCTTTTAATGTGTTGTTCGATCCTGTTTGCTAGTATTTTTCGGAGGATTTTTGCATCTGTGTGAATCAGAGATATTGGCCTGTAGTTTTATTTCTTTGTGATATCCTTGTCTAGTTTTGGTATCAGGGTGATGATGGCCTCGTAGAATGAGTTTGGGAGTGTTCCTCCCTCTGCTATATTTTGGAAGAGTTTGAGAAGGATAGGTGTTAACTCTTCTCTAAATATTTGATAGAATTCGCCTGTGAAGCCATCTGGACCTGGGCTTTTGTTTATTGGAAGATTTTTTACCACAGTTTCAATTTCAGTGCTTGTGATTGGTCTGTTTATATTTTCTATTTCTTCCTGATTCAGTCTTGGCAGGTTGTGCACTTCTAAGAATTTGTCCATTTCTTCCAGGTTGTCCATTTTATTGGCATAGAGTTGCTTGTAGTAATCTCTCATGATCTTTTGTATTTCTGCAGTGTCAGTTGTTACTTCTCCTTTATCATTTCTAATGCTATTGATTTGAGTCTTCTCCCGTTTTTTCTTGATGACTAGCTAAGTGTTTATCAATTTTTTTATCTTCTCACAGAAGCAGCTTTTAGGTTTATTGATCTTTGCTGTTGTTACCTTCATTTATTTCTGATCTTATCTTTATGATTTCTTTCCTTCTGCTAACTTTCAGGTTTTTTTGTTCTTATTTCTCTAATTGCTTTATGTGCAAGGTTAGGGTGTTTATTCGAGATGTTTCCTGTTTCTTAAGGTAGGATTGTATTGCTATAATCTTCCCTCTTAGAACTGCTTTTGCTGCATCCCAAAGGTTTTGGGTCGCCATGTCTCCATTGTCATTTGTTTCTAGGTATTTTTTTATTTCCTCTTTGATTTCTTCAGTTATCACTTCGTTATTAATTAGTGTATTGTTTGGCCTCCATGTGTCTGTATATTTTTTACAGATCTTTTCCTTTAAGTAATATCTAGTCTCAAAGAGCTGTGGTCTGAAAAGATACTTGATACAATTTCCATATTCCTAAGTTTACCAAGGCTTTATTTGTGATCCAAGATATGATCTATCCTGGAAAATGTTCCATGAGCACTTGAGAAAATTTTATATTCTGTTGTTTCTGGATGGAATGTCCTATAAATATCAATTAAGTCCATCTTGTTTAATGTATCATTTAAAGCTTGTGTTTCCTTATTTATTTTCATTTTGCATGATCTGTCCATTGGTGAAAGTGGGGTGTTAAAGTCCCCTACTATGAATGTGTTACTGTCGATTTCCCCTTTTATGGCTGTTAGTATTTGCCTTATGTATTGATGTGCTCCTATGTTGGGTGCATAAATTTTTACAATTGTTATATCCTTTTCTTGGATCGATCCCTTGATCAGTAAGTAGTGTCCTTCTCTGTCTCTTGTAATACTGTTTATTTTAAAGTCTATTTTGTCTGATATGAGAATTGCTACTCCAGTTTTCTTTTGGTTTCCATTTGCATGGAATGTATTTTTCCATCCCCTTACTTTCAGTCTGTATGTGTGTCTAGGTCTGAAGTGGGTCTCTTGTAGACAGCATATATATGGGTCGTGTTTTTGTTTCCATTCAGCCAGTCTGTGTCTTTTAGCGGGAGCATTTATTCCATTAACATTTAAGGTAATTATCGATATGTATGTTCCTATTCCCATTTTCTTAATTGCTTTGGGTTCGTTATTGTAGGTGTTTTTCTTCTGTTGTGTTTGTTGCCTAGAGAAATTCCTTTAGCATTTGTTGTAAAGCTGGTTTGGTGGTGCTGAACTCTCTCAGCTTTTGTTTGTTTGTAAAGGTTTTAATTTCTCCATCAAATCTGAATGAGATCCTTGTTGGTTTGCGTAATCTTTGTTGTAGGTTTTTCTCCTTCATCACTTTAAATATGTCCTGCCAATCCCTTCTGACTTGCAGAGTTTCTGCTGATAGATCAGCTGTTAACCTGATGGGCATTCCCTTGTGTGTTATTTGTTGTTTTTTCCTTGCTGCTTTTAATAGGTTTTCTTTGTATTTAATTTTTAACAGTTTGAGTAATATGTGTCTTGGCGTGTTTCTCCTTGGATTTGTCCTGTATGGGACTCTCTGTGCTTCCTGGACTTGATTAACTATTTCCTTTCCCATATTAGGGAATTTTCCAACTATAATATCTTTAAATATTTTCTCAGTCCCTTTCTTTATCTCCACTTCTTCTGGAACCCCTATAATTCGAATGTTGGTGTGTCTAATGCTGTCCAAGAGGTCTCTGAGACTGTCCTCAGTTCTTTTCATTCTTTTTTCTTTATTCTGCTCTGCAGTAGTTATTTCCACTATTTTATCTTCCAGGTCACTTTTCCATTCTTCTGCTTCACTTATTCTGCTATTGATCCCATCTAGAGTATTTTTTTAATTTCATTTATTGTGTTGTTCATTGATGCTTGTTTCTTCTTTACTTCTTCTAAGTCTTTTTTAAATGTTTCTTGCATTTTGTCTATTCTATTTCCAAGATTTTGGATCATCTTTCCTATTATTATTCTGAATTCTTTTTCAGGTAGACTGCCTATTTCCTCTTCATTTGTTATGTTTGGTGGGTTTTTATCTTGCTCCTTCATCTGCTATGTGTTTTTCTGTCTTCTCATTTTCTTATCTTACTCTGTTTTGGTTCTCCTTTTTGCAGGATGCAGGTTCATAGTTCCCGTTGTTTTTGGTGTCTGTCCCCAGTGGCTAAGGTTTGTTCAGTGGGTTGTGTAGGCTTCCTGATGGAGGGTACTCGTGCCTGTGTTCTGGTGGATGAGGCTGGATCTTGTTTTTCTGGTGGGCAGGTCCACGTCTGGTGGTGTGTTTTTGTGGACTTATTTTGATATTCAGCAGCCTCTCTGGTAATGGGTGGGGTTGTATTCCTGTCTTGCTAGTTGTTTATCATAGGGTGTCCAACACTGTAGCTTCCTGGTCGTTGAGTGAAGCTGGGTGCTGGTGTTGAGATGGAGATCTCTGGGAGATTTTCACCATTTGATATTATGTGGAGCTGGGAGTTCCCTTGTGGACCAGTGTCCTGAATTTGGCTCTCCCACCTCAGAGGCACAGCACTGACTCCTGGCTGCAGCACCAAGAACCGACTGCCCCAGATCGCACAGCTGGACAGCTGTGAGTCCCTGCCCATGGACTGCAGCCTCAGTGTGTCTCTGCACATGTGTCATATATCCTTAAACTTTAAATGTCCTTAGAATACGGAAGAGAAAGATGGCTATTTTAACCCTAATATCCATTTATCTCCCTTTGCTATGATAATAAGATCCCTGATTTTTAGCTGAATATATGACTCTCCCTTTGAGTAAAATTACATCTTCCAGCATTCCTTGTATCCCTGTGTAATCATGTGGCCAGGATCTGCAAAAGGTATATAGGCAGAAATGACATGACCTATGTCTTTAAGAAACTGTAGCATGTTCTCTTCACCTCTCCTTTTTTGAATCATAGTATATTTTGCTTCTTGGAATATAGATATGCAAGATTGATGATATGCATGTAAGTGCAATTTGGTACTAAGATGTCTATGACATCTTGAGGAGCTACATTAGCCTTAGATCTCCTTCTAGATTTTTTTTTATGTAGGAGAGAAATAGACTCCTTTTTTTTATTAAATTCAATGTTATTCTGATTTTTATTTGTCACTTACAGATAATCTTAATTCTAAATAAAAAAATTCTTTAAATTTATTTTTTATTTAAATAACATTAGTTTATAACATTACATAGGCTTAATGTGTACAACATTATATTTCTACTTCTTTATATACTACAGTGTGCTCACAAACAAAAATTTCGTTTACATCCACATGATAGTTGATTCCCTTTACTCATTTTTCCTTAGTGTTCACATCATTTGCAAATATTTTCTCCCATTCAGTAGGTTGTCTTTGTGTTGTCAATGGTTTCCTTTGTAGTGCAAAAGCTTTCAAGTTTAATTAAATCCCCAGCCCTCTGTTTCTCCCCAAAGTAAACCCCACTGACCTTCAAAGCCAAGCATTCTGGGGACTTGTTTTTCTGGTGCAGGACCCCTGAGCTGGGAGCCCTATGTGGTGCTCAGACACATTACTTCTTGGAAAGAACCTCTGCAATTGTAATTATTGGAGGATAATTACATTTGTGGGTCACTCACTTGTGGTTATGAGTCTTGACTATACTGTGACTACATGCCTCTTACCCCTCTCTTTGAGATTTCTTCTTTATATCTTTAGATGTAGAAGATCTTTTCTTCTAGGTTTTGGTCTTTCTGGTTAATAGTTGCTCTGTAAATAGTTGTGATTTTTTTGTGTCCATGGGACAAGGTGAGCTCAGGGTCTTCCAACTTCATCACCTTGGCCAAGCTCCTCCTAAATAAAACAAAGTTTAACTTCAAAGTGAGATGCTGCCCATAACAGAACCTAAAATGTTTGGCATTGGTTTTGTCAGATATTAAATTGGAAAAGTACAGACTTTGCAGACTGGAAAGCCGGTGACCCTTATTATGCCATGGCAAAGAAAAAGTACTTAAACTGTTGCCATTAATGTCTTGAAAGGCTGTCCGCATATCCACTGAGAGATAATGGGAAAATGCAATATATCATCTATGTTGAATGCTTCTTTCTGTTTTCAACAAAGTAGCTATGGAAGAAAATATAACTCTTCTAAAATGGTACTTGCTACCTATAAGCTGTGTTTAAGTTGATAAAGAGACTATAATTTGGGTCTTTGTATGGTTAAAAAAGTGAAATACTCTGTACTCCAAATTGAAACAATTGTAAGTATTGGCTGTAAATGGCTTATGGATGATAAAGACTAAAGTGGCTTTTAAAAATAGCCTCCTTTAAGGATTCTCTCCCCCAAAATGAAGAAAGAATAAAAGCAGATTAAAGATTTTGTTGTCCTCTTCAAGTGTATTGTTTAAATGGTCTCAAGATATGCTCAATTTAAATAAGAGAGAAGGGAATGTGCAGATCCCAGGGCTCAGTAAATAGAAGGCAGTTTCCAAGCTAAAAATATGGTGTCAAATGAGATGTTTGGATTTGGTTACTCACACATTGAACTGAGCAGAAGCAAAGAGATCAGTTTCCTACTACATTTTTGAGGGAATTGGTTTTGGTAAAGAAACCCCGTTTGGCCTGAAATAGCCTGTTTAATTCCTTAAGCAACCCCTTAATCCTCAAACATCAAACAATACTACTGGGTCTCAAAAGTGTGCAATTCCCAAAAATGGTATATCCTAGGGGCAGATCCAAGGATGATGCAGGTGGAAGGACAAGGACTTTCATCCCAGAGCATGAACCAGAAGCTACCAGTTGGGCTCTGCCAGGAAATTATTTGTCATAGAATAAAGTCTTTGTAATGCCTGTCCATAGAAATTTGATGATGTTAACTAAGGATCAGTGACTGCAATGTTTTTCCCATTCTCTCCTTTTCCATATGCAAATTTTTATTGCCCTTCTCTGTTGTTCTGACTCTCTTAAATACAATGAGGGAAAAGGCTGTCTTTTAATTTATGGAATAGAGCAAGAAGAAATACTATTGAATTAAATGAAGAGGGATATACATCACCCCCAAGTCCTGTGTTTGGGTCTGGATGCAGTAAAAATATGGGACATCAGAAAGTCTTACTTGAGAAAGAGGTTGTTTTGTTATGTAAGAAGAAGTTAGTACTGCTGAGTATTTTGGAGGCCAAAGTGGCCGATTGTCCCATAATCTAACTGTCTCCCCCAATAACCATTATCTAAATTTTTGTTACTAGAATTCCTGAGTTTTGGCTGTGACTGAATACATTGAAGACTGTGTTTCTGGGCTTCCCTGGTGGCGCAGTGGTTGGGAGTCCGCCTGCCGATGCAGGGGACACGGGTTCATGCCCTAGTCCAGGAGGATCCCACATGCCACAGAGCGGCTGGGCCCATGAGCCATGGCAGCTGAGCCTGTGTGTCCAGAGCCTGTGCTCCACAACGGGAGAGGCCACAACAGTGAGAGGCCCGTGTACTGCAAAAAAAAAAAAAAAAAAAAAAGACTGTATTTCTTAATCTCCCTTTTGACTAGGTGTTGCCATACAGCTGATTATGTACAGGCAGGAGTGTTTCCCTTAAAGGAAAGAGCACATGTACTCTTTACCCACAGTTCTTCATTTCTTTTTCAATCATACTTCCTGGATATTTTTTTTTAATGGTGATAACAACAGTTTCCTGCTTATGTCAAAGGATTGCTTTTATTTATTTATTTTTGGCTGTGCCACATGGCATGCGGGATCTTAGTTCCCCAACCAGGGATTGAACCCACGCTTCCTGCAGTGGAAGCACAGAGTCAACCACTGGACCACCAGGGAAGTACCCCTCCTGGATTACTGATGTTGCATCTTGGGCCATGAGATCAAGCCTATGAACAAAGTTTTAACAACATAAAAGATAGCGGGTCCTTAAAACCGTAAGTTATTTGAACCAACTTTTGGGATGTTTATATGAGATAAGAATAATCTTTAATCCTGCTGAAGCCATTGTTATTGTGTTGGGGGGAGTATACTGTCAATAACAGCTGAACCTAATACTAATTAATGCATAAGGCATCTGATTCACTCCTAGACAATCCACTAGTAATTTATCTTCATAAGGGAAATAACTATGATTTATGCCTTGATTTATCCCCAGCACTTAATCAGCACTCAATAAACTTAATCAAATGAAGAAATGAATGCATAAATTAATGAAGAAACTTCACATTTAATACAGAATTCTTTCTATTATATCTGTAAGAAGTAATACAGAATGTGGTACAGTGTTCAAGCCATCTTAATCCTAATGAATTCCTTCAGGGATCTCTATAATATTGGCAAGTTGATGTCTCTTAAAAAATGGTGTCTAGCCTTGAATTCAGCTGTCCAGGTGTGGTTAAACTACCTAAGTTTATGATGAATCTACCACACTGTTATTGACCTAGACACTATATTCATTTAATACATTTTAAGAGATTGTGAGCTTTTCAGGATAGTGGCAAAGCATTTCATCCTAGATACCATAACATCTCAAATCTTAGAAAACATTAGTATAAATTGGTATGTGTAATACAAATGCACGTTTCAGGGCTCCAATCTCAGAGACTCTGGTAATTGATTTGGAGTGTGGTATATAGGATTCAGTATTTTAAACATTATCCAAGGTAATTCTGACAGATTATGAATAGAAACATAATTCTATATGGAACAATTTTTTGTAGAGTGTTAAAAACACAGCATAGAGCTTCCCTAGTGGCGCAGTGGTTGAGAGTCCGCCTGCTGATGCAGGGGACACGGATTTGTGCCCTGGTCCGGGAAGAGCCCACATGCCGCGGAGCGGCTGGGCCCGTGAGTCATGGCCGCTGAGCCTGCGCGTCCGGAGCCTGTGCTCCACAACGGGAGAGACCACAACAGTGAGAGGCCTGCGTACCGCAAAAAAAAAACAAAAACAAAAACAAAACATAGCATAGATATTTTAAATATTTCAATGGATTGGAAAATAATAAATTATTTTGCTGTGTTTTTCAATCTTAAAGGACGTGTTTTTATCCATGAGCATGAGGTTGAATGATGCTGGTGATAGGTTTCCTTTGGAGCCTTAAGCATTTTGTTATAACAACATATACTCCTTACCACTGTTCCCTGAATCATTAAAGAGAAAGAGCAGAAAATAGTGATGATGACCTTTTGAGCCAGATTCTCTGCATTTAAAATCTGGTCTTGGCCTTTACTAGCTCTATGGTCCTGCACATGTTTTTAACTTTTCTGTGCTTTAGTCTCTCATTTATAAAATGGGAGTGATTATAGTACCTACTTCATTTGGCTGTTATAAAAGGTAAATATGTTTGTAGTTGTACAACACTCAGAGCAGTGCCTGTCACATGAAACCTATAAGAAATATATATAAGAAATATATAAATACATAATAAAAAGGCTTCCTAACTCTTCTTTTGTGTCAAACTTAAATTCTTAGGAAAATAGAAAGGACTTACTTAATATGTAATGGCTGATACAGCTCTATGAACTCAATTATGCAAAACTTTAATGAATTTTGCTCTGAAATTTTATACCTGTAGTAAATAGCATAGAAGTAGCTCCTAGAGTTGGATAGTCAATGATATAAGATAAAAGTACATAAAAAGACTGCCTTGGGAATCATTGGAGAAGATATCCTTTTGTTACTAACTGATATTCCTATATGGACAGTACTCAGACAATTATAGAAATCCTATCAATTCCTTGTCCAACTAAAACATGTATCCAGACTATTCTTAACTGGTCATTTTGAACAATTTGAATTTCATCTCCTTTTTGGACCTGAATTTATTCTTTAATAAAGAAGTTAATGAAAACAGAGTAGTCATAAGGCAAAAAGCCAGAGAAACAAGAGAGGAAGAATAATAAGAAAGAGGGAAAAAAGTAAAACAAGAGGAAACAGGAGAAAGATAATAAATGAAAGCTATTTGTAATATCACAAATGTTTGGTAGAATTCACCTGTAAACCTATCTGGTCCTGAACTTTTGTTTGTTGTAAGGTTTGTTTGTTTGTTTAGCTTTTTTTTACTGAATTAATTTCATTACTGGTAACTGGTCTCTTCATAAAATTTATTTCTTCCTGATTCAGTTCTGGGAGATTGTACATTTCTAGGAATTCATTAATTTCTTCTAGGTTATCCATGTTAGTGACAATATATTATTTGCAGTAATCTCTTATGATCCTTGGTATTTCTGTGGTTGTGTTGTAACTTCTACATTTTCATTTCTGATTTTCTTGATTTCAGTGCTCTCTTTTTTTTTCTTGATAGATCTGGGAAAAGGTGTATCAGTTTTGTTTATCTTTTCAAAGAAGCAGCTTACTTTCATTTACCTTTTCCATTTATCTTTAGCCTCAATTATTTTTAAATTTCTGATCTGATCTTTATGATTTCTTTCTTTCTAGTAACTTTGGGTTTTCTTTGTTCTTTTTCTACTTCCTTTAGGTGTAAGATTTGGTTGTTTATTTGAAGTTTTTCTTATTTCCTGATGTAGACTTGTATTGCTATAAACTTCCTTCTTAGAACCACTTTTTCTACATCTCATAGATTTTGGATCATTGTGTTTGTGTGTCCATTTGTCTCCAGGTATTTTTTAAATTTCTTCTTTGATTTCTTCAATATGCTACCAAAAAACCCTTTGGTTTTTTGGTAGCATATTGTTTAGCCTCCATGTTTTGTTTTTGTTTTTGTTTTGTTTTCTTGCAGTTGATTTCTAGTCTCATCTTGTCATGGTTAAAAAAGATGCTTGATATGATTTCCATTTTCATACATTTTCTGAGACTTGTTTTATGGCTTAGGTTGTGATCTATCCTGGAGAACGTTTCATGTGCACCTTAAAAGAATGTGTATTCTGCTGCTTTTAGATGGAACGTCCTATATGTATCTATTAAATTCGTATGGTCTATTGTGTCACTTAAGACCAATGCTTCCTTATTGATTTTCTGTCTGGATAAGCTGTGCAATTATATTAGTGTGCTAAAGTCCCATACTATTATTCTGTTACTGTCAATTAATCCCTTTATATTCGTTAATATTTGTTTTAATTATTTAGGTAATCCTACATTGGGTGCATACATATTTACAATTGATCATTATGTAATGTCTTTCTTTATCTCATTACAGTATTGGTTGCTTTTTTTAGATTTTTTTCTTTTTGATGTGGATGATTCCCAATGCCTTTATTGAATTTGCTACAATATTGCCTCTGTTCTATGTTTTTGGGTATTTATTTTTTGGCCCAGAAGCATGTGGGATTCCAGTCCCCCACCCAGGGATTGAACCTCCACACACACACACATTGGAAGTCAAAGTCCCAACCACTGGAACACCAGGGAAGTTTTTGGGGTTTTTTTGTTTGTTTGTTTTTGCGGTATGTGGGCCTCTAACTGTTGTGGCCTGTCCCATTGTGGAGCACAGCCTCCAGACGTGGAGGCTCAGTGGCCATGGCTCACGGGCCAAGCCGCTCTGCGGCATGTGGGATCTTCCTGGACCGGTGCACGAACCCCTGTCCCCTGCATTGGCAGGTGGACTCTCAACCACTGCCGTGCAGCTCAGCTCTCTGCCCTTGAAAGAAAGCCTTCCTAGATCCGTCTTCCTGAGCTTGTATGAAAGGTGAGGAATGCTCCCCCTCCAAAGTAGAAAGCCACTCCTGGTTCGTCACACTGCAAAGAGAGGGTTGTTACCAGAGCTGTTTGCCCCTCGACAGTGCTCAGCAGGCTTCTGGTATACAGTGCATGCCAATGAAAGAAGTGATGCACGCGAGTTCCTAGGCCATGTGAGGCATACTAGAGCTAAAGCAGTCCATTGATTAAGGCTTCCAGGACACTGGTGCACCCCCAAATTGGGAGATGGGTAAAAGTGCATCTTACCTCGAGACCAGAGGTTGCATATTCTTGGAAGTTTAGCTACAGAATGCTGTGGGATGAGCTCGCAGTAAAGAATTTCAATCCCCTGGTTTCAATCCGGAAAACTCACTGTCGCTCACAAAGGAATTTGTGGAGTGAAGCCGAGAGGACAGTGTGTTTCTCAGGCAGCTTGGAAGCAGCAACCAAGTCACTTTCTATGAAAAGAAAAGCGGCTTCTCCCGTCATTTCCTAACTACCCACTTGACCCAAAAAGAGCATTTACCAGCACTCTCTGACTAACCACTGGAGACTTTCAGCCACACTAGGCTTTCTATGATCACACTTTGCAAGCGGGGTGTTTTGCATGCCATGAATGGCATTACCCACTTAATGACTTAGTCAGGCCTACGTGACTTTGGATCGTCCAAATGTCTCACAATTTTACCAGTTTTTCTGTTCTCTCTGTCAGGCTGGACCTACAGTGTACCTTGCATCACAATAGAGAGATGACAGGTAAGAGTTGTCAGATGGCACTTTAGGCTCAGGGATTCTTTCAGTGCAGTTCACAGGGCCTCCACAGAGGGAGAGCCACGTTGAATGTAATACTGGCAAAAACGTTGTCCTGGGGCTGCTTTACAGCGGGAGAAATCAAGCTATGCAAGCGAGGATCAGTTCTTTGCCCTTCCCTCTGGATAGAAAGGGTCGACCCCAACAGTCTGTTCTGCGTTGTGTTGCTCGGAAAACAAAAAGGGGACTCACGGCACACATGCTCTCCCTCAGAAGGGAATTCATACGCGAATCTCTGAGGCCTCCGGAAAGCCAGAGAGGATTTCAAATGCTCTATCGAGTCAGGGTTCATGGAGATGGCTGCACAGCAAACTTTGCTGATAGGAAACACTCGTGCTTACCTTGAGGCCTGGGGTAATGTTTACTTCACACATTAGCTAGGGCAAGCCGTGGGATGAGCTCCTAGCAAGGCACTGGCGACCACCTGGATTCGTAGGAGAAAACTCCCTTTCTTCACTGAGGCATTCCTAGCAGTGACTAGAAGACGGGTAACAGCACTGTCTTTCAGTCAGCCTTGAGGCCGCCACTATCTACCTTTCACATGGGGGAAAATAGCGCCTTTTTCCAGGTTTCTCAATGACACACTGGATCACCCAGCACACATACCTCTCTTCTCTGACAAGCCAAAGGAGGCCCTTGGAACACAATACGGCCTTCTGCGGTGAAACTTTGGGGTGCAGTGTGTTCTGCCTGTGCTGAATGGCATAAGCCTCTAAATGCCCTCAGGAGGCCTAGGTGACTTTGCATGTTCCAAATGCCTAGCAAGGCTCAGGGTAAATCTCTGCTTTATTTCGGGCTGGACCTAAAGTCTACTTTTCGCCTCACTTAGAGAGACGTCGAGCAGGAGTCCCCAAAGTGGATTGGAGCCCCGGTGGTTTCTTTCAGGGCAGCGTAGGTTTCCTCAACGTGGCAGACCCGTATGGAAAGAGAGCCTGCCCAAGAACCGTGCTCCTGGGGCTGTTTCCAAGCTGTGGAACGCTAGCCATAGAGAACAGATTCGTTCCCGGCCCTTTCACCTGCATAGTGAGGGATGGGCCCAGAGCCGTGTAGCCCTTGACTGTGCTCAGAAGGCTTTTGGTACACGGGGCACTTCCTTGGAAAGAAGTGCCCCCGTGAGAGGCTTGAGCGCAGTGAGGCATACTAAAGCTAAAGCCGTCCATCGACTAAGACTTCCTGGAAACTGGTGCACCCCTGCCTCTGGTAATGGGAAAATGTGCACCTTACCTCGAGACTAGAGGTCACATTTAGTTGGCACTTTAGCTACAGTATGCTCTGGGCTGAGCTCCCAGGAAGGAACCGCAAGCGCCCGGTTTCTTTTGCAAAAGCTCACTGCTCCTCAGAGGCATCTGTGGAGTGAATCGTGTCCTGTTTGTGTGGTGTTCAGGCAGCTTGGAAGCTGCAACGAAGTTACTTTCCAAAGGGGGAGTGTCGGGCTTCTCCCACATTCTCCACTTTCCAAATTGACCACACAGCCCATTTACCGGCACTCTCTGACTGACTACTGGAGACTTTCGGCCACACGGGGCGTTTCTATGACCACACTTCGTTGGAGAGGAGGTCTTTTGCATGCCGTGCACGTATGAATTCCCTTTTGAGGGAGAGCGTGTGTGCCGTGAGTCCCCTTTTTGTTTTCTGAGCAACACAGCGCAGAACAGGCTGTTGGGGTCAACACTTTCAATGCAGAGGGAAGGGCAAGGAACTGATCCTCGCTTGCATAGCTTGATTTCTACCACTGTAAAGCAGCCCCAGGACAACGTTTTTGCCAGTATTACATTCAACGTGGCTCTCCCTCTGTGGAGGCCCTCTGAACTGCACTAAAAGAATCCCTTAGCCTACGGAGCCCCCTGGCAACTCTTACCTGTCATCTCTCTATTGTGACGCAAGGTACACTGTAGGTGCAGCCTGACAGAAAGAACAGAAAATCAGGTCAACTTGTGAGACATTTAGACGATCCAAAGTCACCTAGGCCTGACTAAGTCATTAAGCGGGTAATGCTATGTGCGGCATTCAAAAGACCCGGCCTCCAACGAAGTGTGATCATAGAAAGGCCCCGTGAGGCCGAAAGCCTCCAGTAGTCAGTCAGAGAGTGCCGATAAATGCGCTGTGGGGTCAAGTTGGAAAGTGGAGAATGTGGGAGCAGCCAGACTGTCCCCCTTTGGAGAGCAACATCGATGCAGCTTCCAAGCTGCCTGAACACCACACCACCAGGACACCGTTTTCTCCACAGATGCCTCTGAGGAGCAGTGAGCTTTTGCAAAAGAATCCGGGTGCTTGCGGTTCCTTCCTGGGAGCTCAGCCCAGAGCATACTGTAGCTAAAGTGCTAACTAAATGTGACCTCTAGTCTCGAGGTAAGGTGCACATTTTCCCATTACAAGAGGCACGGCGACTCAAAGCCTTTCTCGAGGCATGCCGTCTCGTGGACGTTCCGTGTCGTCCTACAGCCTGACAGGATGAGATCCCAACACTGCTCCGGAAGCCCTCTGAGAATTGAAAGAAAAATTCCTTCTCTTCCCCGAGCCCTGCCTCCCGTGCCTAGAGGCCCGTCAGAAACGGTGTTATTCAGATAGCTCCAAGGCAGCATGAATGCAGCTTTCAAAATGAAAATTCAAGGCTTCTGCCCTCCGGACCCCACTTCCAGTGAACACGGAGGCCACTCCCTTGGGATTTCTAGTAAGTGCACAGGGACACTGGCTACGCACTCGCTCCCTCTCGGAATCCACTTTTCTTCACAGGGTGCTCTGCATGTAGCCAACTCCCTCATCCAAGGAACCCTCTACGTAGGCTCTATCGGGCCTTAGCCTCTACCAAATGCCTGCAGTGTAAGAGGAAGCACTGTACTTCAGTGGCAGCGAGAATCCAAGCCGACATTCTCCTGCAGGTATGGTGCCCAAGGTTAAGGGTTCCAGGAAGGCCTGCGAAGCAGATGGTTTCCCTAAGTGCAGCTCAGACAAGGGCAATGAGGCAGAGTTCCTTGACAAGTGGCACGTGAGAGAACAGTTTCCCTGGAGCTGTTGCCGTGCCGAGGAAATCTAGCTCTCCCCAAGGAGGTGTGCAGTGCCTTGCCCTACACTCGGCATACACAGAGTGACTGGGAAGGGCTGCCGGTCTGGATGCCGCTGAACAGGCCAGGGGAGCCTCCCGGTATTCCGTGGTCTTGCAGGGAATCGGGTGCAAACGCGAGGGCCCTGGGTGTCCGGAACGGCGCGCTACCAAGAAGAGAAAGCTGAACCGCCACGAAGGCCTCTTGGAAAGTGCTGCATGCCTCCGCTTCAGCAGGGCAATAAAGCGACTTTCCTCGAGGCAGGGGCTGACGTTCGGTCTCCAGGTAGGTCTAGAGCATAGCGGCATGAGCTCCCAACCAGGCCCTGGACGCACGGTGTTTTACGAGAGAGCACTCATTTTCTTCCCAGAGCCATGCCTACCGTGACGAGAGGCCCGTCAGAAAGGGAGTCTCTCCGTGTAATTCAAGGCCCGACGGGGGGAACTTTCAAACTCTGCCTTCCGGCCCGCACTTCAAGCCCGACAGGCGGTAAACGTCACCTGGGGCTTCAACGAGGCACAAACCACACAAGGTACACAACGGGCCCTTCCCTGGATCGGCGTGTTTACGCAGGGTGTTCTGAGTGGAGCACACGGCCTCAAGCAAGGCAGGCTCCCTTTAGGCATGTAAGCGTCTGCCTCTTCCAAACGACCGAGGTGTTGCCTGAAGACCCCTGCTTTAGTTGCCGCTGCAATGCAAGCTGACTCTCTCCGTGAGTAGAGCGACTTTCCAACCGAGGTGCCAAGAAGGCGTTCTAAGCAGACTATTTCCTCAGTGCAGCTGAGAGAAGGTCAATGGCGAAACCTTCCAGGGCGCGGCGGGCCGGCTAGAAACGCGTTCTGATGCTGCTGGAGTGCCGAGGAATGGTAGCCGTCCCCTTGAAAAGCGCTGGGTGTAGTCCTTCCCTCGGCCGACACAGTAGTCCCCTCTCTCAAGGGCCTAGGGGCCTGGGTGTGGCACAGCATGCCCACAGGGGCAGGGCGTATTCGCAGGGGAAAGGGTGCACACCCGAAGCGCCTAGGAGTCCTGAGAAGGGCAGCACCGTTCAAAAAAGCACTAGAGTGACTAAGACCTCCAAGAGCTGGCTGTATGCTCCGTTCCTGCAGGGCGACTCAAAGCCTTTCTCGAGGCATGCCCTCTCGGGGACGTTCCCTGCAGCCCTACAGCCTGACAGGATGAGCTCCCAACACGGCTCCGGAAGCCCCCTGAGAATTGAGAGAAAAATTCCTTCTCGTCCCCGAGCCCTGCCCCCCGCGCCTAGAGGCCCGTCCGCAACGGTGTTAGTCAGGTAGCTCCAAGGCAGCATGCATGGAGCTTTCAAAATGGGAAGTCAAGGCTTCTGCCCTCTGGCCCCCACTTCCAGTGAACACGGAGTCCACTCCCTTGGGATTTCTAGTAAGTGCACATGGACACTAGCTACGCACTCGCTCCTGCCCTGAATCCACTTTTCGCCCCAGGGTGCTCTGCATGGAGCCAACTCCCTCATCCAAGGAACCCTCTAGGTAAGCTCTTTCGGGTCTTTGCCTCTACCAACGGCCTGCAGTGTAAGAGGAAGCACTGTACTTCAGTGGCAGTGGGAACGCAAGCCGACTTTCTCCTGCAGGTATGGTGCCCTCGGCTAAGGGTTCCTGGAAGGGCTGCGAAGCAGATGGTTTCCCTAAGTGCAGCTCAGACAAGGGCAATGAGGCAGAGTTCCTTGACAAGTGGCACGTGAGAGAACAGTTTCCCTGGAGCTGTTGCCGTGCCGAGGAAATCTAGCTCTCCCCAAGGAGGTGTGCAGTGCGTTGCCCTACACTAGGCATACACAGAGTGGCTGGGAAGGGCTGCCGGCCTTGGAGGCCGCTGAGCAGGCCAGGGGAGGCTGCCAGTATTGCGTGGTCTTGCAGGGAATCGGGTGCAAACGCGAGGGCCCTGGGTGTCCGGAACGGCGCGCTACCAAGAAGAGAAAGCTGAACCGCCACGAAGGCCTCTTGGAAAGTGCTGCATGCCTCCGCTTCAGCAGGGCAATAAAGCGACTTTCCTCGAGGCAGGGGCTGACGTTCGGTCTCCAGGTAGGTCTAGAGCATAGCGGCATGAGCTCCCAACCAGGCCCTGGACGCACGGTGTTTTACGAGAGAGCACTCATTTTCTTCCCAGAGCCATGCCTACCGTGACGAGAGGCCCGTCAGAAAGGGAGTCTCTCCGTGTAATTCAAGGCCCGACGGGGGGAACTTTCAAACTCTGCCTTCCGGCCCGCACTTCAAGCCCGACAGGCGGTAAACGTCACCTGGGGCTTCAACGAGGCACAAACCACACAAGGTACACAACGGGCCCTTCCCTGGATCGGCGTGTTTACGCAGGGTGTTCTGAGTGGAGCCCACGGCCTCAAGCAAGGCAGGCTCCCTTTAGGCATGTAAGCGTCTGCCTCTTCCAAACGACCGAGGTGTTGCCTGAAGAACCCTGCTTTAGTTGCCGCTGCAATGCAAGCTGACTCTCTCCGTGAGTAGAGCGACTTTCCAACCGAGGTGCCAAGAAGGCGTTCTAAGCAGACTATTTCCTCAGTGCAGCTGAGAGAAGGTCAATGGCGAAACCTTCCAGGGCGCGGCGGGCCGGCTAGAAACGCGTTCTGATGCTGCTGGAGTGCCGAGGAATCGTAGCCGTCCCCTTGAAAAGCGCTGGGTGTAGTCCTTCCCTCGGCCGACACAGTAGTCCCCTCTCTCAAGGGCCTAGGGGCCTGGGTGTGGCACAGCATGCCCACAGGGGCAGGGCGTATTCGCAGGGGAAAGGGTGCACACCCGAAGCGCCTAGGAGTCCTGAGAAGGGCAGCACCGTTCAAAAAAGCACTAGAGTGACTAAGACCTCCAAGAGCTGGCTGTATGCTCCGTTCCTGCAGGGCGACTCAAAGCCTTTCTCGAGGCATGCCCTCTCGGGGACGTTCCCTGCAGCCCTACAGCCTGACAGGATGAGCTCCCAACACGGCTCCGGAAGCCCCCTGAGAATTGAGAGAAAAATTCCTTCTCGTCCCCGAGCCCTGCCCCCCGCGCCTAGAGGCCCGTCCGCAACGGTGTTAGTCAGGTAGCTCCAAGGCAGCATGCATGGAGCTTTCAAAATGGGAAGTCAAGGCTTCTGCCCTCTGGCCCCCACTTCCAGTGAACACGGAGTCCACTCCCTTGGGATTTCTAGTAAGTGCACATGGACACTAGCTACCCACTCGCTCCTGCCCTGAATCCACTTTTCGCCCCAGGGTGCTCTGCATGGAGCCAACTCCCTCATCCAAGGAACCCTCTAGGTAAGCTCTTTCGGGTCTTTGCCTCTACCAACGGCCTGCAGTGTAAGAGGAAGCACTGTACTTCAGGGGCAGTGGGAACGCAAGCCGACTTTCTCCTGCAGGTATGGTGCCCTCGGCTAAGGGTTCCTGGAAGGGCTGCGAGGCAGATGGTTTCCCTAAGTGCAGCTCAGACAAGGGCAATGAGGCAGAGTTCCTTGACAAGTGGCACGTGAGAGAACAGTTTCCCTGGAGCTGTTGCCGTGCCGAGGAAATCTAGCTCTCCCCAAGGAGGTGTGCAGTGCGTTGCCCTACACTAGGCATACACAGAGTGGCTGGGAAGGGCTGCCGGCCTTGGAGGCCGCTGAGCAGGCCAGGGGAGGCTGCCAGTATTGCGTGGTCTTGCAGGGAATCGGGTGCAAACGCGAGGGCCCTGGGTGTCCGGAACGGCGCGCTACCAAGAAGAGAAAGCTGAACCGCCACGAAGGCCTCTTGGAAAGTGCTGCATGCCTCCGCTTCAGCAGGGCAATAAAGCGACTTTCCTCGAGGCAGGGGCTGACGTTCGGTCTCCAGGTAGGTCTAGAGCATAGCGGTATGAGCTCCCAACCAGGCCCTGGACGCACGGTGTTTTACGAGAGAGCACTCATTTTCTTCCCAGAGCCACGCCTACCGTGACGAGAGGCCCGTCAGAAAGGGAGTCTCTCCGTGTAATTCAAGGCCCGACGGGGGGAACTTTCAAACTCTGCCTTCCGGCCCGCACTTCAAGCCCGACAGGCGGTAAACGTCACCTGGGGCTTCAACGAGGCACAAACCACACAAGGTACACAACGGGCCCTTCCCTGGATCGGCGTGTTTACGCAGGGTGTTCTGAGTGGAGCACACGGCCTCAAGCAAGGCAGGCTCCCTTTAGGCATGTAAGCGTCTGCCTCTTCCAAACGACCGAGGTGTTGCCTGAAGAACCCTGCTTTAGTTGCCGCTGCAATGCAAGCTGACTCTCTCCGTGAGTAGAGCGACTTTCCAACCGAGGTGCCAAGAAGGCGTTCTAAGCAGACTATTTCCTCAGTGCAGCTGAGAGAAGGTCAATGGCGAAACCTTCCAGGGCGCGGCGGGCCGGCTAGAAACGCGTTCTGATGCTGCTGGAGTGCCGAGGAATGGTAGCCGTCCCCTTGAAAAGCGCTGGGTGTAGTCCTTCCCTCGGCCGACACAGTAGTCCCCTCTCTCAAGGGCCTAGGGGCCTGGGTGTGGCACAGCATGCCCACAGGGGCAGGGCGTATTCGCAGGGGAAAGGGTGCACACCCGAAGCGCCTAGGAGTCCTGAGAAGGGCAGCACCGTTCAAAAAAGCACTAGAGTGACTAAGACCTCCAAGAGCTGGCTGTATGCTCCGTTCCTGCAGGGCGACTCAAAGCCTTTCTCGAGGCATGCCCTCTCGGGGACGTTCCCTGCAGCCCTACAGCCTGACAGGATGAGCTCCCAACACGGCTCCGGAAGCCCCCTGAGAATTGAGAGAAAAATTCCTTCTCGTCCCCGAGCCCTGCCCCCCGCGCCTAGAGGCCCATCAGCAACGGTGTTAGTCAGGTAGCTCCAAGGCAGCATGCATGGAGCTTTCAAAATGGGAAGTCAAGGCTTCTGCCCTCTGGCCCCCACTTCCAGTGAACACGGAGTCCACTCCCTTGGGATTTCTAGTAAGTGCACATGGACACTAGCTACGCACTCGCTCCTGCCCTGAATCCACTTTTCGCCCCAGGGTGCTCTGCATGGAGCCAACTCCCTCATCCAAGGAACCCTCTAGGTAAGCTCTTTCGGGTCTTTGCCTCTACCAACGGCCTGCAGTGTAAGAGGAAGCACTGTACTTCAGGGGCAGTGGGAACGCAAGCCGACTTTCTCCTGCAGGTATGGTGCCCTCGGCTAAGGGTTCCTGGAAGGGCTGCGAAGCAGATGGTTTCCCTAAGTGCAGCTCAGACAAGGGCAATGAGGCAGAGTTCCTTGACAAGTGGCACGTGAGAGAACAGTTTCCCTGGAGCTGTTGCCGTGCCGAGGAAATCTAGCTCTCCCCAAGGAGGTGTGCAGTGCGTTGCCCTACACTAGGCATACACAGAGTGGCTGAGAAGGGCTGCCGGCCTTGGAGGCCGCTGAGCAGGCCAGGGGAGGCTGCCAGTATTGCGTGGTCTTGCAGGGAATCGGGTGCAAACGCGAGGGCCCTGGGTGTCCGGAACGGCGCGCTACCAAGAAGAGAAAGCTGAACCGCCCCGAAGGCCTCTTGGAAAGTGCTGCATGCCTCCGCTTCAGCAGGGCAATAAAGCGACTTTCCTCGAGGCAGGGGCTGACGTTCGGTCTCCAGGTAGGTCTAGAGCATAGCGGCATGAGCTCCCAACCAGGCCCTGGACGCACGGTGTTTTACGAGAGAGCACTCATTTTCTTCCCAGAGCCATGCCTACCGTGACGAGAGGCCCGTCAGAAAGGGAGTCTCTCCGTGTAATTCAAGGCCCGACGGGGGGAACTTTCAAACTCTGCCTTCCGGCCCGCACTTCAAGCCCGACAGGCGGTAAACGTCACCTGGGGCTTCAACGAGGCACAAACCACACAAGGTACACAACGGGACCTTCCCTGGATCGGCGTGTTTACGCAGGGTGTTCTGAGTGGAGCACACGGCCTCAAGCAAGGCAGGCTCCCTTTAGGCATGTAAGCGTCTGCCTCTTCCAAACGACCGAGGTGTTGCCTGAAGAACTCTGCTTTAGTTGCCGCTGCAATGCAAGCTGACTCTCTCCGTGAGTAGAGCGACTTTCCAACCGAGGTGCCAAGAAGGCGTTCTAAGCAGACTATTTCCTCAGTGCAGCTGAGAGAAGGTCAATGGCGAAACCTTCCAGGGCGCGGCGGGCCGGCTAGAAACGCGTTCTGATGCTGCTGGAGTGCCGAGGAATCGTAGCCGTCCCCTTGAAAAGCGCTGGGTGTAGTCCTTCCCTCGGCCGACACAGTAGTCCCCTCTCTCAAGGGCCTAGGGGCCTGGGTGTGGCACAGCATGCCCACAGGGGCAGGGCGTATTCGCAGGGGAAAGGGTGCACACCCGAAGCGCCTAGGAGTCCTGAGAAGGGCAGCACCGTTCAAAAAAGCACTAGAGTGACTAAGACCTCCAAGAGCTGGCTGTATGCTCCGTTCCTGCAGGGCGACTCAAAGCCTTTCTCGAGGCATGCCCTCTCGGGGACGTTCCCTGCAGCCCTACAGCCTGACAGGATGAGCTCCCAACACGGCTCCGGAAGCCCCCTGAGAATTGAGAGAAAAATTCCTTCTCGTCCCCGAGCCCTGCCCCCCGCGCCTAGAGGCCCATCAGCAACGGTGTTAGTCAGGTAGCTCCAAGGCAGCATGCATGGAGCTTTCAAAATGGGAAGTCAAGGCTTCTGCCCTCTGGCCCCCACTTCCAGTGAACACGGAGTCCACTCCCTTGGGATTTCTAGTAAGTGCACATGGACACTAGCTACGCACTCGCTCCTGCCCTGAATCCACTTTTCGCCCCAGGGTGCTCTGCATGGAGCCAACTCCCTCATCCAAGGAACCCTCTAGGTAAGCTCTTTCGGGTCTTTGCCTCTACCAACGGCCTGCAGTGTAAGAGGAAGCACTGTACTTCAGGGGCAGTGGGAACGCAAGCCGACTTTCTCCTGCAGGTATGGTGCCCTCGGCTAAGGGTTCCTGGAAGGGCTGCGAAGCAGATGGTTTCCCTAAGTGCAGCTCAGACAAGGGCAATGAGGCAGAGTTCCTTGACAAGTGGCACGTGAGAGAACAGTTTCCCTGGAGCTGTTGCCGTGCCGAGGAAATCTAGCTCTCCCCAAGGAGGTGTGCAGTGCGTTGCCCTACACTAGGCATACACAGAGTGGCTGAGAAGGGCTGCCGGCCTTGGAGGCCGCTGAGCAGGCCAGGGGAGGCTGCCAGTATTGCGTGGTCTTGCAGGGAATCGGGTGCAAACGCGAGGGCCCTGGGTGTCCGGAACGGCGCGCTACCAAGAAGAGAAAGCTGAACCGCCCCGAAGGCCTCTTGGAAAGTGCTGCATGCCTCCGCTTCAGCAGGGCAATAAAGCGACTTTCCTCGAGGCAGGGGCTGACGTTCGGTCTCCAGGTAGGTCTAGAGCATAGCGGCATGAGCTCCCAACCAGGCCCTGGACGCACGGTGTTTTACGAGAGAGCACTCATTTTCTTCCCAGAGCCATGCCTACCGTGACGAGAGGCCCGTCAGAAAGGGAGTCTCTCCGTGTAATTCAAGGCCCGACGGGGGGAACTTTCAAACTCTGCCTTCCGGCCCGCACTTCAAGCCCGACAGGCGGTAAACGTCACCTGGGGCTTCAACGAGGCACAAACCACACAAGGTACACAACGGGCCCTTCCCTGGATCGGCGTGTTTACGCAGGGTGTTCTGAGTGGAGCACACGGCCTCAAGCAAGGCAGGCTCCCTTTAGGCATGTAAGCGTCTGCCTCTTCCAAACGACCGAGGTGTTGCCTGAAGAACCCTGCTTTAGTTGCCGCTGCAATGCAAGCTGACTCTCTCCGTGAGTAGAGCGACTTTCCAACCGAGGTGCCAAGAAGGCGTTCTAAGCAGACTATTTCCTCAGTGCAGCTGAGAGAAGGTCAATGGCGAAACCTTCCAGGGCGCGGCAGGCCGGCTAGAAACGCGTTCTGATGCTGCTGGAGTGCCGAGGAATCGTAGCCGTCCCCTTGAAAAGCGCTGGGTGTAGTCCTTCCCTCGGCCGACACAGTAGTCCCCTCTCTCAAGGGCCTAGGGGCCTGGGTGTGGCACAGCATGCCCACAGGGGCAGGGCGTATTCGCAGGGGAAAGGGTACACACCCGAAGCGCCTAGGAGTCCTGAGAAGGGCAGCACCGTTCAAAAAAGCACTAGAGTGACTAAGACCTCCAAGAGCTGGCTGTATGCTCCGTTCCTGCAGGGCGACTCAAAGCCTTTCTCGAGGCATGCCCTCTCGGGGACGTTCCCTGCAGCCCTACAGCCTGACAGGATGAGCTCCCAACACGGCTCCGGAAGCCCCCTGAGAATTGAGAGAAAAATTCCTTCTCGTCCCCGAGCCCTGCCCCCCACGCCTAGAGGCCCGTCCGCAACGGTGTTAGTCAGGTAGCTCCAAGGCAGCATGCATGGAGCTTTCAAAATGGGAAGTCAAGGCTTCTGCCCTCTGGCCCCCACTTCCAGTGAACACGGAGTCCACTCCCTTGGGATTTCTAGTAAGTGCACATGGACACTAGCTACGCACTCGCTCCTGCCCTGAATCCACTTTTCGCCCCAGGGTGCTCTGCATGGAGCCAACTCCCTCATCCAAGGAACCCTCTAGGTAAGCTCTTTCGGGTCTTTGCCTCTACCAACGGCCTGCAGTGTAAGAGGAAGCACTGTACTTCAGGGGCAGTGGGAACGCAAGCCGACTTTCTCCTGCAGGTATGGTGCCCTCGGCTAAGGGTTCCTGGAAGGGCTGCGAAGCAGATGGTTTCCCTAAGTGCAGCTCAGACAAGGGCAATGAGGCAGAGTTCCTTGACAAGTGGCACGTGAGAGAACAGTTTCCCTGGAGCTGTTGCCGTGCCGAGGAAATCTAGCTCTCCCCAAGGAGGTGTGCAGTGCGTTGCCCTACACTAGGCATACACAGAGTGGCTGGGAAGGGCTGCCGGCCTTGGAGGCCGCTGAGCAGGCCAGGGGAGGCTGCCAGTATTGCGTGGTCTTGCAGGGAATCGGGTGCAAACGCGAGGGCCCTGGGTGTCCGGAACGGCGCGCTACCAAGAAGAGAAAGCTGAACCGCCACGAAGGCCTCTTGGAAAGTGCTGCATGCCTCCGCTTCAGCAGGGCAATAAAGCGACTTTCCTCGAGGCAGGGGCTGACGTTCGGTCTCCAGGTAGGTCTAGAGCATAGCGGCATGAGCTCCCAACCAGGCCCTGGACGCACGGTGTTTTACGAGAGAGCACTCATTTTCTTCCCAGAGCCATGCCTACCGTGACGAGAGGCCCGTCAGAAAGGGAGTCTCTCCGTGTAATTCAAGGCCCGACGGGGGGAACTTTCAAACTCTGCCTTCCGGCCCGCACTTCAAGCCTGACAGGCGGTAAACGTCACCTGGGGCTTCAACGAGGCACAAACCACACAAGGTACACAACGGGCCCTTCCCTGGATCGGCGTGTTTACGCAGGGTGTTCTGAGTGGAGCACACGGCCTCAAGCAAGGCAGGCTCCCTTTAGGCATGTAAGCGTCTGCCTCTTCCAAACGACCGAGGTGTTGCCTGACGACCCCTGCTTTAGTTGCCGCTGCAATGCAAGCTGACTCTCTCCGTGAGTAGAGCGACTTTCCAACCGAGGTGCCAAGAAGGCGTTCTAAGCAGACTATTTCCTCAGTGCAGCTGAGAGAAGGTCAAAGGCGAAACCTTCCAGGGCGCGGCGGGCCGGCTAGAAACGCGTTCTGATGCTGCTGGAGTGCCGAGGAATCGTAGCCGTCCCCTTGAAAAGCGCTGGGTGTAGTCCTTCCCTCGGCCGACACAGTAGTCCCCTCTCTCAAGGGCCTAGGGGCCTGGGTGTGGCACAGCATGCCCACAGGGGCAGGGCGTATTCGCAGGGGAAAGGGTGCACACCCGAAGCGCCTAGGAGTCCTGAGAAGGGCAGCACCGTTCAAAAAAGCACTAGAGTGACTAAGACCTCCAAGAGCTGGCTGTATGCTCCGTTCCTGCAGGGCGACTCAAAGCCTTTCTCGAGGCATGCCCTCTCGGGGACGTTCCCTGCAGCCCTACAGCCTGACAGGATGAGCTCCCAACACGGCTCCGGAAGCCCCCTGAGAATTGAGAGAAAAATTCCTTCTCGTCCCCGAGCCCTGCCCCCCGCGCCTAGAGGCCCGTCCGCAACGGTGTTAGTCAGGTAGCTCCAAGGCAGCATGCATGGAGCTTTCAAAATGGGAAGTCAAGGCTTCTGCCCTCTGGCCCCCACTTCCAGTGAACACGGAGTCCACTCCCTTGGGATTTCTAGTAAGTGCACATGGACACTAGCTACGCACTCGCTCCTGCCCTGAATCCACTTTTCGCCCCAGGGTGCTCTGCATGGAGCCAACTCCCTCATCCAAGGAACCCTCTAGGTAAGCTCTTTCGGGTCTTTGCCTCTACCAACGGCCTGCAGTGTAAGAGGAAGCACTGTACTTCAGGGGCAGTGGGAACGCAAGCCGACTTTCTCCTGCAGGTATGGTGCCCTCGGCTAAGGGTTCCTGGAAGGGCTGCGAGGCAGATGGTTTCCCTAAGTGCAGCTCAGACAAGGGCAATGAGGCAGAGTTCCTTGACAAGTGGCACGTGAGAGAACAGTTTCCCTGGGGCTGTTGCCGTGCCGAGGAAATCTAGCTCTACCCAAGGAGGTGTGCAGTGCGTTGCCCTACACTAGGCATACACAGAGTGGCTGGGAAGGGCTGCCGGCCTTGGAGGCCGCTGAGCAGGCCAGGGGAGGCTGCCAGTATTGCGTGGTCTTGCAGGGAATCGGGTGCAAACGCGAGGGCCCTGGGTGTCCGGAACGGCGCGCTACCAAGAAGAGAAAGCTGAACCGCCACGAAGGCCTCTTGGAAAGTGCTGCATGCCTCCGCTTCAGCAGGGCAATAAAGCGACTTTCCTCGAGGCAGGGGCTGACGTTCGGTCTCCAGGTAGGTCTAGAGCATAGCGGCATGAGCTCCCAACCAGGCCCTGGACGCACGGTGTTTTACGAGAGAGCACTCATTTTCTTCCCAGAGCCATGCCTACCGTGACGAGAGGCCCGTCAGAAAGGGAGTCTCTCCGTGTAATTCAAGGCCCGACGGGGGGAACTTTCAAACTCTGCCTTCCGGCCCGCACTTCAAGCCCGACAGGCGGTAAACGTCACCTGGGGCTTCAACGAGGCACAAACCACACAAGGTACACAACGGGACCTTCCCTGGATCGGCGTGTTTACGCAGGGTGTTCTGAGTGGAGCACACGGCCTCAAGCAAGGCAGGCTCCCTTTAGGCATGTAAGCGTCTGCCTCTTCCAAACGACCGAGGTGTTGCCTGAAGAACTCTGCTTTAGTTGCCGCTGCAATGCAAGCTGACTCTCTCCGTGAGTAGAGCGACTTTCCAACCGAGGTGCCAAGAAGGCGTTCTAAGCAGACTATTTCCTCAGTGCAGCTGAGAGAAGGTCAATGGCGAAACCTTCCAGGGCGCGGCGGGCCGGCTAGAAACGCGTTCTGATGCTGCTGGAGTGCCGAGGAATCGTAGCCGTCCCCTTGAAAAGCGCTGGGTGTAGTCCTTCCCTCGGCCGACACAGTAGTCCCCTCTCTCAAGGGCCTAGGGGCCTGGGTGTGGCACAGCATGCCCACAGGGGCAGGGCGTATTCGCAGGGGAAAGGGTGCACACCCGAAGCGCCTAGGAGTCCTGAGAAGGGCAGCACCGTTCAAAAAAGCACTAGAGTGACTAAGACCTCCAAGAGCTGGCTGTATGCTCCGTTCCTGCAGGGCGACTCAAAGCCTTTCTCGAGGCATGCCCTCTCGGGGACGTTCCCTGCAGCCCTACAGCCTGACAGGATGAGCTCCCAACACGGCTCCGGAAGCCCCCTGAGAATTGAGAGAAAAATTCCTTCTCGTCCCCGAGCCCTGCCCCCCGCGCCTAGAGGCCCATCAGCAACGGTGTTAGTCAGGTAGCTCCAAGGCAGCATGCATGGAGCTTTCAAAATGGGAAGTCAAGGCTTCTGCCCTCTGGCCCCCACTTCCAGTGAACACGGAGTCCACTCCCTTGGGATTTCTAGTAAGTGCACATGGACACTAGCTACGCACTCGCTCCTGCCCTGAATCCACTTTTCGCCCCAGGGTGCTCTGCATGGAGCCAACTCCCTCATCCAAGGAACCCTCTAGGTAAGCTCTTTCGGGTCTTTGCCTCTACCAACGGCCTGCAGTGTAAGAGGAAGCACTGTACTTCAGGGGCAGTGGGAACGCAAGCCGACTTTCTCCTGCAGGTATGGTGCCCTCGGCTAAGGGTTCCTGGAAGGGCTGCGAAGCAGATGGTTTCCCTAAGTGCAGCTCAGACAAGGGCAATGAGGCAGAGTTCCTTGACAAGTGGCACGTGAGAGAACAGTTTCCCTGGAGCTGTTGCCGTGCCGAGGAAATCTAGCTCTCCCCAAGGAGGTGTGCAGTGCGTTGCCCTACACTAGGCATACACAGAGTGGCTGAGAAGGGCTGCCGGCCTTGGAGGCCGCTGAGCAGGCCAGGGGAGGCTGCCAGTATTGCGTGGTCTTGCAGGGAATCGGGTGCAAACGCGAGGGCCCTGGGTGTCCGGAACGGCGCGCTACCAAGAAGAGAAAGCTGAACCGCCCCGAAGGCCTCTTGGAAAGTGCTGCATGCCTCCGCTTCAGCAGGGCAATAAAGCGACTTTCCTCGAGGCAGGGGCTGACGTTCGGTCTCCAGGTAGGTCTAGAGCATAGCGGCATGAGCTCCCAACCAGGCCCTGGACGCACGGTGTTTTACGAGAGAGCACTCATTTTCTTCCCAGAGCCATGCCTACCGTGACGAGAGGCCCGTCAGAAAGGGAGTCTCTCCGTGTAATTCAAGGCCCGACGGGGGGAACTTTCAAACTCTGCCTTCCGGCCCGCACTTCAAGCCCGACAGGCGGTAAACGTCACCTGGGGCTTCAACGAGGCACAAACCACACAAGGTACACAACGGGACCTTCCCTGGATCGGCGTGTTTACGCAGGGTGTTCTGAGTGGAGCACACGGCCTCAAGCAAGGCAGGCTCCCTTTAGGCATGTAAGCGTCTGCCTCTTCCAAACGACCGAGGTGTTGCCTGAAGAACTCTGCTTTAGTTGCCGCTGCAATGCAAGCTGACTCTCTCCGTGAGTAGAGCGACTTTCCAACCGAGGTGCCAAGAAGGCGTTCTAAGCAGACTATTTCCTCAGTGCAGCTGAGAGAAGGTCAATGGCGAAACCTTCCAGGGCGCGGCGGGCCGGCTAGAAACGCGTTCTGATGCTGCTGGAGTGCCGAGGAATCGTAGCCGTCCCCTTGAAAAGCGCTGGGTGTAGTCCTTCCCTCGGCCGACACAGTAGTCCCCTCTCTCAAGGGCCTAGGGGCCTGGGTGTGGCACAGCATGCCCACAGGGGCAGGGCGTATTCGCAGGGGAAAGGGTGCACACCCGAAGCGCCTAGGAGTCCTGAGAAGGGCAGCACCGTTCAAAAAAGCACTAGAGTGACTAAGACCTCCAAGAGCTGGCTGTATGCTCCGTTCCTGCAGGGCGACTCAAAGCCTTTCTCGAGGCATGCCCTCTCGGGGACGTTCCCTGCAGCCCTACAGCCTGACAGGATGAGCTCCCAACACGGCTCCGGAAGCCCCCTGAGAATTGAGAGAAAAATTCCTTCTCGTCCCCGAGCCCTGCCCCCCGCGCCTAGAGGCCCATCAGCAACGGTGTTAGTCAGGTAGCTCCAAGGCAGCATGCATGGAGCTTTCAAAATGGGAAGTCAAGGCTTCTGCCCTCTGGCCCCCACTTCCAGTGAACACGGAGTCCACTCCCTTGGGATTTCTAGTAAGTGCACATGGACACTAGCTACGCACTCGCTCCTGCCCTGAATCCACTTTTCGCCCCAGGGTGCTCTGCATGGAGCCAACTCCCTCATCCAAGGAACCCTCTAGGTAAGCTCTTTCGGGTCTTTGCCTCTACCAACGGCCTGCAGTGTAAGAGGAAGCACTGTACTTCAGGGGCAGTGGGAACGCAAGCCGACTTTCTCCTGCAGGTATGGTGCCCTCGGCTAAGGGTTCCTGGAAGGGCTGCGAAGCAGATGGTTTCCCTAAGTGCAGCTCAGACAAGGGCAATGAGGCAGAGTTCCTTGACAAGTGGCACGTGAGAGAACAGTTTCCCTGGAGCTGTTGCCGTGCCGAGGAAATCTAGCTCTCCCCAAGGAGGTGTGCAGTGCGTTGCCCTACACTAGGCATACACAGAGTGGCTGAGAAGGGCTGCCGGCCTTGGAGGCCGCTGAGCAGGCCAGGGGAGGCTGCCAGTATTGCGTGGTCTTGCAGGGAATCGGGTGCAAACGCGAGGGCCCTGGGTGTCCGGAACGGCGCGCTACCAAGAAGAGAAAGCTGAACCGCCCCGAAGGCCTCTTGGAAAGTGCTGCATGCCTCCGCTTCAGCAGGGCAATAAAGCGACTTTCCTCGAGGCAGGGGCTGACGTTCGGTCTCCAGGTAGGTCTAGAGCATAGCGGCATGAGCTCCCAACCAGGCCCTGGACGCACGGTGTTTTACGAGAGAGCACTCATTTTCTTCCCAGAGCCATGCCTACCGTGACGAGAGGCCCGTCAGAAAGGGAGTCTCTCCGTGTAATTCAAGGCCCGACGGGGGGAACTTTCAAACTCTGCCTTCCGGCCCGCACTTCAAGCCCGACAGGCGGTAAACGTCACCTGGGGCTTCAACGAGGCACAAACCACACAAGGTACACAACGGGCCCTTCCCTGGATCGGCGTGTTTACGCAGGGTGTTCTCAGTGGAGCACACGGCCTCAAGCAAGGCAGGCTCCCTTTAGGCATGTAAGCGTCTGCCTCTTCCAAACGACCGAGGTGTTGCCTGAAGAACCCTGCTTTAGTTGCCGCTGCAATGCAAGCTGACTCTCTCCGTGAGTAGAGCGACTTTCCAACCGAGGTGCCAAGAAGGCGTTCTAAGCAGACTATTTCCTCAGTGCAGCTGAGAGAAGGTCAATGGCGAAACCTTCCAGGGCGCGGCAGGCCGGCTAGAAACGCGTTCTGATGCTGCTGGAGTGCCGAGGAATCGTAGCCGTCCCCTTGAAAAGCGCTGGGTGTAGTCCTTCCCTCGGCCGACACAGTAGTCCCCTCTCTCAAGGGCCTAGGGGCCTGGGTGTGGCACAGCATGCCCACAGGGGCAGGGCGTATTCGCAGGGGAAAGGGTACACACCCGAAGCGCCTAGGAGTCCTGAGAAGGGCAGCACCGTTCAAAAAAGCACTAGAGTGACTAAGACCTCCAAGAGCTGGCTGTATGCTCCGTTCCTGCAGGGCGACTCAAAGCCTTTCTCGAGGCATGCCCTCTCGGGGACGTTCCCTGCAGCCCTACAGCCTGACAGGATGAGCTCCCAACACGGCTCCGGAAGCCCCCTGAGAATTGAGAGAAAAATTCCTTCTCGTCCCCGAGCCCTGCCCCCCACGCCTAGAGGCCCGTCCGCAACGGTGTTAGTCAGGTAGCTCCAAGGCAGCATGCATGGAGCTTTCAAAATGGGAAGTCAAGGCTTCTGCCCTCTGGCCCCCACTTCCAGTGAACACGGAGTCCACTCCCTTGGGATTTCTAGTAAGTGCACATGGACACTAGCTACGCACTCGCTCCTGCCCTGAATCCACTTTTCGCCCCAGGGTGCTCTGCATGGAGCCAACTCCCTCATCCAAGGAACCCTCTAGGTAAGCTCTTTCGGGTCTTTGCCTCTACCAACGGCCTGCAGTGTAAGAGGAAGCACTGTACTTCAGGGGCAGTGGGAACGCAAGCCGACTTTCTCCTGCAGGTATGGTGCCCTCGGCTAAGGGTTCCTGGAAGGGCTGCGAAGCAGATGGTTTCCCTAAGTGCAGCTCAGACAAGGGCAATGAGGCAGAGTTCCTTGACAAGTGGCACGTGAGAGAACAGTTTCCCTGGAGCTGTTGCCGTGCCGAGGAAATCTAGCTCTCCCCAAGGAGGTGTGCAGTGCGTTGCCCTACACTAGGCATACACAGAGTGGCTGGGAAGGGCTGCCGGCCTTGGAGGCCGCTGAGCAGGCCAGGGGAGGCTGCCAGTATTGCGTGGTCTTGCAGGGAATCGGGTGCAAACGCGAGGGCCCTGGGTGTCCGGAACGGCGCGCTACCAAGAAGAGAAAGCTGAACCGCCCCGAAGGCCTCTTGGAAAGTGCTGCATGCCTCCGCTTCAGCAGGGCAATAAAGCGACTTTCCTCGAGGCAGGGGCTGACGTTCGGTCTCCAGGTAGGTCTAGAGCATAGCGGCATGAGCTCCCAACCAGGCCCTGGACGCACGGTGTTTTACGAGAGAGCACTCATTTTCTTCCCAGAGCCATGCCTACCGTGACGAGAGGCCCGTCAGAAAGGGAGTCTCTCCGTGTAATTCAAGGCCCGACGGGGGGAACTTTCAAACTCTGCCTTCCGGCCCGCACTTCAAGCCTGACAGGCGGTAAACGTCACCTGGGGCTTCAACGAGGCACAAACCACACAAGGTACACAACGGGCCCTTCCCTGGATCGGCGTGTTTACGCAGGGTGTTCTGAGTGGAGCACACGGCCTCAAGCAAGGCAGGCTCCCTTTAGGCATGTAAGCGTCTGCCTCTTCCAAACGACCGAGGTGTTGCCTGACGACCCCTGCTTTAGTTGCCGCTGCAATGCAAGCTGACTCTCTCCGTGAGTAGAGCGACTTTCCAACCGAGGTGCCAAGAAGGCGTTCTAAGCAGACTATTTCCTCAGTGCAGCTGAGAGAAGGTCAATGGCGAAACCTTCCAGGGCGCGGCGGGCCGGCTAGAAACGCGTTCTGATGCTGCTGGAGTGCCGAGGAATCGTAGCCGTCCCCTTGAAAAGCGCTGGGTGTAGTCCTTCCCTCGGCCGACACAGTAGTCCCCTCTCTCAAGGGCCTAGGGGCCTGGGTGTGGCACAGCATGCCCACAGGGGCAGGGCGTATTCGCAGGGGAAAGGGTGCACACCCGAAGCGCCTAGGAGTCCTGAGAAGGGCAGCACCGTTCAAAAAAGCACTAGAGTGACTAAGACCTCCAAGAGCTGGCTGTATGCTCCGTTCCTGCAGGGCGACTCAAAGCCTTTCTCGAGGCATGCCCTCTCGGGGACGTTCCCTGCAGCCCTACAGCCTGACAGGATGAGCTCCCAACACGGCTCCGGAAGCCCCCTGAGAATTGAGAGAAAAATTCCTTCTCGTCCCCGAGCCCTGCCCCCCGCGCCTAGAGGCCCGTCCGCAACGGTGTTAGTCAGGTAGCTCCAAGGCAGCATGCATGGAGCTTTCAAAATGGGAAGTCAAGGCTTCTGCCCTCTGGCCCCCACTTCCAGTGAACACGGAGTCCACTCCCTTGGGATTTCTAGTAAGTGCACATGGACACTAGCTACGCACTCGCTCCTGCCCTGAATCCACTTTTCGCCCCAGGGTGCTCTGCATGGAGCCAACTCCCTCATCCAAGGAACCCTCTAGGTAAGCTCTTTCGGGTCTTTGCCTCTACCAACGGCCTGCAGTGTAAGAGGAAGCACTGTACTTCAGGGGCAGTGGGAACGCAAGCCGACTTTCTCCTGCAGGTATGGTGCCCTCGGCTAAGGGTTCCTGGAAGGGCTGCGAGGCAGATGGTTTCCCTAAGTGCAGCTCAGACAAGGGCAATGAGGCAGAGTTCCTTGACAAGTGGCACGTGAGAGAACAGTTTCCCTGGGGCTGTTGCCGTGCCGAGGAAATCTAGCTCTACCCAAGGAGGTGTGCAGTGCGTTGCCCTACACTAGGCATACACAGAGTGGCTGGGAAGGGCTGCCGGCCTTGGAGGCCGCTGAGCAGGCCAGGGGAGGCTGCCAGTATTGCGTGGTCTTGCAGGGAATCGGGTGCAAACGCGAGGGCCCTGGGTGTCCGGAACGGCGCGCTACCAAGAAGAGAAAGCTGAACCGCCACGAAGGCCTCTTGGAAAGTGCTGCATGCCTCCGCTTCAGCAGGTCAATAAAGCGACTTTCCTCGAGGCAGGGGCTGACGTTCGGTCTCCAGGTAGGTCTAGAGCATAGCGGCATGAGCTCCCAACCAGGCCCTGGACGCACGGTGTTTTACGAGAGAGCACTCATTTTCTTCCCAGAGCCATGCCTACCGTGACGAGAGGCCCGTCAGAAAGGGAGTCTCTCCGTGTAATTCAAGGCCCGACGGGGGGAACTTTCAAACTCTGCCTTCCGGCCCGCACTTCAAGCCCGACAGGCGGTAAACGTCACCTGGGGCTTCAACGAGGTACAAACCACACAAGGTACACAACGGGACCTTCCCTGGATCGGCGTGTTTACGCAGGGTGTTCTGAGTGGAGCACACGGCCTCAAGCAAGGCAGGCTCCCTTTAGGCATGTAAGCGTCTGCCTCTTCCAAACGACCGAGGTGTTGCCTGAAGAACTCTGCTTTAGTTGCCGCTGCAATGCAAGCTGACTCTCTCCGTGAGTAGAGCGACTTTCCAACCGAGGTGCCAAGAAGGCGTTCTAAGCAGACTATTTCCTCAGTGCAGCTGAGAGAAGGTCAATGGCGAAACCTTCCAGGGCGCGGCGGGCCGGCTAGAAACGCGTTCTGATGCTGCTGGAGTGCCGAGGAATCGTAGCCGTCCCCTTGAAAAGCGCTGGGTGTAGTCCTTCCCTCGGCCGACACAGTAGTCCCCTCTCTCAAGGGCCTAGGGGCCTGGGTGTGGCACAGCATGCCCACAGGGGCAGGGCGTATTCGCAGGGGAAAGGGTGCACACCCGAAGCGCCTAGGAGTCCTGAGAAGGGCAGCACCGTTCAAAAAAGCACTAGAGTGACTAAGACCTCCAAGAGCTGGCTGTATGCTCCGTTCCTGCAGGGCGACTCAAAGCCTTTCTCGAGGCATGCCCTCTCGGGGACGTTCCCTGCAGCCCTACAGCCTGACAGGATGAGCTCCCAACACGGCTCCGGAAGCCCCCTGAGAATTGAGAGAAAAATTCCTTCTCGTCCCCGAGCCCTGCCCCCCGCGCCTAGAGGCCCATCAGCAACGGTGTTAGTCAGGTAGCTCCAAGGCAGCATGCATGGAGCTTTCAAAATGGGAAGTCAAGGCTTCTGCCCTCTGGCCCCCACTTCCAGTGAACACGGAGTCCACTCCCTTGGGATTTCTAGTAAGTGCACATGGACACTAGCTACGCACTCGCTCCTGCCCTGAATCCACTTTTCGCCCCAGGGTGCTCTGCATGGAGCCAACTCCCTCATCCAAGGAACCCTCTAGGTAAGCTCTTTCGGGTCTTTGCCTCTACCAACGGCCTGCAGTGTAAGAGGAAGCACTGTACTTCAGGGGCAGTGGGAACGCAAGCCGACTTTCTCCTGCAGGTATGGTGCCCTCGGCTAAGGGTTCCTGGAAGGGCTGCGAAGCAGATGGTTTCCCTAAGTGCAGCTCAGACAAGGGCAATGAGGCAGAGTTCCTTGACAAGTGGCACGTGAGAGAACAGTTTCCCTGGAGCTGTTGCCGTGCCGAGGAAATCTAGCTCTCCCCAAGGAGGTGTGCAGTGCGTTGCCCTACACTAGGCATACACAGAGTGGCTGAGAAGGGCTGCCGGCCTTGGAGGCCGCTGAGCAGGCCAGGGGAGGCTGCCAGTATTGCGTGGTCTTGCAGGGAATCGGGTGCAAACGCGAGGGCCCTGGGTGTCCGGAACGGCGCGCTACCAAGAAGAGAAAGCTGAACCGCCCCGAAGGCCTCTTGGAAAGTGCTGCATGCCTCCGCTTCAGCAGGGCAATAAAGCGACTTTCCTCGAGGCAGGGGCTGACGTTCGGTCTCCAGGTAGGTCTAGAGCATAGCGGCATGAGCTCCCAACCAGGCCCTGGACGCACGGTGTTTTACGAGAGAGCACTCATTTTCTTCCCAGAGCCATGCCTACCGTGACGAGAGGCCCGTCAGAAAGGGAGTCTCTCCGTGTAATTCAAGGCCCGACGGGGGGAACTTTCAAACTCTGCCTTCCGGCCCGCACTTCAAGCCTGACAGGCGGTAAACGTCACCTGGGGCTTCAACGAGGCACAAACCACACAAGGTACACAACGGGCCCTTCCCTGGATCGGCGTGTTTACGCAGGGTGTTCTGAGTGGAGCACACGGCCTCAAGCAAGGCAGGCTCCCTTTAGGCATGTAAGCGTCTGCCTCTTCCAAACGACCGAGGTGTTGCCTGACGACCCCTGCTTTAGTTGCCGCTGCAATGCAAGCTGACTCTCTCCGTGAGTAGAGCGACTTTCCAACCGAGGTGCCAAGAAGGCGTTCTAAGCAGACTATTTCCTCAGTGCAGCTGAGAGAAGGTCAATGGCGAAACCTTCCAGGGCGCGGCGGGCCGGCTAGAAACGCGTTCTGATGCTGCTGGAGTGCCGAGGAATCGTAGCCGTCCCCTTGAAAAGCGCTGGGTGTAGTCCTTCCCTCGGCCGACACAGTAGTCCCCTCTCTCAAGGGCCTAGGGGCCTGGGTGTGGCACAGCATGCCCACAGGGGCAGGGCGTATTCGCAGGGGAAAGGGTGCACACCCGAAGCGCCTAGGAGTCCTGAGAAGGGCAGCACCGTTCAAAAAAGCACTAGAGTGACTAAGACCTCCAAGAGCTGGCTGTATGCTCCGTTCCTGCAGGGCGACTCAAAGCCTTTCTCGAGGCATGCCCTCTCGGGGACGTTCCCTGCAGCCCTACAGCCTGACAGGATGAGCTCCCAACACGGCTCCGGAAGCCCCCTGAGAATTGAGAGAAAAATTCCTTCTCGTCCCCGAGCCCTGCCCCCCGCGCCTAGAGGCCCGTCCGCAACGGTGTTAGTCAGGTAGCTCCAAGGCAGCATGCATGGAGCTTTCAAAATGGGAAGTCAAGGCTTCTGCCCTCTGGCCCCCACTTCCAGTGAACACGGAGTCCACTCCCTTGGGATTTCTAGTAAGTGCACATGGACACTAGCTACGCACTCGCTCCTGCCCTGAATCCACTTTTCGCCCCAGGGTGCTCTGCATGGAGCCAACTCCCTCATCCAAGGAACCCTCTAGGTAAGCTCTTTCGGGTCTTTGCCTCTACCAACGGCCTGCAGTGTAAGAGGAAGCACTGTACTTCAGGGGCAGTGGGAACGCAAGCCGACTTTCTCCTGCAGGTATGGTGCCCTCGGCTAAGGGTTCCTGGAAGGGCTGCGAGGCAGATGGTTTCCCTAAGTGCAGCTCAGACAAGGGCAATGAGGCAGAGTTCCTTGACAAGTGGCACGTGAGAGAACAGTTTCCCTGGGGCTGTTGCCGTGCCGAGGAAATCTAGCTCTCCCCAAGGAGGTGTGCAGTGCGTTGCCCTACACTAGGCATACACAGAGTGGCTGGGAAGGGCTGCCGGCCTTGGAGGCCGCTGAGCAGGCCAGGGGAGGCTGCCAGTATTGCGTGGTCTTGCAGGGAATCGGGTGCAAACGCGAGGGCCCTGGGTGTCCGGAACGGCGCGCTACCAAGAAGAGAAAGCTGAACCGCCACGAAGGCCTCTTGGAAAGTGCTGCATGCCTCCGCTTCAGCAGGGCAATAAAGCGACTTTCCTCGAGGCAGGGGCTGACGTTCGGTCTCCAGGTAGGTCTAGAGCATAGCGGCATGAGCTCCCAACCAGGCCCTGGACGCACGGTGTTTTACGAGAGAGCACTCATTTTCTTCCCAGAGCCATGCCTACCGTGACGAGAGGCCCGTCAGAAAGGGAGTCTCTCCGTGTAATTCAAGGCCCGACGGGGGGAACTTTCAAACTCTGCCTTCCGGCCCGCACTTCAAGCCCGACAGGCGGTAAACGTCACCTGGGGCTTCAACGAGGCACAAACCACACAAGGTACACAACGGGCCCTTCCCTGGATCGGCGTGTTTACGCAGGGTGTTCTGAGTGGAGCACACGGCCTCAAGCAAGGCAGGCTCCCTTTAGGCATGTAAGCGTCTGCCTCTTCCAAACGACCGAGGTGTTGCCTGACGACCCCTGCTTTAGTTGCCGCTGCAATGCAAGCTGACTCTCTCCGTGAGTAGAGCGACTTTCCAACCGAGGTGCCAAGAAGGCGTTCTAAGCAGACTATTTCCTCAGTGCAGCTGAGAGAAGGTCAATGGCGAAACCTTCCAGGGCGCGGCGGGCCGGCTAGAAACGCGTTCTGATGCTGCTGGAGTGCCGAGGAATCGTAGCCGTCCCTTTGAAAAGCGCTGGGTGTAGTCCTTCCCTCGGCCGACACAGTAGTCCCCTCTCTCAAGGGCCTAGGGGCCTGGGTGTGGCACAGCATGCCCACAGGGGCAGGGCGTATTCGCAGGGGAAAGGGTGCACACCCGAAGCGCCTAGGAGTCCTGAGAAGGGCAGCACCGTTCAAAAAAGCACTAGAGTGACTAAGACCTCCAAGAGCTGGCTGTATGCTCCGTTCCTGCAGGGCGACTCAAAGCCTTTCTCGAGGCATGCCCTCTCGGGGACGTTCCCTGCAGCCCTACAGCCTGACAGGATGAGCTCCCAACACGGCTCCGGAAGCCCCCTGAGAATTGAGAGAAAAATTCCTTCTCGTCCCCGAGCCCTGCCCCCCGCGCCTAGAGGCCCGTCCGCAACGGTGTTAGGTAGCTCCAAGGCAGCATGCATGGAGCTTTCAAAATGGGAAGTCAAGGCTTCTGCCCTCTGGCCCCCACTTCCAGTGAACACGGAGTCCACTCCCTTGGGATTTCTAGTAAGTGCACATGGACACTAGCTACGCACTCGCTCCTGCCCTGAATCCACTTTTCGCCCCAGGGTGCTCTGCATGGAGCCAACTCCCTCATCCAAGGAACCCTCTAGGTAAGCTCTTTCGGGTCTTTGCCTCTACCAACGGCCTGCAGTGTAAGAGGAAGCACTGTACTTCAGTGGCAGTGGGAACGCAAGCCGACTTTCTCCTGCAGGTATGGTGCCCTCGGCTAAGGGTTCCTGGAAGGGCTGCGAAGCAGATGGTTTCCCTAAGTGCAGCTCAGACAAGGGCAATGAGGCAGAGTTCCTTGACAAGTGGCACGTGAGAGAACAGTTTCCCTGGGGCTGTTGCCGTGCCGAGGAAATCTAGCTCTACCCAAGGAGGTGTGCAGTGCGTTGCCCTACACTAGGCATACACAGAGTGTCTGGGAAGGGCTGCCGGCCTTGGAGGCCGCTGAGCAGGCCAGGGGAGGCTGCCAGTATTGCGTGGTCTTGCAGGGAATCGGGTGCAAACGCGAGGGCCCTGGGTGTCCGGAACGGCGCGCTACCAAGAAGAGAAAGCTGAACCGCCACGAAGGCCTCTTGGAATGTGCTGCATGCCTCCGCTTCAGCAGGGCAATAAAGCGACTTTCCTCGAGGCAGGGGCTGACGTTCGGTCTCCAGGTAGGTCTAGAGCATAGCGGCATGAGCTCCCAACCAGGCCCTGGACGCACGGTGTTTTACGAGAGAGCACTCATTTTCTTCCCAGAGCCATGCCTACCATGACGAGAGGCCCGTCAGAAAGGGAGTCTCTCCGTGTAATTCAAGGCCCGACGGGGGGAACTTTCAAACTCTGCCTTCCGGCCCGCACTTCAAGCCCGACAGGCGGTAAACGTCACCTGGGGCTTCAACGAGGCACAAACCACACAAGGTACACAACGGGCCCTTCCCTGGATCGGCGTGTTTACGCAGGGTGTTCTGAGTGGAGCACACGGCCTCAAGCAAGGCAGGCTCCCTTTAGGCATGTAAGCGTCTGCCTCTTCCAAACGACCGAGGTGTTGCCTGACGACCCCTGCTTTAGTTGCCGCTGCAATGCAAGCTGACTCTCTCCGTGAGTAGAGCGACTTTCCAACCGAGGTGCCAAGAAGGCGTTCTAAGCAGACTATTTCCTCAGTGCAGCTGAGAGAAGGTCAATGGCGAAACCTTCCAGGGCGCGGCGGGCCGGCTAGAAACGCGTTCTGATGCTGCTGGAGTGCCGAGGAATGGTAGCCGTCCCCTTGAAAAGCGCTGGGTGTAGTCCTTCCCTCGGCCGACACAGTAGTCCCCTCTCTCAAGGGCCTAGGGGCCTGGGTGTGGCACAGCATGCCCACAGGGGCAGGGCGTATTCGCAGGGGAAAGGGTGCACACCCGAAGCGCCTAGGAGTCCTGAGAAGGGCAGCACCGTTCAAAAAAGCACTAGAGTGACTAAGACCTCCAAGAGCTGGCTGTATGCTCCGTTCCTGCAGGGCGACTCAAAGCCTTTCTCGAGGCATGCCCTCTCGGGGACGTTCCCTGCAGCCCTACAGCCTGACAGGATGAGCTCCCAACACGGCTCCGGAAGCCCCCTGAGAATTGAGAGAAAAATTCCTTCTCGTCCCCGAGCCCTGCCCCCCGCGCCTAGAGGCCCGTCCGCAACGGTGTTAGTCAGGTAGCTCCAAGGCAGCATGCATGGAGCTTTCAAAATGGGAAGTCAAGGCTTCTGCCCTCTGGCCCCCACTTCCAGTGAACACGGAGTCCACTCCCTTGGGATTTCTAGTAAGTGCACATGGACACTAGCTACGCACTCGCTCCTGCCCTGAATCCACTTTTCGCCCCAGGGTGCTCTGCATGGAGCCAACTCCCTCATCCAAGGAACCCTCTAGGTAAGCTCTTTCGGGTCTTTGCCTCTACCAACGGCCTGCAGTGTAAGAGGAAGCACTGTACTTCAGGGGCAGTGGGAACGCAAGCCGACTTTCTCCTGCAGGTATGGTGCCCTCGGCTAAGGGTTCCTGGAAGGGCTGCGAGGCAGATGGTTTCCCTAAGTGCAGCTCAGACAAGGGCAATGAGGCAGAGTTCCTTGACAAGTGGCACGTGAGAGAACAGTTTCCCTGGAGCTGTTGCCGTGCCGAGGAAATCTAGCTCTCCCCAAGGAGGTGTGCAGTGCGTTGCCCTACACTAGGCATACACAGAGTGGCTGGGAAGGGCTGCCGGCCTTGGAGGCCGCTGAGCAGGCCAGGGGAGGCTGCCAGTATTGCGTGGTCTTGCAGGGAATCGGGTGCAAACGCGAGGGCCCTGGGTGTCCGGAACGGCGCGCTACCAAGAAGAGAAAGCTGAACCGCCCCGAAGGCCTCTTGGAAAGTGCTGCATGCCTCCGCTTCAGCAGGGCAATAAAGCGACTTTCCTCGAGGCAGGGGCTGACGTTCGGTCTCCAGGTAGGTCTAGAGCATAGCGGCATGAGCTCCCAACCAGGCCCTGGACGCACGGTGTTTTACGAGAGAGCACTCATTTTCTTCCCAGAGCCATGCCTACCGTGACGAGAGGCCCGTCAGAAAGGGAGTCTCTCCGTGTAATTCAAGGCCCGACGGGGGGAACTTTCAAACTCTGCCTTCCGGCCCGCACTTCAAGCCCGACAGGCGGTAAACGTCACCTGGGGCTTCAACGAGGCACAAACCACACAAGGTACACAACGGGCCCTTCCCTGGATCGGCGTGTTTACGCAGGGTGTTCTGAGTGGAGCACACGGCCTCAAGCAAGGCAGGCTCCCTTTAGGCATGTAAGCGTCTGCCTCTTCCAAACGACCGAGGTGTTGCCTGAAGAACCCTGCTTTAGTTGCCGCTGCAATGCAAGCTGACTCTCTCCGTGAGTAGAGCGACTTTCCAACCGAGGTGCCAAGAAGGCGTTCTAAGCAGACTATTTCCTCAGTGCAGCTGAGAGAAGATCAATGGCGAAACCTTCCAGGGCGCGGCGGGCCGGCTAGAAACGCGTTCTGATGCTGCTGGAGTGCCGAGGAATGGTAGCCGTCCCCTTGAAAAGCGCTGGGTGTAGTCCTTCCCTCGGCCGACACAGTAGTCCCCTCTCTCAAGGGCCTAGGGGCCTGGGTGTGGCACAGCATGCCCACAGGGGCAGGGCGTATTCGCAGGGGAAAGGGTGCACACCCGAAGCGCCTAGGAGTCCTGAGAAGGGCAGCACCGTTCAAAAAAGCACTAGAGTGACTAAGACCTCCAAGAGCTGGCTGTATGCTCCGTTCCTGCAGGGCGACTCAAAGCCTTTCTCGAGGCATGCCCTCTCGGGGACGTTCCCTGCAGCCCTACAGCCTGACAGGATGAGCTCCCAACACGGCTCCGGAAGCCCCCTGAGAATTGAGAGAAAAATTCCTTCTCGTCCCCGAGCCCTGCCCCCCGCGCCTAGAGGCCCGTCCGCAACGGTGTTAGTCAGGTAGCTCCAAGGCAGCATGCATGGAGCTTTCAAAATGGGAAGTCAAGGCTTCTGCCCTCTGGCCCCCACTTCCAGTGAACACGGAGTCCACTCCCTTGGGATTTCTAGTAAGTGCACATGGACACTAGCTACGCACTCGCTCCTGCCCTGAATCCACTTTTCGCCCCAGGGTGCTCTGCATGGAGCCAACTCCCTCATCCAAGGAACCCTCTAGGTAAGCTCTTTCGGGTCTTTGCCTCTACCAACGGCCTGCAGTGTAAGAGGAAGCACTGTACTTCAGTGGCAGAGGGAACGCAAGCCGACTTTCTCCTGCAGGTATGGTGCCCTCGGCTAAGGGTTCCTGGAAGGGCTGCGAAGCAGATGGTTTCCCTAAGTGCAGCTCAGACAAGGGCAATGAGGCAGAGTTCCTTGACAAGTGGCACGTGAGAGAACAGTTTCCCTGGGGCTGTTGCCGTGCCGAGGAAATCTAGCTCTCCCCAAGGAGGTGTGCAGTGCGTTGCCCTACACTAGGCATACACAGAGTGTCTGGGAAGGGCTGCCGGCCTTGGAGGCCGCTGAGCAGGCCAGGGGAGGCTGCCAGTATTGCGTGGTCTTGCAGGGAATCGGGTGCAAACGCGAGGGCCCTGGGTGTCCGGAACGGCGCGCTACCAAGAAGAGAAAGCTGAACCGCCACGAAGGCCTCTTGGAAAGTGCTGCATGCCTCCGCTTCAGCAGGGCAATAAAGCGACTTTCCTCGAGGCAGGGGCTGACGTTCGGTCTCCAGGTAGGTCTAGAGCATAGCGGCATGAGCTCCCAACCAGGCCCTGGACGCACGGTGTTTTACGAGAGAGCACTCATTTTCTTCCCAGAGCCATGCCTACCATGACGAGAGGCCCGTCAGAAAGGGAGTCTCTCCGTGTAATTCAAGGCCCGACGGGGGGAACTTTCAAACTCTGCCTTCCGGCCCGCACTTCAAGCCCGACAGGCGGTAAACGTCACCTGGGGCTTCAACGAGGCACAAACCACACAAGGTACACAACGGGCCCTTCCCTGGATCGGCGTGTTTACGCAGGGTGTTCTGAGTGGAGCACACGGCCTCAAGCAAGGCAGGCTCCCTTTAGGCATGTAAGCGTCTGCCTCTTCCAAACGACCGAGGTGTTGCCTGACGACCCCAGCTTTAGTTGCCGCTGCAATGCAAGCTGACTCTCTCCGTGAGTAGAGCGACTTTCCAACCGAGGTGCCAAGAAGGCGTTCTAAGCAGACTATTTCCTCAGTGCAGCTGAGAGAAGGTCAAAGGCGAAACCTTCCAGGGCGCGGCGGGCCGGCTAGAAACGCGTTCTGATGCTGCTGGAGTGCCGAGGAATCGTAGCCGTCCCCTTGAAAAGCGCTGGGTGTAGTCCTTCCCTCGGCCGACACAGTAGTCCCCTCTCTCAAGGGCCTAGGGGCCTGGGTGTGGCACAGCATGCCCACAGGGGCAGGGCGTATTCGCAGGGGAAAGGGTGCACACCCGAAGCGCCTAGGAGTCCTGAGAAGGGCAGCACCGTTCAAAAAAGCACTAGAGTGACTAAGACCTCCAAGAGCTGGCTGTATGCTCCGTTCCTGCAGGGCGACTCAAAGCCTTTCTCGAGGCATGCCCTCTCGGGGACGTTCCCTGCAGCCCTACAGCCTGACAGGATGAGCTCCCAACACGGCTCCGGAAGCCCCCTGAGAATTGAGAGAAAAATTCCTTCTCGTCCCCAAGCCCTGCCCCCCGCGCCTAGAGGCCCGTCCGCAACGGTGTTAGTCAGGTAGCTCCAAGGCAGCATGCATGGAGCTTTCAAAATGGGAAGTCAAGGCTTCTGCCCTCTGGCCCCCACTTCCAGTGAACACGGAGTCCACTCCCTTGGGATTTCTAGTAAGTGCACATGGACACTAGCTACGCACTCGCTCCTGCCCTGAATCCACTTTTCGCCCCAGGGTGCTCTGCATGGAGCCAACTCCCTCATCCAAGGAACCCTCTAGGTAAGCTCTTTCGGGTCTTTGCCTCTACCAACGGCCTGCAGTGTAAGAGGAAGCACTGTACTTCAGGGGCAGTGGGAACGCAAGCCGACTTTCTCCTGCAGGTATGGTGCCCTCGGCTAAGGGTTCCTGGAAGGGCTGCGAGGCAGATGGTTTCCCTAAGTGCAGCTCAGACAAGGGCAATGAGGCAGAGTTCCTTGACAAGTGGCACGTGAGAGAACAGTTTCCCTGGAGCTGTTGCCGTGCCGAGGAAATCTAGCTCTCCCCAAGGAGGTGTGCAGTGCGTTGCCCTACACTAGGCACACACAGAGTGGCTGGGAAGGGCTGCCGGCCTTGGAGGCCGCTGAGCAGGCCAGGGGAGGCTGCCAGTATTGCGTGGTCTTGCAGGGAATCGGGTGCAAACGCGAGGGCCCTGGGTGTCCGGAACGGCGCGCTACCAAGAAGAGAAAGCTGAACCGCCCCGAAGGCCTCTTGGAAAGTGCTGCATGCCTCCGCTTCAGCAGGGCAATAAAGCGACTTTCCTCGAGGCAGGGGCTGACGTTCGGTCTCCAGGTAGGTCTAGAGCATAGCGGCATGAGCTCCCAACCAGGCCCTGGACGCACGGTGTTTTACGAGAGAGCACTCATTTTCTTCCCAGAGCCACGCCTACCGTGACGAGAGGCCCGTCAGAAAGGGAGTCTCTCCGTGTAATTCAAGGCCCGACGGGGGGAACTTTCAAACTCTGCCTTCCGGCCCGCACTTCAAGCCCGACAGGCGGTAAACGTCACCTGGGGCTTCAACGAGGCACAAACCACACAAGGTACACAACGGGCCCTTCCCTGGATCGGCGTGTTTACGCAGGGTGTTCTGAGTGGAGCACACGGCCTCAAGCAAGGCAGGCTCCCTTTAGGCATGTAAGCGTCTGCCTCTTCCAAACGACCGAGGTGTTGCCTGAAGAACCCTGCTTTAGTTGCCGCTGCAATGCAAGCTGACTCTCTCCGTGAGTAGAGCGACTTTCCAACCGAGGTGCCAAGAAGGCGTTCTAAGCAGACTATTTCCTCAGTGCAGCTGAGAGAAGGTCAATGGCGAAACCTTCCAGGGCGCGGCGGGCCGGCTAGAAACGCGTTCTGATGCTGCTGGAGTGCCGAGGAATCGTAGCCGTCCCCTTGAAAAGCGCTGGGTGTAGTCCTTCCCTCGGCCGACACAGTAGTCCCCTCTCTCAAGGGCCTAGGGGCCTGGGTGTGGCACAGCATGCCCACAGGGGCAGGGCGTATTCGCAGGGGAAAGGGTGCACACCTGAAGCGCCTAGGAGTCCTGAGAAGGGCAGCACCGTTCAAAAAAGCACTAGAGTGGCTAAGACCTCCAAGAGCTGGCTGTATGCTCCGTTCCTGCAGGGCGACTCAAAGCCTTTCTCGAGGCATGCCCTCTCGGGGACGTTCCCTGCAGCCCTACAGCCTGACAGGATGAGCTCCCAACACGGCTCCGGAAGCCCCCTGAGAACTGAGAGAAAAATTCCTTCTCGTCCCCGAGCCCTGCCCCCCGCGCCTAGAGGCCCGTCCGCAACGGTGTTAGTCAGGTAGCTCCAAGGCAGCATGCATGGAGCTTTCAAAATGGGAAGTCAAGGCTTCTGCCCTCTGGCCCCCACTTCCAGTGAACACGGAGTCCACTCCCTTGGGATTTCTAGTAAGTGCACATGGACACTAGCTACGCACTCGCTCCTGCCCTGAATCCACTTTTCGCCCCAGGGTGCTCTGCATGGAGCCAACTCCCTCATCCAAGGAACCCTCTAGGTAAGCTCTTTCGGGTCTTTGCCTCTACCAACGGCCTGCAGTGTAAGAGGAAGCACTGTACTTCAGGGGCAGTGGGAACGCAAGCCGACTTTCTCCTGCAGGTATGGTGCCCTCGGCTAAGGGTTCCTGGAAGGGCTGCGAGGCAGATGGTTTCCCTAAGTGCAGCTCAGACAAGGGCAATGAGGCAGAGTTCCTTGACAAGTGGCACGTGAGAGAACAGTTTCCCTGGAGCTGTTGCCGTGCCGAGGAAATCTATCTCTCCCCAAGGAGGTGTGCAGTGCGTTGCCCTACACTAGGCATACACAGAGTGGCTGGGAAGGGCTGCCGGCCTTGGAGGCTGCTGAGCAGGCCAGGGGAGGCTGCCAGTATTGCGTGGTCTTGCAGGGAATCGGGTGCAAACGCGAGGGCCCTGGGTGTCCGGAACGGCGCGCTACCAAGAAGAGAAAGCTGAACCGCCCCGAAGGCCTCTTGGAAAGTGCTGCATGCCTCCGCTTCAGCAGGGCAATAAAGCGACTTTCCTCGAGGCAGGGGCTGACGTTCGGTCTCCAGGTAGGTCTAGAGCATAGCGGCATGAGCTCCCAACCAGGCCCTGGACGCACGGTGTTTTACGAGAGAGCACTCATTTTCTTCCCAGAGCCATGCCTACCGTGACGAGAGGCCCGTCAGAAAGGGAGTCTCTCCGTGTAATTCAAGGCCCGACGGGGGGAACTTTCAAACTCTGCCTTCCGGCCCGCACTTCAAGCCCGACAGGCGGTAAACGTCACCTGGGGCTTCAACGAGGCACAAACCACACAAGGTACACAACGGGCCCTTCCCTGGATCGGCGTGTTTACGCAGGGTGTTCTGAGTGGAGCACACGGCCTCAAGCAAGGCAGGCTCCCTTTAGGCATGTAAGCGTCTGCCTCTTCCAAACGACCGAGGTGTTGCCTGAAGAACTCTGCTTTAGTTGCCGCTGCAATGCAAGCTGACTCTCTCCGTGAGTAGAGCGACTTTCCAACCGAGGTGCCAAGAAGGCGTTCTAAGCAGACTATTTCCTCAGTGCAGCTGAGAGAAGGTCAATGGCAAAACCTTCCAGGGCGCGGCGGGCCGGCTAGAAACGCGTTCTGATGCTGCTGGAGTGCCGAGGAATGGTAGCCGTCCCCTTGAAAAGCGCTGGGTGTAGTCCTTCCCTCGGCCGACACAGTAGTCCCCTCTCTCAAGGGCCTAGGGGCCTGGGTGTGGCACAGCATGCCCACAGGGGCAGGGCGTATTCGCAGGGGAAAGGGTGCACACCCGAAGCGCCTAGGAGTCCTGAGAAGGGCAGCACCGTTCAAAAAAGCACTAGAGTGACTAAGACCTCCAAGAGCTGGCTGTATGCTCCGTTCCTGCAGGGCGACTCAAAGCCTTTCTCGAGGCATGCCCTCTCGGGGACGTTCCCTGCAGCCCTACAGCCTGACAGGATGAGCTCCCAACACGGCTCCGGAAGCCCCCTGAGAATTGAGAGAAAAATTCCTTCTCGTCCCCGAGCCCTGCCCCCCGCGCCTAGAGGCCCGTCCGCAACGGTGTTAGTCAGGTAGCTCCAAGGCAGCATGCATGGAGCTTTCAAAATGGGAAGTCAAGGCTTCTGCCCTCTGGCCCCCACTTCCAGTGAACACGGAGTCCACTCCCTTGGGATTTCTAGTAAGTGCACATGGACACTAGCTACGCACTCGCTCCTGCCCTGAATCCACTTTTCGCCCCAGGGTGCTCTGCATGGAGCCAACTCCCTCATCCAAGGAACCCTCTAGGTAAGCTCTTTCGGGTCTTTGCCTCTACCAACGGCCTGCAGTGTAAGAGGAAGCACTGTACTTCAGTGGCAGAGGGAACGCAAGCCGACTTTCTCCTGCAGGTATGGTGCCCTCGGCTAAGGGTTCCTGGAAGGGCTGCGAAGCAGATGGTTTCCCTAAGTGCAGCTCAGACAAGGGCAATGAGGCAGAGTTCCTTGACAAGTGGCACGTGAGAGAACAGTTTCCCTGGGGCTGTTGCCGTACCGAGGAAATCTAGCTCTCCCCAAGGAGGTGTGCAGTGCGTTGCCCTACACTAGGCATACACAGAGTGTCTGGGAAGGGCTGCCGGCCTTGGAGGCCGCTGAGCAGGCCAGGGGAGGCTGCCAGTATTGCGTGGTCTTGCAGGGAATCGGGTGCAAACGCGAGGGCCCTGGGTGTCCGGAACGGCGCGCTACCAAGAAGAGAAAGCTGAACCGCCACGAAGGCCTCTTGGAAAGTGCTGCATGCCTCCGCTTCAGCAGGGCAATAAAGCGACTTTCCTCGAGGCAGGGGCTGACGTTCGGTCTCCAGGTAGGTCTAGAGCATAGCGGCATGAGCTCCCAACCAGGCCCTGGACGCACGGTGTTTTACGAGAGAGCACTCATTTTCTTCCCAGAGCCATGCCTACCATGACGAGAGGCCCGTCAGAAAGGGAGTCTCTCCGTGTAATTCAAGGCCCGACGGGGGGAACTTTCAAACTCTGCCTTCCGGCCCGCACTTCAAGCCCGACAGGCGGTAAACGTCACCTGGGGCTTCAACGAGGCACAAACCACACAAGGTACACAACGGGCCCTTCCCTGGATCGGCGTGTTTACGCAGGGTGTTCTGAGTGGAGCACACGGCCTCAAGCAAGGCAGGCTCCCTTTAGGCATGTAAGCGTCTGCCTCTTCCAAACGACCGAGGTGTTGCCTGACGACCCCAGCTTTAGTTGCCGCTGCAATGCAAGCTGACTCTCTCCGTGAGTAGAGCGACTTTCCAACCGAGGTGCCAAGAAGGCGTTCTAAGCAGACTATTTCCTCAGTGCAGCTGAGAGAAGGTCAATGGCGAAACCTTCCAGGGCGCGGCGGGCCGGCTAGAAACGCGTTCTGATGCTGCTGGAGTGCCGAGGAATCGTAGCCGTCCCCTTGAAAAGCGCTGGGTGTAGTCCTTCCCTCGGCCGACACAGTAGTCCCCTCTCTCAAGGGCCTAGGGGCCTGGGTGTGCCACAGCATGCCCACAGGGGCAGGGCGTATTCGCAGGGGAAAGGGTGCACACCCGAAGCGCCTAGGAGTCCTGAGAAGGGCAGCACCGTTCAAAAAAGCACTAGAGTGACTAAGACCTCCAAGAGCTGGCTGTATGCTCCGTTCCTGCAGGGCGACTCAAAGCCTTTCTCGAGGCATGCCCTCTCGGGGACGTTCCCTGCAGCCCTACAGCCTGACAGGATGAGCTCCCAACACGGCTCCGGAAGCCCCCTGAGAATTGAGAGAAAAATTCCTTCTCGTCCCCGAGCCCTGCCCCCCGCGCCTAGAGGCCCGTCCGCAACGGTGTTAGTCAGGTAGCTCCAAGGCAGCATGCATGGAGCTTTCAAAATGGGAAGTCAAGGCTTCTGCCCTCTGGCCCCCACTTCCAGTGAACACGGAGTCCACTCCCTTGGGATTTCTAGTAAGTGCACATGGACACTAGCTACGCACTCGCTCCTGCCCTGAATCCACTTTTCGCCCCAGGGTGCTCTGCATGGAGCCAACTCCCTCATCCAAGGAACCCTCTAGGTAAGCTCTTTCGGGTCTTTGCCTCTACCAACGGCCTGCAGTGTAAGAGGAAGCACTGTACTTCAGGGGCAGTGGGAACGCAAGCCGACTTTCTCCTGCAGGTATGGTGCCCTCGGCTAAGGGTTCCTGGAAGGGCTGCGAGGCAGATGGTTTCCCTAAGTGCAGCTCAGACAAGGGCAATGAGGCAGAGTTCCTTGACAAGTGGCACGTGAGAGAACAGTTTCCCTGGAGCTGTTGCCGTGCCGAGGAAATCTAGCTCTCCCCAAGGAGGTGTGCAGTGCGTTGCCCTACACTAGGCATACACAGAGTGGCTGGGAAGGGCTGCCGGCCTTGGAGGCCGCTGAGCAGGCCAGGGGAGGCTGCCAGTATTGCGTGGTCTTGCAGGGAATCGGGTGCAAACGCGAGGGCCCTGGGTGTCCGGAACGGCGCGCTACCAAGAAGAGAAAGCTGAACCGCCCCGAAGGCCTCTTGGAAAGTGCTGCATGCCTCCGCTTCAGCAGGGCAATAAAGCGACTTTCCTCGAGGCAGGGGCTGACGTTCGGTCTCCAGGTAGGTCTAGAGCATAGCGGCATGAGCTCCCAACCAGGCCCTGGACGCACGGTGTTTTACGAGAGAGCACTCATTTTCTTCCCAGAGCCATGCCTACCGTGACGAGAGGCCCGTCAGAAAGGGAGTCTCTCCGTGTAATTCAAGGCCCGACGGGGGGAACTTTCAAACTCTGCCTTCCGGCCCGCACTTCAAGCCCGACAGGCGGTAAACGTCACCTGGGGCTTCAACGAGGCACAAACCACACAAGGTACACAACGGGCCCTTCCCTGGATCGGCGTGTTTACGCAGGGTGTTCTGAGTGGAGCACACGGCCTCAAGCAAGGCAGGCTCCCTTTAGGCATGTAAGCGTCTGCCTCTTCCAAACGACCGAGGTGTTGCCTGAAGAACTCTGCTTTAGTTGCCGCTGCAATGCAAGCTGACTCTCTCCGTGAGTAGAGCGACTTTCCAACCGAGGTGCCAAGAAGGCGTTCTAAGCAGACTATTTCCTCAGTGCAGCTGAGAGAAGGTCAATGGCAAAACCTTCCAGGGCGCGGCGGGCCGGCTAGAAACGCGTTCTGATGCTGCTGGAGTGCCGAGGAATGGTAGCCGTCCCCTTGAAAAGCGCTGGGTGTAGTCCTTCCCTCGGCCGACACAGTAGTCCCCTCTCTCAAGGGCCTAGGGGCCTGGGTGTGGCACAGCATGCCCACAGGGGCAGGGCGTATTCGCAGGGGAAAGGGTGCACACCCGAAGCGCCTAGGAGTCCTGAGAAGGGCAGCACCGTTCAAAAAAGCACTAGAGTGACTAAGACCTCCAAGAGCTGGCTGTATGCTCCGTTCCTGCAGGGCGACTCAAAGCCTTTCTCGAGGCATGCCCTCTCGGGGACGTTCCCTGCAGCCCTACAGCCTGACAGGATGAGCTCCCAACACGGCTCCGGAAGCCCCCTGAGAATTGAGAGAAAAATTCCTTCTCGTCCCCGAGCCCTGCCCCCCGCGCCTAGAGGCCCGTCCGCAACGGTGTTAGTCAGGTAGCTCCAAGGCAGCATGCATGGAGCTTTCAAAATGGGAAGTCAAGGCTTCTGCCCTCTGGCCCCCACTTCCAGTGAACACGGAGTCCACTCCCTTGGGATTTCTAGTAAGTGCACATGGACACTAGCTACGCACTCGCTCCTGCCCTGAATCCACTTTTCGCCCCAGGGTGCTCTGCATGGAGCCAACTCCCTCATCCAAGGAACCCTCTAGGTAAGCTCTTTCGGGTCTTTGCCTCTACCAACGGCCTGCAGTGTAAGAGGAAGCACTGTACTTCAGTGGCAGAGGGAACGCAAGCCGACTTTCTCCTGCAGGTATGGTGCCCTCGGCTAAGGGTTCCTGGAAGGGCTGCGAAGCAGATGGTTTCCCTAAGTGCAGCTCAGACAAGGGCAATGAGGCAGAGTTCCTTGACAAGTGGCACGTGAGAGAACAGTTTCCCTGGGGCTGTTGCCGTACCGAGGAAATCTAGCTCTCCCCAAGGAGGTGTGCAGTGCGTTGCCCTACACTAGGCATACACAGAGTGTCTGGGAAGGGCTGCCGGCCTTGGAGGCCGCTGAGCAGGCCAGGGGAGGCTGCCAGTATTGCGTGGTCTTGCAGGGAATCGGGTGCAAACGCGAGGGCCCTGGGTGTCCGGAACGGCGCGCTACCAAGAAGAGAAAGCTGAACCGCCACGAAGGCCTCTTGGAAAGTGCTGCATGCCTCCGCTTCAGCAGGGCAATAAAGCGACTTTCCTCGAGGCAGGGGCTGACGTTCGGTCTCCAGGTAGGTCTAGAGCATAGCGGCATGAGCTCCCAACCAGGCCCTGGACGCACGGTGTTTTACGAGAGAGCACTCATTTTCTTCCCAGAGCCATGCCTACCATGACGAGAGGCCCGTCAGAAAGGGAGTCTCTCCGTGTAATTCAAGGCCCGACGGGGGGAACTTTCAAACTCTGCCTTCCGGCCCGCACTTCAAGCCCGACAGGCGGTAAACGTCACCTGGGGCTTCAACGAGGCACAAACCACACAAGGTACACAACGGGCCCTTCCCTGGATCGGCGTGTTTACGCAGGGTGTTCTGAGTGGAGCACACGGCCTCAAGCAAGGCAGGCTCCCTTTAGGCATGTAAGCGTCTGCCTCTTCCAAACGACCGAGGTGTTGCCTGACGACCCCAGCTTTAGTTGCCGCTGCAATGCAAGCTGACTCTCTCCGTGAGTAGAGCGACTTTCCAACCGAGGTGCCAAGAAGGCGTTCTAAGCAGACTATTTCCTCAGTGCAGCTGAGAGAAGGTCAATGGCGAAACCTTCCAGGGCGCGGCGGGCCGGCTAGAAACGCGTTCTGATGCTGCTGGAGTGCCGAGGAATCGTAGCCGTCCCCTTGAAAAGCGCTGGGTGTAGTCCTTCCCTCGGCCGACACAGTAGTCCCCTCTCTCAAGGGCCTAGGGGCCTGGGTGTGCCACAGCATGCCCACAGGGGCAGGGCGTATTCGCAGGGGAAAGGGTGCACACCCGAAGCGCCTAGGAGTCCTGAGAAGGGCAGCACCGTTCAAAAAAGCACTAGAGTGACTAAGACCTCCAAGAGCTGGCTGTATGCTCCGTTCCTGCAGGGCGACTCAAAGCCTTTCTCGAGGCATGCCCTCTCGGGGACGTTCCCTGCAGCCCTACAGCCTGACAGGATGAGCTCCCAACACGGCTCCGGAAGCCCCCTGAGAATTGAGAGAAAAATTCCTTCTCGTCCCCGAGCCCTGCCCCCCGCGCCTAGAGGCCCGTCCGCAACGGTGTTAGTCAGGTAGCTCCAAGGCAGCATGCATGGAGCTTTCAAAATGGGAAGTCAAGGCTTCTGCCCTCTGGCCCCCACTTCCAGTGAACACGGAGTCCACTCCCTTGGGATTTCTAGTAAGTGCACATGGACACTAGCTACGCACTCGCTCCTGCCCTGAATCCACTTTTCGCCCCAGGGTGCTCTGCATGGAGCCAACTCCCTCATCCAAGGAACCCTCTAGGTAAGCTCTTTCGGGTCTTTGCCTCTACCAACGGCCTGCAGTGTAAGAGGAAGCACTGTACTTCAGGGGCAGTGGGAACGCAAGCCGACTTTCTCCTGCAGGTATGGTGCCCTCGGCTAAGGGTTCCTGGAAGGGCTGCGAGGCAGATGGTTTCCCTAAGTGCAGCTCAGACAAGGGCAATGAGGCAGAGTTCCTTGACAAGTGGCACGTGAGAGAACAGTTTCCCTGGGGCTGTTGCCGTGCCGAGGAAATCTAGCTCTCCCCAAGGAGGTGTGCAGTGCGTTGCCCTACACTAGGCATACACAGAGTGGCTGGGAAGGGCTGCCGGCCTTGGAGGCCGCTGAGCAGGCCAGGGGAGGCTGCCAGTATTGCGTGGTCTTGCAGGGAATCGGGTGCAAACGCGAGGGCCCTGGGTGTCCGGAACGGCGCGCTACCAAGAAGAGAAAGCTGAACCGCCACGAAGGCCTCTTGGAAAGTGCTGCATGCCTCCGCTTCAGCAGGGCAATAAAGCGACTTTCCTCGAGGCAGGGGCTGACGTTCGGTCTCCAGGTAGGTCTAGAGCATAGCGGCATGAGCTCCCAACCAGGCCCTGGACGCACGGTGTTTTACGAGAGAGCACTCATTTTCTTCCCAGAGCCACGCCTACCGTGACGAGAGGCCCGTCAGAAAGGGAGTCTCTCCGTGTAATTCAAGGCCCGACGGGGGGAACTTTCAAACTCTGCCTTCCGGCCCGCACTTCAAGCCCGACAGGCGGTAAACGTCACCTGGGGCTTCAACGAGGCACAAACCACACAAGGTACACAACGGGCCCTTCCCTGGATCGGCGTGTTTACGCAGGGTGTTCTGAGTGGAGCACACGGCCTCAAGCAAGGCAGGCTCCCTTTAGGCATGTAAGCGTCTGCCTCTTCCAAACGACCGAGGTGTTGCCTGAAGAACCCTGCTTTAGTTGCCGCTGCAATGCAAGCTGACTCTCTCCGTGAGTAGAGCGACTTTCCAACCGAGGTGCCAAGAAGGCGTTCTAAGCAGACTATTTCCTCAGTGCAGCTGAGAGAAGGTCAATGGCGAAACCTTCCAGGGCGCGGCGGGCCGGCTAGAAACGCGTTCTGATGCTGCTGGAGTGCCGAGGAATCGTAGCCGTCCCCTTGAAAAGCGCTGGGTGTAGTCCTTCCCTCGGCCGACACAGTAGTCCCCTCTCTCAAGGGCCTAGGGGCCTGGGTGTGGCACAGCATGCCCACAGGGGCAGGGCGTATTCGCAGGGGAAAGGGTGCACACCTGAAGCGCCTAGGAGTCCTGAGAAGGGCAGCACCGTTCAAAAAAGCACTAGAGTGGCTAAGACCTCCAAGAGCTGGCTGTATGCTGCGTTCCTGCAGGGCGACTCAAAGCCTTTCTCGAGGCATGCCCTCTCGGGGACGTTCCCTGCAGCCCTACAGCCTGACAGGATGAGCTCCCAACACGGCTCCGGAAGCCCCCTGAGAATTGAGAGAAAAATTCCTTCTCGTCCCCGAGCCCTGCCCCCCGCGCCTAGAGGCCCGTCCGCAACGGTGTTAGTCAGGTAGCTCCAAGGCAGCATGCATGGAGCTTTCAAAATGGGAAGTCAAGGCTTCTGCCCTCTGGCCCCCACTTCCAGTGAACACGGAGTCCACTCCCTTGGGATTTCTAGTAAGTGCACATGGACACTAGCTACGCACTCGCTCCTGCCCTGAATCCACTTTTCGCCCCAGGGTGCTCTGCATGGAGCCAACTCCCTCATCCAAGGAACCCTCTAGGTAAGCTCTTTCGGGTCTTTGCCTCTACCAACGGCCTGCAGTGTAAGAGGAAGCACTGTACTTCAGTGGCAGAGGGAACGCAAGCCGACTTTCTCCTGCAGGTATGGTGCCCTCGGCTAAGGGTTCCTGGAAGGGCTGCGAGGCAGATGGTTTCCCTAAGTGCAGCTCAGACAAGGGCAATGAGGCAGAGTTCCTTGACAAGTGGCACGTGAGAGAACAGTTTCCCTGGAGCTGTTGCCGTGCCGAGGAAATCTAGCTCTCCCCAAGGAGGTGTGCAGTGCGTTGCCCTACACTAGGCATACACAGAGTGGCTGGGAAGGGCTGCCGGCCTTGGAGGCCGCTGAGCAGGCCAGGGGAGGCTGCCAGTATTGCGTGGTCTTGCAGGGAATCGGGTGCAAACGCGAGGGCCCTGGGTGTCCGGAACGGCGCGCTACCAAGAAGAGAAAGCTGAACCGCCCCGAAGGCCTCTTGGAAAGTGCTGCATGCCTCCGCTTCAGCAGGGCAATAAAGCGACTTTCCTCGAGGCAGGGGCTGACGTTCGGTCTCCAGGTAGGTCTAGAGCATAGCGGCATGAGCTCCCAACCAGGCCCTGGACGCACGGTGTTTTACGAGAGAGCACTCATTTTCTTCCCAGAGCCATGCCTACCGTGACGAGAGGCCCGTCAGAAAGGGAGTCTCTCCGTGTAATTCAAGGCCCGACGGGGGGAACTTTCAAACTCTGCCTTCCGGCCCGCACTTCAAGCCCGACAGGCGGTAAACGTCACCTGGGGCTTCAACGAGGCACAAACCACACAAGGTACACAACGGGCCCTTCCCTGGATCGGCGTGTTTACGCAGGGTGTTCTGAGTGGAGCACACGGCCTCAAGCAAGGCAGGCTCCCTTTAGGCATGTAAGCGTCTGCCTCTTCCAAACGACCGAGGTGTTGCCTGAAGAACCCTGCTTTAGTTGCCGCTGCAATGCAAGCTGACTCTCTCCGTGAGTAGAGCGACTTTCCAACCGAGGTGCCAAGAAGGCGTTCTAAGCAGACTATTTCCTCAGTGCAGCTGAGAGAAGATCAATGGCGAAACCTTCCAGGGCGCGGCGGGCCGGCTAGAAACGCGTTCTGATGCTGCTGGAGTGCCGAGGAATCGTAGCCGTCCCCTTGAAAAGCGCTGGGTGTAGTCCTTCCCTCGGCCGACACAGTAGTCCCCTCTCTCAAGGGCCTAGGGGCCTGGGTGTGGCACAGCATGCCCACAGGGGCAGGGCGTATTCGCAGGGGAAAGGGTGCACACCCGAAGCGCCTAGGAGTCCTGAGAAGGGCAGCACCGTTCAAAAAAGCACTAGAGTGACTAAGACCTCCAAGAGCTGGCTGTATGCTCCGTTCCTGCAGGGCGACTCAAAGCCTTTCTCGAGGCATGCCCTCTCGGGGACGTTCCCTGCAGCCCTACAGCCTGACAGGATGAGCTCCCAACACGGCTCCGGAAGCCCCCTGAGAATTGAGAGAAAAATTCCTTCTCGTCCCCGAGCCCTGCCCCCCGCGCCTAGAGGCCCGTCCGCAACGGTGTTAGTCAGGTAGCTCCAAGGCAGCATGCATGGAGCTTTCAAAATGGGAAGTCAAGGCTTCTGCCCTCTGGCCCCCACTTCCAGTGAACACGGAGTCCACTCCCTTGGGATTTCTAGTAAGTGCACATGGACACTAGCTACGCACTCGCTCCTGCCCTGAATCCACTTTTCGCCCCAGGGTGCTCTGCATGGAGCCAACTCCCTCATCCAAGGAACCCTCTAGGTAAGCTCTTTCGGGTCTTTGCCTCTACCAACGGCCTGCAGTGTAAGAGGAAGCACTGTACTTCAGTGGCAGTGGGAACGCAAGCCGACTTTCTCCTGCAGGTATGGTGCCCTCGGCTAAGGGTTCCTGGAAGGGCTGCGAAGCAGATGGTTTCCCTAAGTGCAGCTCAGACAAGGGCAATGAGGCAGAGTTCCTTGACAAGTGGCACGTGAGAGAACAGTTTCCCTGGAGCTGTTGCCGTGCCGAGGAAATCTAGCTCTCCCCAAGGAGGTGTGCAGTGCGTTGCCCTACACTAGGCATACACAGAGTGGCTGGGAAGGGCTGCCGGCCTTGGAGGCCGCTGAGCAGGCCAGGGGAGGCTGCCAGTATTCCGTGGTCTTGCAGGGAATCGGGTGCAAACGCGAGGGCCCTGGGTGTCCGGAACGGCGCGCTACCAAGAAGAGAAAGCTGAACCGCCCCGAAGGCCTCTTGGAAAGTGCTGCATGCCTCCGCTTCAGCAGGGCAATAAAGCGACTTTCCTCGAGGCAGGGGCTGACGTTCGGTCTCCAGGTAGGTCTAGAGCATAGCGGCATGAGCTCCCAACCAGGCCCTGGACGCACGGTGTTTTACGAGAGAGCACTCATTTTCTTCCCAGAGCCATGCCTACCGTGACGAGAGGCCCGTCAGAAAGGGAGTCTCTCCGTGTAATTCAAGGCCCGACGGGGGGAACTTTCAAACTCTGCCTTCCGGCCCGCACTTCAAGCCCGACAGGCGGTAAACGTCACCTGGGGCTTCAACGAGGCACAAACCACACAAGGTACACAACGGGCCCTTCCCTGGATCGGCGTGTTTACGCAGGGTGTTCTGAGTGGAGCACACGGCCTCAAGCAAGGCAGGCTCCCTTTAGGCATGTAAGCGTCTGCCTCTTCCAAACGACCGAGGTGTTGCCTGACGACCCCTGCTTTAGTTGCCGCTGCAATGCAAGCTGACTCTCTCCGTGAGTAGAGCGACTTTCCAACCGAGGTGCCAAGAAGGCGTTCTAAGCAGACTATTTCCTCAGTGCAGCTGAGAGAAGGTCAATGGCGAAACCTTCCAGGGCGCGGCGGGCCGGCTAGAAACGCGTTCTGATGCTGCTGGAGTGCCGAGGAATGGTAGCCGTCCCCTTGAAAAGCGCTGGGTGTAGTCCTTCCCTCGGCCGACACAGTAGTCCCCTCTCTCAAGGGCCTAGGGGCCTGGGTGTGGCACAGCATGCCCACAGGGGCAGGGCGTATTCGCAGGGGAAAGGGTGCACACCCGAAGCGCCTAGGAGTCCTGAGAAGGGCAGCACCGTTCAAAAAAGCACTAGAGTGACTAAGACCTCCAAGAGCTGGCTGTATGCTCCGTTCCTGCAGGGCGACTCAAAGCCTTTCTCGAGGCATGCCCTCTCGGGGACGTTCCCTGCAGCCCTACAGCCTGACAGGATGAGCTCCCAACACGGCTCCGGAAGCCCCCTGAGAATTGAGAGAAAAATTCCTTCTCGTCCCCGAGCCCTGCCCCCCGCGCCTAGAGGCCCGTCCGCAACGGTGTTAGTCAGGTAGCTCCAAGGCAGCATGCATGGAGCTTTCAAAATGGGAAGTCAAGGCTTCTGCCCTCTGGCCCCCACTTCCAGTGAACACGGAGTCCACTCCCTTGGGATTTCTAGTAAGTGCACATGGACACTAGCTACGCACTCGCTCCTGCCCTGAATCCACTTTTCGCCCCAGGGTGCTCTGCATGGAGCCAACTCCCTCATCCAAGGAACCCTCTAGGTAAGCTCTTTCGGGTCTTTGCCTCTACCAACGGCCTGCAGTGTAAGAGGAAGCACTGTACTTCAGGGGCAGTGGGAACGCAAGCCGACTTTCTCCTGCAGGTATGGTGCCCTCGGCTAAGGGTTCCTGGAAGGGCTGCGAGGCAGATGGTTTCCCTAAGTGCAGCTCAGACAAGGGCAATGAGGCAGAGTTCCTTGACAAGTGGCACGTGAGAGAACAGTTTCCCTGGAGCTGTTGCCGTGCCGAGGAAATCTAGCTCTCCCCAAGGAGGTGTGCAGTGCGTTGCCCTACACTAGGCATACACAGAGTGGCTGGGAAGGGCTGCCGGCCTTGGAGGCCGCTGAGCAGGCCAGGGGAGGCTGCCAGTATTGCGTGGTCTTGCAGGGAATCGGGTGCAAACGCGAGGGCCCTGGGTGTCCGGAACGGCGCGCTACCAAGAAGAGAAAGCTGAACCGCCCCGAAGGCCTCTTGGAAAGTGCTGCATGCCTCCGCTTCAGCAGGGCAATAAAGCGACTTTCCTCGAGGCAGGGGCTGACGTTCGGTCTCCAGGTAGGTCTAGAGCATAGCGGCATGAGCTCCCAACCAGGCCCTGGACGCACGGTGTTTTACGAGAGAGCACTCATTTTCTTCCCAGAGCCATGCCTACCGTGACGAGAGGCCCGTCAGAAAGGGAGTCTCTCCGTGTAATTCAAGGCCCGACGGGGGGAACTTTCAAACTCTGCCTTCCGGCCCGCACTTCAAGCCCGACAGGCGGTAAACGTCACCTGGGGCTTCAACGAGGCACAAACCACACAAGGTACACAACGGGCCCTTCCCTGGATCGGCGTGTTTACGCAGGGTGTTCTGAGTGGAGCACACGGCCTCAAGCAAGGCAGGCTCCCTTTAGGCATGTAAGCGTCTGCCTCTTCCAAACGACCGAGGTGTTGCCTGAAGAACCCTGCTTTAGTTGCCGCTGCAATGCAAGCTGACTCTCTCCGTGAGTAGAGCGACTTTCCAACCGAGGTGCCAAGAAGGCGTTCTAAGCAGACTATTTCCTCAGTGCAGCTGAGAGAAGGTCAATGGCGAAACCTTCCAGGGCGCGGCGGGCCGGCTAGAAACGCGTTCTGATGCTGCTGGAGTGCCGAGGAATCGTAGCCGTCCCCTTGAAAAGCGCTGGGTGTAGTCCTTCCCTCGGCCGACACAGTAGTCCCCTCTCTCAAGGGCCTAGGGGCCTGGGTGTGGCACAGCATGCCCACAGGGGCAGGGCGTATTCGCAGGGGAAAGGGTGCACACCCGAAGCGCCTAGGAGTCCTGAGAAGGGCAGCACCGTTCAAAAAAGCACTAGAGTGACTAAGACCTCCAAGAGCTGGCTGTATGCTCCGTTCCTGCAGGGCGACTCAAAGCCTTTCTCGAGGCATGCCCTCTCGGGGACGTTCCCTGCAGCCCTACAGCCTGACAGGATGAGCTCCCAACACGGCTCCGGAAGCCCCCTGAGAACTGAGAGAAAAATTCCTTCTCGTCCCCGAGCCCTGCCCCCCGCGCCTAGAGGCCCGTCCGCAACGGTGTTAGTCAGGTAGCTCCAAGGCAGCATGCATGGAGCTTTCAAAATGGGAAGTCAAGGCTTCTGCCCTCTGGCCCCCACTTCCAGTGAACACGGAGTCCACTCCCTTGGGATTTCTAGTAAGTGCACATGGACACTAGCTACGCACTCGCTCCTGCCCTGAATCCACTTTTCGCCCCAGGGTGCTCTGCATGGAGCCAACTCCCTCATCCAAGGAACCCTCTAGGTAAGCTCTTTCGGGTCTTTGCCTCTACCAACGGCCTGCAGTGTAAGAGGAAGCACTGTACTTCAGGGGCAGTGGGAACGCAAGCCGACTTTCTCCTGCAGGTATGGTGCCCTCGGCTAAGGGTTCCTGGAAGGGCTGCGAGGCAGATGGTTTCCCTAAGTGCAGCTCAGACAAGGGCAATGAGGCAGAGTTCCTTGACAAGTGGCACGTGAGAGAACAGTTTCCCTGGAGCTGTTGCCGTGCCGAGGAAATCTAGCTCTCCCCAAGGAGGTGTGCAGTGCGTTGCCCTACACTAGGCATACACAGAGTGGCTGGGAAGGGCTGCCGGCCTTGGAGGCCGCTGAGCAGGCCAGGGGAGGCTGCCAGTATTGCGTGGTCTTGCAGGGAATCGGGTGCAAACGCGAGGGCCCTGGGTGTCCGGAACGGCGCGCTACCAAGAAGAGAAAGCTGAACCGCCACGAAGGCCTCTTGGAAAGTGCTGCATGCCTCCGCTTCAGCGGGGCAATAAAGCGACTTTCCTCGAGGCAGGGGCTGACGTTCGGTCTCCAGGTAGGTCTAGAGCATAGCGGCATGAGCTCCCAACCAGGCCCTGGACGCACGGTGTTTTACGAGAGAGCACTCATTTTCTTCCCAGAGCCATGCCTACCGTGACGAGAGGCCCGTCAGAAAGGGAGTCTCTCCGTGTAATTCAAGGCCCGACGGGGGGAACTTTCAAACTCTGCCTTCCGGCCCGCACTTCAAGCCTGACAGGCGGTAAACGTCACCTGGGGCTTCAACGAGGCACAAACCACACAAGGTACACAACGGGCCCTTCCCTGGATCGGCGTGTTTACACAGGGTGTTCTGAGTGGAGCACACGGCCTCAAGCAAGGCAGGCTCCCTTTAGGCATGTAAGCGTCTGCCTCTTCCAAACGACCGAGGTGTTGCCTGACGACCCCTGCTTTAGTTGCCGCTGCAATGCAAGCTGACTCTCTCCGTGAGTAGAGCGACTTTCCAACCGAGGTGCCAAGAAGGCGTTCTAAGCAGACTATTTCCTCAGTGCAGCTGAGAGAAGGTCAATGGCGAAACCTTCCAGGGCGCGGCGGGCCGGCTAGAAACGCGTTCTGATGCTGCTGGAGTGCCGAGGAATCGTAGCCGTCCCCTTGAAAAGCGCTGGGTGTAGTCCTTCCCTCGGCCGACACAGTAGTCCCCTCTCTCAAGGGCCTAGGGGCCTGGGTGTGGCACAGCATGCCCACAGGGGCAGGGCGTATTCGCAGGGGAAAGGGTGCACACCCGAAGCGCCTAGGAGTCCTGAGAAGGGCAGCACCGTTCAAAAAAGCACTAGAGTGACTAAGACCTCCAAGAGCTGGCTGTATGCTCCGTTCCTGCAGGGCGACTCAAAGCCTTTCTCGAGGCATGCCCTCTCGGGGACGTTCCCTGCAGCCCTACAGCCTGACAGGATGAGCTCCCAACACGGCTCCGGAAGCCCCCTGAGAATTGAGAGAAAAATTCCTTCTCGTCCCCGAGCCCTGCCCCCCGCGCCTAGAGGCCCGTCCGCAACGGTGTTAGTCAGGTAGCTCCAAGGCAGCATGCATGGAGCTTTCAAAATGGGAAGTCAAGGCTTCTGCCCTCTGGCCCCCACTTCCAGTGAACACGGAGTCCACTCCCTTGGGATTTCTAGTAAGTGCACATGGACACTAGCTACGCACTCGCTCCTGCCCTGAATCCACTTTTCGCCCCAGGGTGCTCTGCATGGAGCCAACTCCCTCATCCAAGGAACCCTCTAGGTAAGCTCTTTCGGGTCTTTGCCTCTACCAACGGCCTGCAGTGTAAGAGGAAGCACTGTACTTCAGGGGCAGTGGGAACGCAAGCCGACTTTCTCCTGCAGGTATGGTGCCCTCGGCTAAGGGTTCCTGGAAGGGCTGCGAGGCAGATGGTTTCCCTAAGTGCAGCTCAGACAAGGGCAATGAGGCAGAGTTCCTTGACAAGTGGCACGTGAGAGAACAGTTTCCCTGGGGCTGTTGCCGTGCCGAGGAAATCTAGCTCTCCCCAAGGAGGTGTGCAGTGCGTTGCCCTACACTAGGCATACACAGAGTGGCTGGGAAGGGCTGCCGGCCTTGGAGGCCGCTGAGCAGGCCAGGGGAGGCTGCCAGTATTCCGTGGTCTTGCAGGGAATCGGGTGCAAACGCGAGGGCCCTGGGTGTCCGGAACGGCGCGCTACCAAGAAGAGAAAGCTGAACCGCCACGAAGGCCTCTTGGAAAGTGCTGCATGCCTCCGCTTCAGCAGGGCAATAAAGCGACTTTCCTCGAGGCAGGGGCTGACGTTCGGTCTCCAGGTAGGTCTAGAGCATAGCGGCATGAGCTCCCAACCAGGCCCTGGACGCACGGTGTTTTACGAGAGAGCACTCATTTTCTTCCCAGAGCCATGCCTACCGTGACGAGAGGCCCGTCAGAAAGGGAGTCTCTCCGTGTAATTCAAGGCCCGACGGGGGGAACTTTCAAACTCTGCCTTCCGGCCCGCACTTCAAGCCCGACAGGCGGTAAACGTCACCTGGGGCTTCAACGAGGCACAAACCACACAAGGTACACAACGGGCCCTTCCCTGGATCGGCGTGTTTACGCAGGGTGTTCTGAGTGGAGCACACGGCCTCAAGCAAGGCAGGCTCCCTTTAGGCATGTAAGCGTCTGCCTCTTCCAAACGACCGAGGTGTTGCCTGACGACCCCAGCTTTAGTTGCCGCTGCAATGCAAGCTGACTCTCTCCGTGAGTAGAGCGACTTTCCAACCGAGGTGCCAAGAAGGCGTTCTAAGCAGACTATTTCCTCAGTGCAGCTGAGAGAAGGTCAAAGGCGAAACCTTCCAGGGCGCGGCGGGCCGGCTAGAAACGCGTTCTGATGCTGCTGGAGTGCCGAGGAATCGTAGCCGTCCCCTTGAAAAGCGCTGGGTGTAGTCCTTCCCTCGGCCGACACAGTAGTCCCCTCTCTCAAGGGCCTAGGGGCCTGGGTGTGGCACAGCATGCCCACAGGGGCAGGGCGTATTCGCAGGGGAAAGGGTGCACACCCGAAGCGCCTAGGAGTCCTGAGAAGGGCAGCACCGTTCAAAAAAGCACTAGAGTGACTAAGACCTCCAAGAGCTGGCTGTATGCTCCGTTCCTGCAGGGCGACTCAAAGCCTTTCTCGAGGCATGCCCTCTCGGGGACGTTCCCTGCAGCCCTACAGCCTGACAGGATGAGCTCCCAACACGGCTCCGGAAGCCCCCTGAGAATTGAGAGAAAAATTCCTTCTCGTCCCCAAGCCCTGCCCCCCGCGCCTAGAGGCCCGTCCGCAACGGTGTTAGTCAGGTAGCTCCAAGGCAGCATGCATGGAGCTTTCAAAATGGGAAGTCAAGGCTTCTGCCCTCTGGCCCCCACTTCCAGTGAACACGGAGTCCACTCCCTTGGGATTTCTAGTAAGTGCACATGGACACTAGCTACGCACTCGCTCCTGCCCTGAATCCACTTTTCGCCCCAGGGTGCTCTGCATGGAGCCAACTCCCTCATCCAAGGAACCCTCTAGGTAAGCTCTTTCGGGTCTTTGCCTCTACCAACGGCCTGCAGTGTAAGAGGAAGCACTGTACTTCAGGGGCAGTGGGAACGCAAGCCGACTTTCTCCTGCAGGTATGGTGCCCTCGGCTAAGGGTTCCTGGAAGGGCTGCGAGGCAGATGGTTTCCCTAAGTGCAGCTCAGACAAGGGCAATGAGGCAGAGTTCCTTGACAAGTGGCACGTGAGAGAACAGTTTCCCTGGAGCTGTTGCCGTGCCGAGGAAATCTAGCTCTCCCCAAGGAGGTGTGCAGTGCGTTGCCCTACACGAGGCACACACAGAGTGGCTGGGAAGGGCTGCCGGCCTTGGAGGCCGCTGAGCAGGCCAGGGGAGGCTGCCAGTATTGCGTGGTCTTGCAGGGAATCGGGTGCAAACGCGAGGGCCCTGGGTGTCCGGAACGGCGCGCTACCAAGAAGAGAAAGCTGAACCGCCCCGAAGGCCTCTTGGAAAGTGCTGCATGCCTCCGCTTCAGCAGGGCAATAAAGCGACTTTCCTCGAGGCAGGGGCTGACGTTCGGTCTCCAGGTAGGTCTAGAGCATAGCGGCATGAGCTCCCAACCAGGCCCTGGACGCACGGTGTTTTACGAGAGAGCACTCATTTTCTTCCCAGAGCCACGCCTACCGTGACGAGAGGCCCGTCAGAAAGGGAGTCTCTCCGTGTAATTCAAGGCCCGACGGGGGGAACTTTCAAACTCTGCCTTCCGGCCCGCACTTCAAGCCCGACAGGCGGTAAACGTCACCTGGGGCTTCAACGAGGCACAAACCACACAAGGTACACAACGGGCCCTTCCCTGGATCGGCGTGTTTACGCAGGGTGTTCTGAGTGGAGCACACGGCCTCAAGCAAGGCAGGCTCCCTTTAGGCATGTAAGCGTCTGCCTCTTCCAAACGACCGAGGTGTTGCCTGAAGAACCCTGCTTTAGTTGCCGCTGCAATGCAAGCTGACTCTCTCCGTGAGTAGAGCGACTTTCCAACCGAGGTGCCAAGAAGGCGTTCTAAGCAGACTATTTCCTCAGTGCAGCTGAGAGAAGGTCAATGGCGAAACCTTCCAGGGCGCGGCGGGCCGGCTAGAAACGCGTTCTGATGCTGCTGGAGTGCCGAGGAATCGTAGCCGTCCCCTTGAAAAGCGCTGGGTGTAGTCCTTCCCTCGGCCGACACAGTAGTCCCCTCTCTCAAGGGCCTAGGGGCCTGGGTGTGGCACAGCATGCCCACAGGGGCAGGGCGTATTCGCAGGGGAAAGGGTGCACACCTGAAGCGCCTAGGAGTCCTGAGAAGGGCAGCACCGTTCAAAAAAGCACTAGAGTGGCTAAGACCTCCAAGAGCTGGCTGTATGCTCCGTTCCTGCAGGGCGACTCAAAGCGTTTCTCGAGGCATGCCCTCTCGGGGACGTTCCCTGCAGCCCTACAGCCTGACAGGATGAGCTCCCAACACGGCTCCGGAAGCCCCCTGAGAACTGAGAGAAAAATTCCTTCTCGTCCCCGAGCCCTGCCCCCCGCGCCTAGAGGCCCGTCCGCAACGGTGTTAGTCAGGTAGCTCCAAGGCAGCATGCATGGAGCTTTCAAAATGGGAAGTCAAGGCTTCTGCCCTCTGGCCCCCACTTCCAGTGAACACGGAGTCCACTCCCTTGGGATTTCTAGTAAGTGCACATGGACACTAGCTACGCACTCGCTCCTGCCCTGAATCCACTTTTCGCCCCAGGGTGCTCTGCATGGAGCCAACTCCCTCATCCAAGGAACCCTCTAGGTAAGCTCTTTCGGGTCTTTGCCTCTACCAACGGCCTGCAGTGTAAGAGGAAGCACTGTACTTCAGGGGCAGTGGGAACGCAAGCCGACTTTCTCCTGCAGGTATGGTGCCCTCGGCTAAGGGTTCCTGGAAGGGCTGCGAGGCAGATGGTTTCCCTAAGTGCAGCTCAGACAAGGGCAATGAGGCAGAGTTCCTTGACAAGTGGCACGTGAGAGAACAGTTTCCCTGGAGCTGTTGCCGTGCCGAGGAAATCTATCTCTCCCCAAGGAGGTGTGCAGTGCGTTGCCCTACACTAGGCATACACAGAGTGGCTGGGAAGGGCTGCCGGCCTTGGAGGCTGCTGAGCAGGCCAGGGGAGGCTGCCAGTATTGCGTGGTCTTGCAGGGAATCGGGTGCAAACGCGAGGGCCCTGGGTGTCCGGAACGGCGCGCTACCAAGAAGAGAAAGCTGAACCGCCCCGAAGGCCTCTTGGAAAGTGCTGCATGCCTCCGCTTCAGCAGGGCAATAAAGCGACTTTCCTCGAGGCAGGGGCTGACGTTCGGTCTCCAGGTAGGTCTAGAGCATAGCGGCATGAGCTCCCAACCAGGCCCTGGACGCACGGTGTTTTACGAGAGAGCACTCATTTTCTTCCCAGAGCCATGCCTACCGTGACGAGAGGCCCGTCAGAAAGGGAGTCTCTCCGTGTAATTCAAGGCCCGACGGGGGGAACTTTCAAACTCTGCCTTCCGGCCCGCACTTCAAGCCCGACAGGCGGTAAACGTCACCTGGGGCTTCAACGAGGCACAAACCACACAAGGTACACAACGGGCCCTTCCCTGGATCGGCGTGTTTACGCAGGGTGTTCTGAGTGGAGCACACGGCCTCAAGCAAGGCAGGCTCCCTTTAGGCATGTAAGCGTCTGCCTCTTCCAAACGACCGAGGTGTTGCCTGAAGAACTCTGCTTTAGTTGCCGCTGCAATGCAAGCTGACTCTCTCCGTGAGTAGAGCGACTTTCCAACCGAGGTGCCAAGAAGGCGTTCTAAGCAGACTATTTCCTCAGTGCAGCTGAGAGAAGGTCAATGGCAAAACCTTCCAGGGCGCGGCGGGCCGGCTAGAAACGCGTTCTGATGCTGCTGGAGTGCCGAGGAATGGTAGCCGTCCCCTTGAAAAGCGCTGGGTGTAGTCCTTCCCTCGGCCGACACAGTAGTCCCCTCTCTCAAGGGCCTAGGGGCCTGGGTGTGGCACAGCATGCCCACAGGGGCAGGGCGTATTCGCAGGGGAAAGGGTGCACACCCGAAGCGCCTAGGAGTCCTGAGAAGGGCAGCACCGTTCAAAAAAGCACTAGAGTGACTAAGACCTCCAAGAGCTGGCTGTATGCTCCGTTCCTGCAGGGCGACTCAAAGCCTTTCTCGAGGCATGCCCTCTCGGGGACGTTCCCTGCAGCCCTACAGCCTGACAGGATGAGCTCCCAACACGGCTCCGGAAGCCCCCTGAGAATTGAGAGAAAAATTCCTTCTCGTCCCCGAGCCCTGCCCCCCGCGCCTAGAGGCCCGTCCGCAACGGTGTTAGTCAGGTAGCTCCAAGGCAGCATGCATGGAGCTTTCAAAATGGGAAGTCAAGGCTTCTGCCCTCTGGCCCCCACTTCCAGTGAACACGGAGTCCACTCCCTTGGGATTTCTAGTAAGTGCACATGGACACTAGCTACGCACTCGCTCCTGCCCTGAATCCACTTTTCGCCCCAGGGTGCTCTGCATGGAGCCAACTCCCTCATCCAAGGAACCCTCTAGGTAAGCTCTTTCGGGTCTTTGCCTCTACCAACGGCCTGCAGTGTAAGAGGAAGCACTGTACTTCAGTGGCAGAGGGAACGCAAGCCGACTTTCTCCTGCAGGTATGGTGCCCTCGGCTAAGGGTTCCTGGAAGGGCTGCGAAGCAGATGGTTTCCCTAAGTGCAGCTCAGACAAGGGCAATGAGGCAGAGTTCCTTGACAAGTGGCACGTGAGAGAACAGTTTCCCTGGGGCTGTTGCCGTACCGAGGAAATCTAGCTCTCCCCAAGGAGGTGTGCAGTGCGTTGCCCTACACTAGGCATACACAGAGTGTCTGGGAAGGGCTGCCGGCCTTGGAGGCCGCTGAGCAGGCCAGGGGAGGCTGCCAGTATTGCGTGGTCTTGCAGGGAATCGGGTGCAAACGCGAGGGCCCTGGGTGTCCGGAACGGCGCGCTACCAAGAAGAGAAAGCTGAACCGCCACGAAGGCCTCTTGGAAAGTGCTGCATGCCTCCGCTTCAGCAGGGCAATAAAGCGACTTTCCTCGAGGCAGGGGCTGACGTTCGGTCTCCAGGTAGGTCTAGAGCATAGCGGCATGAGCTCCCAACCAGGCCCTGGACGCACGGTGTTTTACGAGAGAGCACTCATTTTCTTCCCAGAGCCATGCCTACCATGACGAGAGGCCCGTCAGAAAGGGAGTCTCTCCGTGTAATTCAAGGCCCGACGGGGGGAACTTTCAAACTCTGCCTTCCGGCCCGCACTTCAAGCCCGACAGGCGGTAAACGTCACCTGGGGCTTCAACGAGGCACAAACCACACAAGGTACACAACGGGCCCTTCCCTGGATCGGCGTGTTTACGCAGGGTGTTCTGAGTGGAGCACACGGCCTCAAGCAAGGCAGGCTCCCTTTAGGCATGTAAGCGTCTGCCTCTTCCAAACGACCGAGGTGTTGCCTGACGACCCCAGCTTTAGTTGCCGCTGCAATGCAAGCTGACTCTCTCCGTGAGTAGAGCGACTTTCCAACCGAGGTGCCAAGAAGGCGTTCTAAGCAGACTATTTCCTCAGTGCAGCTGAGAGAAGGTCAATGGCGAAACCTTCCAGGGCGCGGCGGGCCGGCTAGAAACGCGTTCTGATGCTGCTGGAGTGCCGAGGAATCGTAGCCGTCCCCTTGAAAAGCGCTGGGTGTAGTCCTTCCCTCGGCCGACACAGTAGTCCCCTCTCTCAAGGGCCTAGGGGCCTGGGTGTGCCACAGCATGCCCACAGGGGCAGGGCGTATTCGCAGGGGAAAGGGTGCACACCCGAAGCGCCTAGGAGTCCTGAGAAGGGCAGCACCGTTCAAAAAAGCACTAGAGTGACTAAGACCTCCAAGAGCTGGCTGTATGCTCCGTTCCTGCAGGGCGACTCAAAGCCTTTCTCGAGGCATGCCCTCTCGGGGACGTTCCCTGCAGCCCTACAGCCTGACAGGATGAGCTCCCAACACGGCTCCGGAAGCCCCCTGAGAATTGAGAGAAAAATTCCTTCTCGTCCCCGAGCCCTGCCCCCCGCGCCTAGAGGCCCGTCCGCAACGGTGTTAGTCAGGTAGCTCCAAGGCAGCATGCATGGAGCTTTCAAAATGGGAAGTCAAGGCTTCTGCCCTCTGGCCCCCACTTCCAGTGAACACGGAGTCCACTCCCTTGGGATTTCTAGTAAGTGCACATGGACACTAGCTACGCACTCGCTCCTGCCCTGAATCCACTTTTCGCCCCAGGGTGCTCTGCATGGAGCCAACTCCCTCATCCAAGGAACCCTCTAGGTAAGCTCTTTCGGGTCTTTGCCTCTACCAACGGCCTGCAGTGTAAGAGGAAGCACTGTACTTCAGGGGCAGTGGGAACGCAAGCCGACTTTCTCCTGCAGGTATGGTGCCCTCGGCTAAGGGTTCCTGGAAGGGCTGCGAGGCAGATGGTTTCCCTAAGTGCAGCTCAGACAAGGGCAATGAGGCAGAGTTCCTTGACAAGTGGCACGTGAGAGAACAGTTTCCCTGGGGCTGTTGCCGTGCCGAGGAAATCTAGCTCTCCCCAAGGAGGTGTGCAGTGCGTTGCCCTACACTAGGCATACACAGAGTGGCTGGGAAGGGCTGCCGGCCTTGGAGGCCGCTGAGCAGGCCAGGGGAGGCTGCCAGTATTGCGTGGTCTTGCAGGGAATCGGGTGCAAACGCGAGGGCCCTGGGTGTCCGGAACGGCGCGCTACCAAGAAGAGAAAGCTGAACCGCCCCGAAGGCCTCTTGGAAAGTGCTGCATGCCTCCGCTTCAGCAGGGCAATAAAGCGACTTTCCTCGAGGCAGGGGCTGACGTTCGGTCTCCAGGTAGGTCTAGAGCATAGCGGCATGAGCTCCCAACCAGGCCCTGGACGCACGGTGTTTTACGAGAGAGCACTCATTTTCTTCCCAGAGCCACGCCTACCGTGACGAGAGGCCCGTCAGAAAGGGAGTCTCTCCGTGTAATTCAAGGCCCGACGGGGGGAACTTTCAAACTCTGCCTTCCGGCCCGCACTTCAAGCCCGACAGGCGGTAAACGTCACCTGGGGCTTCAACGAGGCACAAACCACACAAGGTACACAACGGGCCCTTCCCTGGATCGGCGTGTTTACGCAGGGTGTTCTGAGTGGAGCACACGGCCTCAAGCAAGGCAGGCTCCCTTTAGGCATGTAAGCGTCTGCCTCTTCCAAACGACCGAGGTGTTGCCTGAAGAACCCTGCTTTAGTTGCCGCTGCAATGCAAGCTGACTCTCTCCGTGAGTAGAGCGACTTTCCAACCGAGGTGCCAAGAAGGCGTTCTAAGCAGACTATTTCCTCAGTGCAGCTGAGAGAAGGTCAATGGCGAAACCTTCCAGGGCGCGGCGGGCCGGCTAGAAACGCGTTCTGATGCTGCTGGAGTGCCGAGGAATCGTAGCCGTCCCCTTGAAAAGCGCTGGCTGTAGTCCTTCCCTCGGCCGACACAGTAGTCCCCTCTCTCAAGGGCCTAGGGGCCTGGGTGTGGCACAGCATGCCCACAGGGGCAGGGCGTATTCGCAGGGGAAAGGGTGCACACCTGAAGCGCCTAGGAGTCCTGAGAAGGGCAGCACCGTTCAAAAAAGCACTAGAGTGGCTAAGACCTCCAAGAGCTGGCTGTATGCTGCGTTCCTGCAGGGCGACTCAAAGCCTTTCTCGAGGCATGCCCTCTCGGGGACGTTCCCTGCAGCCCTACAGCCTGACAGGATGAGCTCCCAACACGGCTCCGGAAGCCCCCTGAGAATTGAGAGAAAAATTCCTTCTCGTCCCCGAGCCCTGCCCCCCGCGCCTAGAGGCCCGTCCGCAACGGTGTTAGTCAGGTAGCTCCAAGGCAGCATGCATGGAGCTTTCAAAATGGGAAGTCAAGGCTTCTGCCCTCTGGCCCCCACTTCCAGTGAACACGGAGTCCACTCCCTTGGGATTTCTAGTAAGTGCACATGGACACTAGCTACGCACTCGCTCCTGCCCTGAATCCACTTTTCGCCCCAGGGTGCTCTGCATGGAGCCAACTCCCTCATCCAAGGAACCCTCTAGGTAAGCTCTTTCGGGTCTTTGCCTCTACCAACGGCCTGCAGTGTAAGAGGAAGCACTGTACTTCAGTGGCAGAGGGAACGCAAGCCGACTTTCTCCTGCAGGTATGGTGCCCTCGGCTAAGGGTTCCTGGAAGGGCTGCGAGGCAGATGGTTTCCCTAAGTGCAGCTCAGACAAGGGCAATGAGGCAGAGTTCCTTGACAAGTGGCACGTGAGAGAACAGTTTCCCTGGAGCTGTTGCCGTGCCGAGGAAATCTAGCTCTCCCCAAGGAGGTGTGCAGTGCGTTGCCCTACACTAGGCATACACAGAGTGGCTGGGAAGGGCTGCCGGCCTTGGAGGCCGCTGAGCAGGCCAGGGGAGGCTGCCAGTATTGCGTGGTCTTGCAGGGAATCGGGTGCAAACGCGAGGGCCCTGGGTGTCCGGAACGGCGCGCTACCAAGAAGAGAAAGCTGAACCGCCCCGAAGGCCTCTTGGAAAGTGCTGCATGCCTCCGCTTCAGCAGGGCAATAAAGCGACTTTCCTCGAGGCAGGGGCTGACGTTCGGTCTCCAGGTAGGTCTAGAGCATAGCGGCATGAGCTCCCAACCAGGCCCTGGACGCACGGTGTTTTACGAGAGAGCACTCATTTTCTTCCCAGAGCCATGCCTACCGTGACGAGAGGCCCGTCAGAAAGGGAGTCTCTCCGTGTAATTCAAGGCCCGACGGGGGGAACTTTCAAACTCTGCCTTCCGGCCCGCACTTCAAGCCCGACAGGCGGTAAACGTCACCTGGGGCTTCAACGAGGCACAAACCACACAAGGTACACAACGGGCCCTTCCCTGGATCGGCGTGTTTACGCAGGGTGTTCTGAGTGGAGCACACGGCCTCAAGCAAGGCAGGCTCCCTTTAGGCATGTAAGCGTCTGCCTCTTCCAAACGACCGAGGTGTTGCCTGAAGAACCCTGCTTTAGTTGCCGCTGCAATGCAAGCTGACTCTCTCCGTGAGTAGAGCGACTTTCCAACCGAGGTGCCAAGAAGGCGTTCTAAGCAGACTATTTCCTCAGTGCAGCTGAGAGAAGATCAATGGCGAAACCTTCCAGGGCGCGGCGGGCCGGCTAGAAACGCGTTCTGATGCTGCTGGAGTGCCGAGGAATCGTAGCCGTCCCCTTGAAAAGCGCTGGGTGTAGTCCTTCCCTCGGCCGACACAGTAGTCCCCTCTCTCAAGGGCCTAGGGGCCTGGGTGTGGCACAGCATGCCCACAGGGGCAGGGCGTATTCGCAGGGGAAAGGGTGCACACCCGAAGCGCCTAGGAGTCCTGAGAAGGGCAGCACCGTTCAAAAAAGCACTAGAGTGACTAAGACCTCCAAGAGCTGGCTGTATGCTCCGTTCCTGCAGGGCGACTCAAAGCCTTTCTCGAGGCATGCCCTCTCGGGGACGTTCCCTGCAGCCCTACAGCCTGACAGGATGAGCTCCCAACACGGCTCCGGAAGCCCCCTGAGAATTGAGAGAAAAATTCCTTCTCGTCCCCGAGCCCTGCCCCCCGCGCCTAGAGGCCCGTCCGCAACGGTGTTAGTCAGGTAGCTCCAAGGCAGCATGCATGGAGCTTTCAAAATGGGAAGTCAAGGCTTCTGCCCTCTGGCCCCCACTTCCAGTGAACACGGAGTCCACTCCCTTGGGATTTCTAGTAAGTGCACATGGACACTAGCTACGCACTCGCTCCTGCCCTGAATCCACTTTTCGCCCCAGGGTGCTCTGCATGGAGCCAACTCCCTCATCCAAGGAACCCTCTAGGTAAGCTCTTTCGGGTCTTTGCCTCTACCAACGGCCTGCAGTGTAAGAGGAAGCACTGTACTTCAGTGGCAGAGGGAACGCAAGCCGACTTTCTCCTGCAGGTATGGTGCCCTCGGCTAAGGGTTCCTGGAAGGGCTGCGAAGCAGATGGTTTCCCTAAGTGCAGCTCAGACAAGGGCAATGAGGCAGAGTTCCTTGACAAGTGGCACGTGAGAGAACAGTTTCCCTGGGGCTGTTGCCGTACCGAGGAAATCTAGCTCTCCCCAAGGAGGTGTGCAGTGCGTTGCCCTACACTAGGCATACACAGAGTGTCTGGGAAGGGCTGCCGGCCTTGGAGGCCGCTGAGCAGGCCAGGGGAGGCTGCCAGTATTGCGTGGTCTTGCAGGGAATCGGGTGCAAACGCGAGGGCCCTGGGTGTCCGGAACGGCGCGCTACCAAGAAGAGAAAGCTGAACCGCCACGAAGGCCTCTTGGAAAGTGCTGCATGCCTCCGCTTCAGCAGGGCAATAAAGCGACTTTCCTCGAGGCAGGGGCTGACGTTCGGTCTCCAGGTAGGTCTAGAGCATAGCGGCATGAGCTCCCAACCAGGCCCTGGACGCACGGTGTTTTACGAGAGAGCACTCATTTTCTTCCCAGAGCCATGCCTACCATGACGAGAGGCCCGTCAGAAAGGGAGTCCCTCCGTGTAATTCAAGGCCCGACGGGGGGAACTTTCAAACTCTGCCTTCCGGCCCGCACTTCAAGCCCGACAGGCGGTAAACGTCACCTGGGGCTTCAACGAGGCACAAACCACACAAGGTACACAACGGGCCCTTCCCTGGATCGGCGTGTTTACGCAGGGTGTTCTGAGTGGAGCACACGGCCTCAAGCAAGGCAGGCTCCCTTTAGGCATGTAAGCGTCTGCCTCTTCCAAACGACCGAGGTGTTGCCTGACGACCCCAGCTTTAGTTGCCGCTGCAATGCAAGCTGACTCTCTCCGTGAGTAGAGCGACTTTCCAACCGAGGTGCCAAGAAGGCGTTCTAAGCAGACTATTTCCTCAGTGCAGCTGAGAGAAGGTCAATGGCGAAACCTTCCAGGGCGCGGCGGGCCGGCTAGAAACGCGTTCTGATGCTGCTGGAGTGCCGAGGAATCGTAGCCGTCCCCTTGAAAAGCGCTGGGTGTAGTCCTTCCCTCGGCCGACACAGTAGTCCCCTCTCTCAAGGGCCTAGGGGCCTGGGTGTGCCACAGCATGCCCACAGGGGCAGGGCGTATTCGCAGGGGAAAGGGTGCACACCCGAAGCGCCTAGGAGTCCTGAGAAGGGCAGCACCGTTCAAAAAAGCACTAGAGTGGCTAAGACCTCCAAGAGCTGGCTGTATGCTCCGTTCCTGCAGGGCGACTCAAAGCCTTTCTCGAGGCATGCCCTCTCGGGGACGTTCCCTGCAGCCCTACAGCCTGACAGGATGAGCTCCCAACACGGCTCCGGAAGCCCCCTGAGAATTGAGAGAAAAATTCCTTCTCGTCCCCGAGCCCTGCCCCCCGCGCCTAGAGGCCCGTCCGCAACGGTGTTAGTCAGGTAGCTCCAAGGCAGCATGCATGGAGCTTTCAAAATGGGAAGTCAAGGCTTCTGCCCTCTGGCCCCCACTTCCAGTGAACACGGAGTCCACTCCCTTGGGATTTCTAGTAAGTGCACATGGACACTAGCTACGCACTCGCTCCTGCCCTGAATCCACTTTTCGCCCCAGGGTGCTCTGCATGGAGCCAACTCCCTCATCCAAGGAACCCTCTAGGTAAGCTCTTTCGGGTCTTTGCCTCTACCAACGGCCTGCAGTGTAAGAGGAAGCACTGTACTTCAGGGGCAGTGGGAACGCAAGCCGACTTTCTCCTGCAGGTATGGTGCCCTCGGCTAAGGGTTCCTGGAAGGGCTGCGAGGCAGATGGTTTCCCTAAGTGCAGCTCAGACAAGGGCAATGAGGCAGAGTTCCTTGACAAGTGGCACGTGAGAGAACAGTTTCCCTGGGGCTGTTGCCGTGCCGAGGAAATCTAGCTCTCCCCAAGGAGGTGTGCAGTGCGTTGCCCTACACTAGGCATACACAGAGTGGCTGGGAAGGGCTGCCGGCCTTGGAGGCCGCTGAGCAGGCCAGGGGAGGCTGCCAGTATTGCGTGGTCTTGCAGGGAATCGGGTGCAAACGCGAGGGCCCTGGGTGTCCGGAACGGCGCGCTACCAAGAAGAGAAAGCTGAACCGCCCCGAAGGCCTCTTGGAAAGTGCTGCATGCCTCCGCTTCAGCAGGGCAATAAAGCGACTTTCCTCGAGGCAGGGGCTGACGTTCGGTCTCCAGGTAGGTCTAGAGCATAGCGGCATGAGCTCCCAACCAGGCCCTGGACGCACGGTGTTTTACGAGAGAGCACTCATTTTCTTCCCAGAGCCACGCCTACCGTGACGAGAGGCCCGTCAGAAAGGGAGTCTCTCCGTGTAATTCAAGGCCCGACGGGGGGAACTTTCAAACTCTGCCTTCCGGCCCGCACTTCAAGCCCGACAGGCGGTAAACGTCACCTGGGGCTTCAACGAGGCACAAACCACACAAGGTACACAACGGGCCCTTCCCTGGATCGGCGTGTTTACGCAGGGTGTTCTGAGTGGAGCACACGGCCTCAAGCAAGGCAGGCTCCCTTTAGGCATGTAAGCGTCTGCCTCTTCCAAACGACCGAGGTGTTGCCTGAAGAACCCTGCTTTAGTTGCCGCTGCAATGCAAGCTGACTCTCTCCGTGAGTAGAGCGACTTTCCAACCGAGGTGCCAAGAAGGCGTTCTAAGCAGACTATTTCCTCAGTGCAGCTGAGAGAAGGTCAATGGCGAAACCTTCCAGGGCGCGGCGGGCCGGCTAGAAACGCGTTCTGATGCTGCTGGAGTGCCGAGGAATCGTAGCCGTCCCCTTGAAAAGCGCTGGCTGTAGTCCTTCCCTCGGCCGACACAGTAGTCCCCTCTCTCAAGGGCCTAGGGGCCTGGGTGTGGCACAGCATGCCCACAGGGGCAGGGCGTATTCGCAGGGGAAAGGGTGCACACCTGAAGCGCCTAGGAGTCCTGAGAAGGGCAGCACCGTTCAAAAAAGCACTAGAGTGGCTAAGACCTCCAAGAGCTGGCTGTATGCTGCGTTCCTGCAGGGCGACTCAAAGCCTTTCTCGAGGCATGCCCTCTCGGGGACGTTCCCTGCAGCCCTACAGCCTGACAGGATGAGCTCCCAACACGGCTCCGGAAGCCCCCTGAGAATTGAGAGAAAAATTCCTTCTCGTCCCCGAGCCCTGCCCCCCGCGCCTAGAGGCCCGTCCGCAACGGTGTTAGTCAGGTAGCTCCAAGGCAGCATGCATGGAGCTTTCAAAATGGGAAGTCAAGGCTTCTGCCCTCTGGCCCCCACTTCCAGTGAACACGGAGTCCACTCCCTTGGGATTTCTAGTAAGTGCACATGGACACTAGCTACGCACTCGCTCCTGCCCTGAATCCACTTTTCGCCCCAGGGTGCTCTGCATGGAGCCAACTCCCTCATCCAAGGAACCCTCTAGGTAAGCTCTTTCGGGTCTTTGCCTCTACCAACGGCCTGCAGTGTAAGAGGAAGCACTGTACTTCAGTGGCAGAGGGAACGCAAGCCGACTTTCTCCTGCAGGTATGGTGCCCTCGGCTAAGGGTTCCTGGAAGGGCTGCGAGGCAGATGGTTTCCCTAAGTGCAGCTCAGACAAGGGCAATGAGGCAGAGTTCCTTGACAAGTGGCACGTGAGAGAACAGTTTCCCTGGAGCTGTTGCCGTGCCGAGGAAATCTAGCTCTCCCCAAGGAGGTGTGCAGTGCGTTGCCCTACACTAGGCATACACAGAGTGGCTGGGAAGGGCTGCCGGCCTTGGAGGCCGCTGAGCAGGCCAGGGGAGGCTGCCAGTATTGCGTGGTCTTGCAGGGAATCGGGTGCAAACGCGAGGGCCCTGGGTGTCCGGAACGGCGCGCTACCAAGAAGAGAAAGCTGAACCGCCCCGAAGGCCTCTTGGAAAGTGCTGCATGCCTCCGCTTCAGCAGGGCAATAAAGCGACTTTCCTCGAGGCAGGGGCTGACGTTCGGTCTCCAGGTAGGTCTAGAGCATAGCGGCATGAGCTCCCAACCAGGCCCTGGACGCACGGTGTTTTACGAGAGAGCACTCATTTTCTTCCCAGAGCCATGCCTACCGTGACGAGAGGCCCGTCAGAAAGGGAGTCTCTCCGTGTAATTCAAGGCCCGACGGGGGGAACTTTCAAACTCTGCCTTCCGGCCCGCACTTCAAGCCCGACAGGCGGTAAACGTCACCTGGGGCTTCAACGAGGCACAAACCACACAAGGTACACAACGGGCCCTTCCCTGGATCGGCGTGTTTACGCAGGGTGTTCTGAGTGGAGCACACGGCCTCAAGCAAGGCAGGCTCCCTTTAGGCATGTAAGCGTCTGCCTCTTCCAAACGACCGAGGTGTTGCCTGAAGAACCCTGCTTTAGTTGCCGCTGCAATGCAAGCTGACTCTCTCCGTGAGTAGAGCGACTTTCCAACCGAGGTGCCAAGAAGGCGTTCTAAGCAGACTATTTCCTCAGTGCAGCTGAGAGAAGATCAATGGCGAAACCTTCCAGGGCGCGGCGGGCCGGCTAGAAACGCGTTCTGATGCTGCTGGAGTGCCGAGGAATCGTAGCCGTCCCCTTGAAAAGCGCTGGGTGTAGTCCTTCCCTCGGCCGACACAGTAGTCCCCTCTCTCAAGGGCCTAGGGGCCTGGGTGTGGCACAGCATGCCCACAGGGGCAGGGCGTATTCGCAGGGGAAAGGGTGCACACCCGAAGCGCCTAGGAGTCCTGAGAAGGGCAGCACCGTTCAAAAAAGCACTAGAGTGACTAAGACCTCCAAGAGCTGGCTGTATGCTCCGTTCCTGCAGGGCGACTCAAAGCCTTTCTCGAGGCATGCCCTCTCGGGGACGTTCCCTGCAGCCCTACAGCCTGACAGGATGAGCTCCCAACACGGCTCCGGAAGCCCCCTGAGAATTGAGAGAAAAATTCCTTCTCGTCCCCGAGCCCTGCCCCCCGCGCCTAGAGGCCCGTCCGCAACGGTGTTAGTCAGGTAGCTCCAAGGCAGCATGCATGGAGCTTTCAAAATGGGAAGTCAAGGCTTCTGCCCTCTGGCCCCCACTTCCAGTGAACACGGAGTCCACTCCCTTGGGATTTCTAGTAAGTGCACATGGACACTAGCTACGCACTCGCTCCTGCCCTGAATCCACTTTTCGCCCCAGGGTGCTCTGCATGGAGCCAACTCCCTCATCCAAGGAACCCTCTAGGTAAGCTCTTTCGGGTCTTTGCCTCTACCAACGGCCTGCAGTGTAAGAGGAAGCACTGTACTTCAGTGGCAGTGGGAACGCAAGCCGACTTTCTCCTGCAGGTATGGTGCCCTCGGCTAAGGGTTCCTGGAAGGGCTGCGAAGCAGATGGTTTCCCTAAGTGCAGCTCAGACAAGGGCAATGAGGCAGAGTTCCTTGACAAGTGGCACGTGAGAGAACAGTTTCCCTGGAGCTGTTGCCGTGCCGAGGAAATCTAGCTCTCCCCAAGGAGGTGTGCAGTGCGTTGCCCTACACTAGGCATACACAGAGTGGCTGAGAAGGGCTGCCGGCCTTGGAGGCCGCTGAGCAGGCCAGGGGAGGCTGCCAGTATTCCGTGGTCTTGCAGGGAATCGGGTGCAAACGCGAGGGCCCTGGGTGTCCGGAACGGCGCGCTACCAAGAAGAGAAAGCTGAACCGCCCCGAAGGCCTCTTGGAAAGTGCTGCATGCCTCCGCTTCAGCAGGGCAATAAAGCGACTTTCCTCGAGGCAGGGGCTGACGTTCGGTCTCCAGGTAGGTCTAGAGCATAGCGGCATGAGCTCCCAACCAGGCCCTGGACGCACGGTGTTTTACGAGAGAGCACTCATTTTCTTCCCAGAGCCATGCCTACCGTGACGAGAGGCCCGTCAGAAAGGGAGTCTCTCCGTGTAATTCAAGGCCCGACGGGGGGAACTTTCAAACTCTGCCTTCCGGCCCGCACTTCAAGCCCGACAGGCGGTAAACGTCACCTGGGGCTTCAACGAGGCACAAACCACACAAGGTACACAACGGGCCCTTCCCTGGATCGGCGTGTTTACGCAGGGTGTTCTGAGTGGAGCACACGGCCTCAAGCAAGGCAGGCTCCCTTTAGGCATGTAAGCGTCTGCCTCTTCCAAACGACCGAGGTGTTGCCTGACGACCCCTGCTTTAGTTGCCGCTGCAATGCAAGCTGACTCTCTCCGTGAGTAGAGCGACTTTCCAACCGAGGTGCCAAGAAGGCGTTCTAAGCAGACTATTTCCTCAGTGCAGCTGAGAGAAGGTCAATGGCGAAACCTTCCAGGGCGCGGCGGGCCGGCTAGAAACGCGTTCTGATGCTGCTGGAGTGCCGAGGAATGGTAGCCGTCCCCTTGAAAAGCGCTGGGTGTAGTCCTTCCCTCGGCCGACACAGTAGTCCCCTCTCTCAAGGGCCTAGGGGCCTGGGTGTGGCACAGCATGCCCACAGGGGCAGGGCGTATTCGCAGGGGAAAGGGTGCACACCCGAAGCGCCTAGGAGTCCTGAGAAGGGCAGCACCGTTCAAAAAAGCACTAGAGTGACTAAGACCTCCAAGAGCTGGCTGTATGCTCCGTTCCTGCAGGGCGACTCAAAGCCTTTCTCGAGGCATGCCCTCTCGGGGACGTTCCCTGCAGCCCTACAGCCTGACAGGATGAGCTCCCAACACGGCTCCGGAAGCCCCCTGAGAATTGAGAGAAAAATTCCTTCTCGTCCCCGAGCCCTGCCCCCCGCGCCTAGAGGCCCGTCCGCAACGGTGTTAGTCAGGTAGCTCCAAGGCAGCATGCATGGAGCTTTCAAAATGGGAAGTCAAGGCTTCTGCCCTCTGGCCCCCACTTCCAGTGAACACGGAGTCCACTCCCTTGGGATTTCTAGTAAGTGCACATGGACACTAGCTACGCACTCGCTCCTGCCCTGAATCCACTTTTCGCCCCAGGGTGCTCTGCATGGAGCCAACTCCCTCATCCAAGGAACCCTCTAGGTAAGCTCTTTCGGGTCTTTGCCTCTACCAACGGCCTGCAGTGTAAGAGGAAGCACTGTACTTCAGGGGCAGTGGGAACGCAAGCCGACTTTCTCCTGCAGGTATGGTGCCCTCGGCTAAGGGTTCCTGGAAGGGCTGCGAGGCAGATGGTTTCCCTAAGTGCAGCTCAGACAAGGGCAATGAGGCAGAGTTCCTTGACAAGTGGCACGTGAGAGAACAGTTTCCCTGGAGCTGTTGCCGTGCCGAGGAAATCTAGCTCTCCCCAAGGAGGTGTGCAGTGCGTTGCCCTACACTAGGCATACACAGAGTGGCTGGGAAGGGCTGCCGGCCTTGGAGGCCGCTGAGCAGGCCAGGGGAGGCTGCCAGTATTGCGTGGTCTTGCAGGGAATCGGGTGCAAACGCGAGGGCCCTGGGTGTCCGGAACGGCGCGCTACCAAGAAGAGAAAGCTGAACCGCCCCGAAGGCCTCTTGGAAAGTGCTGCATGCCTCCGCTTCAGCAGGGCAATAAAGCGACTTTCCTCGAGGCAGGGGCTGACGTTCGGTCTCCAGGTAGGTCTAGAGCATAGCGGCATGAGCTCCCAACCAGGCCCTGGACGCACGGTGTTTTACGAGAGAGCACTCATTTTCTTCCCAGAGCCATGCCTACCGTGATGAGAGGCCCGTCAGAAAGGGAGTCTCTCCGTGTAATTCAAGGCCCGACGGGGGGAACTTTCAAACTCTGCCTTCCGGCCCGCACTTCAAGCCCGACAGGCGGTAAACGTCACCTGGGGCTTCAACGAGGCACAAACCACACAAGGTACACAACGGGCCCTTCCCTGGATCGGCGTGTTTACGCAGGGTGTTCTGAGTGGAGCACACGGCCTCAAGCAAGGCAGGCTCCCTTTAGGCATGTAAGCGTCTGCCTCTTCCAAACGACCGAGGTGTTGCCTGAAGAACCCTGCTTTAGTTGCCGCTGCAATGCAAGCTGACTCTCTCCGTGAGTAGAGCGACTTTCCAACCGAGGTGCCAAGAAGGCGTTCTAAGCAGACTATTTCCTCAGTGCAGCTGAGAGAAGGTCAATGGCGAAACCTTCCAGGGCGCGGCGGGCCGGCTAGAAACGCGTTCTGATGCTGCTGGAGTGCCGAGGAATCGTAGCCGTCCCCTTGAAAAGCGCTGGGTGTAGTCCTTCCCTCGGCCGACACAGTAGTCCCCTCTCTCAAGGGCCTAGGGGCCTGGGTGTGGCACAGCATGCCCACAGGGGCAGGGCGTATTCGCAGGGGAAAGGGTGCACACCCGAAGCGCCTAGGAGTCCTGAGAAGGGCAGCACCGTTCAAAAAAGCACTAGAGTGACTAAGACCTCCAAGAGCTGGCTGTATGCTCCGTTCCTGCAGGGCGACTCAAAGCCTTTCTCGAGGCATGCCCTCTCGGGGACGTTCCCTGCAGCCCTACAGCCTGACAGGATGAGCTCCCAACACGGCTCCGGAAGCCCCCTGAGAACTGAGAGAAAAATTCCTTCTCGTCCCCGAGCCCTGCCCCCCGCGCCTAGAGGCCCGTCCGCAACGGTGTTAGTCAGGTAGCTCCAAGGCAGCATGCATGGAGCTTTCAAAATGGGAAGTCAAGGCTTCTGCCCTCTGGCCCCCACTTCCAGTGAACACGGAGTCCACTCCCTTGGGATTTCTAGTAAGTGCACATGGACACTAGCTACGCACTCGCTCCTGCCCTGAATCCACTTTTCGCCCCAGGGTGCTCTGCATGGAGCCAACTCCCTCATCCAAGGAACCCTCTAGGTAAGCTCTTTCGGGTCTTTGCCTCTACCAACGGCCTGCAGTGTAAGAGGAAGCACTGTACTTCAGGGGCAGTGGGAACGCAAGCCGACTTTCTCCTGCAGGTATGGTGCCCTCGGCTAAGGGTTCCTGGAAGGGCTGCGAGGCAGATGGTTTCCCTAAGTGCAGCTCAGACAAGGGCAATGAGGCAGAGTTCCTTGACAAGTGGCACGTGAGAGAACAGTTTCCCTGGAGCTGTTGCCGTGCCGAGGAAATCTAGCTCTCCCCAAGGAGGTGTGCAGTGCGTTGCCCTACACTAGGCATACACAGAGTGGCTGGGAAGGGCTGCCGGCCTTGGAGGCCGCTGAGCAGGCCAGGGGAGGCTGCCAGTATTCCGTGGTCTTGCAGGGAATCGGGTGCAAACGCGAGGGCCCTGGGTGTCCGGAACGGCGCGCTACCAAGAAGAGAAAGCTGAACCGCCACGAAGGCCTCTTGGAAAGTGCTGCATGCCTCCGCTTCAGCGGGGCAATAAAGCGACTTTCCTCGAGGCAGGGGCTAATGTTCGGTGTCCAGGTAGGTCTAGAGCATAGCGGCATGAGCTCCCAACCAGGCCCTGGACGCACGGTGTTTTACGAGAGAGCACTCATTTTCTTCCCAGAGCCATGCCTACCGTGACGAGAGGCCCGTCAGAAAGGGAGTCTCTCCGTGTAATTCAAGGCCCGACGGGGGGAACTTTCAAACTCTGCCTTCCGGCCCGCACTTCAAGCCCGACAGGCGGTAAACGTCACCTGGGGCTTCAACGAGGCACAAACCACACAAGGTACACAACGGGCCCTTCCCTGGATCGGCGTGTTTACGCAGGGTGTTCTGAGTGGAGCACACGGCCTCAAGCAAGGCAGGCTCCCTTTAGGCATGTAAGCGTCTGCCTCTTCCAAACGACCGAGGTGTTGCCTGAAGAACCCTGCTTTAGTTGCCGCTGCAATGCAAGCTGACTCTCTCCGTGAGTAGAGCGACTTTCCAACCGAGGTGCCAAGAAGGCGTTCTAAGCAGACTATTTCCTCAGTGCAGCTGAGAGAAGGTCAATGGCGAAACCTTCCAGGGCGCGGCGGGCCGGCTAGAAACGCGTTCTGATGCTGCTGGAGTGCCGAGGAATCGTAGCCGTCCCCTTGAAAAGCGCTGGGTGTAGTCCTTCCCTCGGCCGACACAGTAGTCCCCTCTCTCAAGGGCCTAGGGGCCTGGGTGTGGCACAGCATGCCCACAGGGGCAGGGCGTATTCGCAGGGGAAAGGGTGCACACCCGAAGCGCCTAGGAGTCCTGAGAAGGGCAGCACCGTTCAAAAAAGCACTAGAGTGACTAAGACCTCCAAGAGCTGGCTGTATGCTCCGTTCCTGCAGGGCGACTCAAAGCCTTTCTCGAGGCATGCCCTCTCGGGGACGTTCCCTGCAGCCCTACAGCCTGACAGGATGAGCTCCCAACACGGCTCCGGAAGCCCCCTGAGAATTGAGAGAAAAATTCCTTCTCGTCCCCGAGCCCTGCCCCCCGCGCCTAGAGGCCCGTCCGCAACGGTGTTAGTCAGGTAGCTCCAAGGCAGCATGCATGGAGCTTTCAAAATGGGAAGTCAAGGCTTCTGCCCTCTGGCCCCCACTTCCAGTGAACACGGAGTCCACTCCCTTGGGATTTCTAGTAAGTGCACATGGACACTAGCTACGCACTCGCTCCTGCCCTGAATCCACTTTTCGCCCCAGGGTGCTCTGCATGGAGCCAACTCCCTCATCCAAGGAACCCTCTAGGTAAGCTCTTTCGGGTCTTTGCCTCTACCAACGGCCTGCAGTGTAAGAGGAAGCACTGTACTTCAGGGGCAGTGGGAACGCAAGCCGACTTTCTCCTGCAGGTATGGTGCCCTCGGCTAAGGGTTCCTGGAAGGGCTGCGAGGCAGATGGTTTCCCTAAGTGCAGCTCAGACAAGGGCAATGAGGCAGAGTTCCTTGACAAGTGGCACGTGAGAGAACAGTTTCCCTGGAGCTGTTGCCGTGCCGAGGAAATCTAGCTCTCCCCAAGGAGGTGTGCAGTGCGTTGCCCTACACTAGGCATACACAGAGTGGCTGGGAAGGGCTGCCGGCCTTGGAGGCCGCTGAGCAGGCCAGGGGAGGCTGCCAGTATTGCGTGGTCTTGCAGGGAATCGGGTGCAAACGCGAGGGCCCTGGGTGTCCGGAACGGCGCGCTACCAAGAAGAGAAAGCTGAACCGCCACGAAGGCCTCTTGGAAAGTGCTGCATGCCTCCGCTTCAGCAGGGCAATAAAGCGACTTTCCTCGAGGCAGGGGCTGACGTTCGGTCTCCAGGTAGGTCTAGAGCATAGCGGCATGAGCTCCCAACCAGGCCCTGGACGCACGGTGTTTTACGAGAGAGCACTCATTTTCTTCCCAGAGCCATGCCTACCGTGACGAGAGGCCCGTCAGAAAGGGAGTCTCTCCGTGTAATTCAAGGCCCGACGGGGGGAACTTTCAAACTCTGCCTTCCGGCCCGCACTTCAAGCCCGACAGGCGGTAAACGTCACCTGGGGCTTCAACGAGGCACAAACCACACAAGGTACACAACGGGCCCTTCCCTGGATCGGCGTGTTTACGCAGGGTGTTCTGAGTGGAGCACACGGCCTCAAGCAAGGCAGGCTCCCTTTAGGCATGTAAGCGTCTGCCTCTTCCAAACGACCGAGGTGTTGCCTGAAGAACCCTGCTTTAGTTGCCGCTGCAATGCAAGCTGACTCTCTCCGTGAGTAGAGCGACTTTCCAACCGAGGTGCCAAGAAGGCGTTCTAAGCAGACTATTTCCTCAGTGCAGCTGAGAGAAGGTCAATGGCGAAACCTTCCAGGGCGCGGCGGGCCGGCTAGAAACGCGTTCTGATGCTGCTGGAGTGCCGAGGAATCGTAGCCGTCCCCTTGAAAAGCGCTGGGTGTAGTCCTTCCCTCGGCCGACACAGTAGTCCCCTCTCTCAAGGGCCTAGGGGCCTGGGTGTGGCACAGCATGCCCACAGGGGCAGGGCGTATTCGCAGGGGAAAGGGTGCACACCCGAAGCGCCTAGGAGTCCTGAGAAGGGCAGCACCGTTCAAAAAAGCACTAGAGTGACTAAGACCTCCAAGAGCTGGCTGTATGCTCCGTTCCTGCAGGGCGACTCAAAGCCTTTCTCGAGGCATGCCCTCTCGGGGACGTTCCCTGCAGCCCTACAGCCTGACAGGATGAGCTCCCAACACGGCTCCGGAAGCCCCCTGAGAATTGAGAGAAAAATTCCTTCTCGTCCCCGAGCCCTGCCCCCCGCGCCTAGAGGCCCGTCCGCAACGGTGTTAGTCAGGTAGCTCCAAGGCAGCATGCATGGAGCTTTCAAAATGGGAAGTCAAGGCTTCTGCCCTCTGGCCCCCACTTCCAGTGAACACGGAGTCCACTCCCTTGGGATTTCTAGTAAGTGCACATGGACACTAGCTACGCACTCGCTCCTGCCCTGAATCCACTTTTCGCCCCAGGGTGCTCTGCATGGAGCCAACTCCCTCATCCAAGGAACCCTCTAGGTAAGCTCTTTCGGGTCTTTGCCTCTACCAACGGCCTGCAGTGTAAGAGGAAGCACTGTACTTCAGGGGCAGTGGGAACGCAAGCCGACTTTCTCCTGCAGGTATGGTGCCCTCGGCTAAGGGTTCCTGGAAGGGCTGCGAAGCAGATGGTTTCCCTAAGTGCAGCTCAGACAAGGGCAATGAGGCAGAGTTCCTTGACAAGTGGCACGTGAGAGAACAGTTTCCCTGGAGCTGTTGCCGTGCCGAGGAAATCTAGCTCTCCCCAAGGAGCTGTGCAGTGCGTTGCCCTACACTAGGCATACACAGAGTGGCTGAGAAGGGCTGCCGGCCTTGGAGGCCGCTGAGCAGGCCAGGGGAGGCTGCCAGTATTCCGTGGTCTTGCAGGGAATCGGGTGCAAACGCGAGGGCCCTGGGTGTCCGGAACGGCGCGCTACCAAGAAGAGAAAGCTGAACCGCCACGAAGGCCTCTTGGAAAGTGCTGCATGCCTCCGCTTCAGCGGGGCAATAAAGCGACTTTCCTCGAGGCAGGGGCTAATGTTCGGTCTCCAGGTAGGTCTAGAGCATAGCGGCATGAGCTCCCAACCAGGCCCTGGACGCACGGTGTTTTACGAGAGAGCACTCATTTTCTTCCCAGAGCCACGCCTACCGTGACGAGAGGCCCGTCAGAAAGGGAGTCTCTCCGTGTAATTCAAGGCCCGACGGGGGGAACTTTCAAACTCTGCCTTCCGGCCCGCACTTCAAGCCCGACAGGCGGTAAACGTCACATGGGGCTTCAACGAGGCACAAACCACACAAGGTACACAACGGGCCCTTCCCTGGATCGGCGTGTTTACGCAGGGTGTTCTGAGTGGAGCACACGGCCTCAAGCAAGGCAGGCTCCCTTTAGGCATGTAAGCGTCTGCCTCTTCCAAACGACCGAGGTGTTGCCTGAAGAACCCTGCTTTAGTTGCCGCTGCAATGCAAGCTGACTCTCTCCGTGAGTAGAGCGACTTTCCAACCGAGGTGCCAAGAAGGCGTTCTAAGCAGACTATTTCCTCAGTGCAGCTGAGAGAAGGTCAATGGCGGAACCTTCCAGGGCGCGGCGGGCCGGCTAGAAACGCGTTCTGATGCTGCTGGAGTGCCGAGGAATCGTAGCCGTCCCCTTGAAAAGCGCTGGGTGTAGTCCTTCCCTCGGCCGACACAGTAGTCCCCTCTCTCAAGGGCCTAGGGGCCTGGGTGTGGCACAGCATGCCCACAGGGGCAGGGAGTATTCGCAGGGGAAAGGGTGCACACCCGAAGCGCCTAGGAGTCCTGAGAAGGGCAGCACCGTTCAAAAAAGCACTAGAGTGGCTAAGACCTCCAAGAGCTGGCTGTATGCTCCGTTCCTGCAGGGCGACTCAAAGCCTTTCTCGAGGCATGCCCTCTCGGGGACGTTCCCTGCAGCCCTACAGCCTGACAGGATGAGCTCCCAACACGGCTCCGGAAGCCCCCTGAGAACTGAGAGAAAAATTCCTTCTCGTCCCCGAGCCCTGCCCCCCGCGCCTAGAGGCCCGTCCGCAACGGTGTTAGTCAGGTAGCTCCAAGGCAGCATGCATGGAGCTTTCAAAATGGGAAGTCAAGGCTTCTGCCCTCTGGCCCCCACTTCCAGTGAACACGGAGTCCACTCCCTTGGGATTTCTAGTAAGTGCACATGGACACTAGCTACGCACTCGCTCCTGCCCTGAATCCACTTTTCGCCCCAGGGTGCTCTGCATGGAGCCAACTCCCTCATCCAAGGAACCCTCTAGGTAAGCTCTTTCGGGTCTTTGCCTCTACCAACGGCCTGCAGTGTAAGAGGAAGCACTGTACTTCAGGGGCAGTGGGAACGCAAGCCGACTTTCTCCTGCAGGTATGGTGCCCTCGGCTAAGGGTTCCTGGAAGGGCTGCGAAGCAGATGGTTTCCCTAAGTGCAGCTCAGACAAGGGCAATGAGGCAGAGTTCCTTGACAAGTGGCACGTGAGAGAACAGTTTCCCTGGAGCTGTTGCCGTGCCGAGGAAATCTAGCTCTCCCCAAGGAGGTGTGCAGTGCGTTGCCCTACACTAGGCATACACAGAGTGGCTGGGAAGGGCTGCCGGCCTTGGAGGCCGCTGAGCAGGCCAGGGGAGGCTGCCAGTATTGCGTTGTCTTGCAGGGAATCGGGTGCAAACGCGAGGGCCCTGGGTGTCCGGAACGGCGCGCTACCAAGAAGAGAAAGCTGAACCGCCCCGAAGGCCTCTTGGAAAGTGCTGCATGCCTCCGCTTCAGCAGGGCAATAAAGCGACTTTCCTCGAGGCAGGGGCTGACGTTCGGTCTCCAGGTAGGTCTAGAGCATAGCGGCATGAGCTCCCAACCAGGCCCTGGACGCACGGTGTTTTACGAGAGAGCACTCATTTTCTTCCCAGAGCCATGCCTACCATGACGAGAGGCCCGTCAGAAAGGGAGTCTCTCCGTGTAATTCAAGGCCCGACGGGGGGAACTTTCAAACTCTGCCTTCCGGCCCGCACTTCAAGCCCGACAGGCGGTAAACGTCACCTGGGGCTTCAACGAGGCACAAACCACACAAGGTACACAACGGGCCCTTCCCTGGATCGGCGTGTTTACGCAGGGTGTTCTGAGTGGAGCACACGGCCTCAAGCAAGGCAGGCTCCCTTTAGGCATGTAAGCGTCTGCCTCTTCCAAACGACCGAGGTGTTGCCTGAAGAACTCTGCTTTAGTTGCCGCTGCAATGCAAGCTGACTCTCTCCGTGAGTAGAGCGACTTTCCAACCGAGGTGCCAAGAAGGCGTTCTAAGCAGACTATTTCCTCAGTGCAGCTGAGAGAAGGTCAATGGCGAAACCTTCCAGGGCGCGGCGGGCCGGCTAGAAACGCGTTCTGATGCTGCTGGAGTGCCGAGGAATCGTAGCCGTCCCCTTGAAAAGCGCTGGGTGTAGTCCTTCCCTCGGCCGACACAGTAGTCCCCTCTCTCAAGGGCCTAGGGGCCTGGGTGTGGCACAGCATGCCCACAGGGGCAGGGCGTATTCGCAGGGGAAAGGGTGCACACCCGAAGCGCCTAGGAGTCCTGAGAAGGGCAGCACCGTTCAAAAAAGCACTAGAGTGACTAAGACCTCCAAGAGCTGGCTGTATGCTCCGTTCCTGCAGGGCGACTCAAAGCCTTTCTCGAGGCATGCCCTCTCGGGGACGTTCCCTGCAGCCCTACAGCCTGACAGGATGAGCTCCCAACACGGCTCCGGAAGCCCCCTGAGAATTGAGAGAAAAATTCCTTCTCGTCCCGAAGCCCTGCCCCCCGCGCCTAGAGGCCCGTCCGCAACGGTGTTAGTCAGGTAGCTCCAAGGCAGCATGCATGGAGCTTTCAAAATGGGAAGTCAAGGCTTCTGCCCTCTGGCCCCCACTTCCAGTGAACACGGAGTCCACTCCCTTGGGATTTCTAGTAAGTGCACATGGACACTAGCTACGCACTCGCTCCTGCCCTGAATCCACTTTTCGCCCCAGGGTGCTCTGCATGGAGCCAACTCCCTCATCCAAGGAACCCTCTAGGTAAGCTCTTTCGGGTCTTTGCCTCTACCAACGGCCTGCAGTGTAAGAGGAAGCACTGTACTTCAGGGGCAGTGGGAACGCAAGCCGACTTTCTCCTGCAGGTATGGTGCCCTCGGCTAAGGGTTCCTGGAAGGGCTGCGAGGCAGATGGTTTCCCTAAGTGCAGCTCAGACAAGGGCAATGAGGCAGAGTTCCTTGACAAGTGGCACGTGAGAGAACAGTTTCCCTGGAGCTGTTGCCGTGCCGAGGAAATCTAGCTCTCCCCAAGGAGGTGTGCAGTGCGTTGCCCTACACTAGGCATACACAGAGTGGCTGGGAAGGGCTGCCGGCCTTGGAGGCCGCTGAGCAGGCCAGGGGAGGCTGCCAGTATTGCGTGGTCTTGCAGGGAATCGGGTGCAAACGCGAGGGCCCTGGGTGTCCGGAACGGCGCGCTACCAAGAAGAGAAAGCTGAACCGCCCCGAAGGCCTCTTGGAAAGTGCTGCATGCCTCCGCTTCAGCAGGGCAATAAAGCGACTTTCCTCGAGGCAGGGGCTGACGTTCGGTCTCCAGGTAGGTCTAGAGCATAGCGGCATGAGCTCCCAACCAGGCCCTGGACGCACGGTGTTTTACGAGAGAGCACTCATTTTCTTCCCAGAGCCATGCCTACCGTGACGAGAGGCCCGTCAGAAAGGGAGTCTCTCCGTGTAATTCAAGGCCCGACGGGGGGAACTTTCAAACTCTGCCTTCCGGCCCGCACTTCAAGCCCGACAGGCGGTAAACGTCACCTGGGGCTTCAACGAGGCACAAACCACACAAGGTACACAACGGGCCCTTCCCTGGATCGGCGTGTTTACGCAGGGTGTTCTGAGTGGAGCACACGGCCTCAAGCAAGGCAGGCTCCCTTTAGGCATGTAAGCGTCTGCCTCTTCCAAACGACCGAGGTGTTGCCTGACGACCCCTGCTTTAGTTGCCGCTGCAATGCAAGCTGACTCTCTCCGTGAGTAGAGCGACTTTCCAACCGAGGTGCCAAGAAGGCGTTCTAAGCAGACTATTTCCTCAGTGCAGCTGAGAGAAGGTCAAAGGCGAAACCTTCCAGGGCGCGGCGGGCAGGCTAGAAACGCGTTCTGATGCTGCTGGAGTGCCGAGGAATCGTAGCCGTCCCCTTGAAAAGCGCTGGGTGTAGTCCTTCCCTCGGCCGACACAGTAGTCCCCTCTCTCAAGGGCCTAGGGGCCTGGGTGTGGCACAGCATGCCCACAGGGGCAGGGCGTATTCGCAGGGGAAAGGGTGCACACCCGAAGCGCCTAGGAGTCCTGAGAAGGGCAGCACCGTTCAAAAAAGCACTAGAGTGACTAAGACCTCCAAGAGCTGGCTGTATGCTCCGTTCCTGCAGGGCGACTCAAAGCCTTTCTCGAGGCATGCCCTCTCGGGGACGTTCCCTGCAGCCCTACAGCCTGACAGGATGAGCTCCCAACACGGCTCCGGAAGCCCCCTGAGAATTGAGAGAAAAATTCCTTCTCGTCCCCGAGCCCTGCCCCCCGCGCCTAGAGGCCCGTCCGCAACGGTGTTAGTCAGGTAGCTCCAAGGCAGCATGCATGGAGCTTTCAAAATGGGAAGTCAAGGCTTCTGCCCTCTGGCCCCCACTTCCAGTGAACACGGAGTCCACTCCCTTGGGATTTCTAGTAAGTGCACATGGACACTAGCTACGCACTCGCTCCTGCCCTGAATCCACTTTTCGCCCCAGGGTGCTCTGCATGGAGCCAACTCCCTCATCCAAGGAACCCTCTAGGTAAGCTCTTTCGGGTCTTTGCCTCTACCAACGGCCTGCAGTGTAAGAGGAAGCACTGTACTTCAGTGGCAGTGGGAACGCAAGCCGACTTTCTCCTGCAGGTATGGTGCCCTCGGCTAAGGGTTCCTGGAAGGGCTGCGAAGCAGATGGTTTCCCTAAGTGCAGCTCAGACAAGGGCAATGAGGCAGAGTTCCTTGACAAGTGGCACGTGAGAGAACAGTTTCCCTGGAGCTGTTGCCGTGCCGAGGAAATCTAGCTCTCCCCAAGGAGCTGTGCAGTGCGTTGCCCTACACTAGGCATACACAGAGTGGCTGAGAAGGGCTGCCGGCCTTGGAGGCCGCTGAGCAGGCCAGGGGAGGCTGCCAGTATTGCGTGGTCTTGCAGGGAATCGGGTGCAAACGCGAGGGCCCTGGGTGTCCGGAACGGCGCGCTACCAAGAAGAGAAAGCTGAACCGCCCCGAAGGCCTCTTGGAAAGTGCTGCATGCCTCCGCTTCAGCAGGGCAATAAAGCGACTTTCCTCGAGGCAGGGGCTGACGTTCGGTCTCCAGGTAGGTCTAGAGCATAGCGGCATGAGCTCCCAACCAGGCCCTGGACGCACGGTGTTTTACGAGAGAGCACTCATTTTCTTCCCAGAGCCATGCCTACCGTGACGAGAGGCCCGTCAGAAAGGGAGTCTCTCCGTGTAATTCAAGGCCCGACGGGGGGAACTTTCAAACTCTGCCTTCCGGCCCGCACTTCAAGCCCGACAGGCGGTAAACGTCACCTGGGGCTTCAACGAGGCACAAACCACACAAGGTACACAACGGGCCCTTCCCTGGATCGGCGTGTTTACGCAGGGTGTTCTGAGTGGAGCACACGGCCTCAAGCAAGGCAGGCTCCCTTTAGGCATGTAAGCGTCTGCCTCTTCCAAACGACCGAGGTGTTGCCTGACGACCCCTGCTTTAGTTGCCGCTGCAATGCAAGCTGACTCTCTCCGTGAGTAGAGCGACTTTCCAACCGAGGTGCCAAGAAGGCGTTCTAAGCAGACTATTTCCTCAGTGCAGCTGAGAGAAGGTCAAAGGCGAAACCTTCCAGGGCGCGGCGGGCAGGCTAGAAACGCGTTCTGATGCTGCTGGAGTGCCGAGGAATGGTAGCCGTCCCCTTGAAAAGCGCTGGGTGTAGTCCTTCCCTCGGCCGACACAGTAGTCCCCTCTCTCAAGGGCCTAGGGGCCTGGGTGTGGCACAGCATGCCCACAGGGGCAGGGCGTATTCGCAGGGGAAAGGGTGCACACCCGAAGCGCCTAGGAGTCCTGAGAAGGGCAGCACCGTTCAAAAAAGCACTAGAGTGACTAAGACCTCCAAGAGCTGGCTGTATGCTCCGTTCCTGCAGGGCGACTCAAAGCCTTTCTCGAGGCATGCCCTCTCGGGGACGTTCCCTGCAGCCCTACAGCCTGACAGGATGAGCTCCCAACACGGCTCCGGAAGCCCCCTGAGAATTGAGAGAAAAATTCCTTCTCGTCCCCGAGCCCTGCCCCCCGCGCCTAGAGGCCCGTCCGCAACGGTGTTAGTCAGGTAGCTCCAAGGCAGCATGCATGGAGCTTTCAAAATGGGAAGTCAAGGCTTCTGCCCTCTGGCCCCCACTTCCAGTGAACACGGAGTCCACTCCCTTGGGATTTCTAGTAAGTGCACATGGACACTAGCTACGCACTCGCTCCTGCCCTGAATCCACTTTTCGCCCCAGGGTGCTCTGCATGGAGCCAACTCCCTCATCCAAGGAACCCTCTAGGTAAGCTCTTTCGGGTCTTTGCCTCTACCAACGGCCTGCAGTGTAAGAGGAAGCACTGTACTTCAGGGGCAGTGGGAACGCAAGCCGACTTTCTCCTGCAGGTATGGTGCCCTCGGCTAAGGGTTCCTGGAAGGGCTGCGAAGCAGATGGTTTCCCTAAGTGCAGCTCAGACAAGGGCAATGAGGCAGAGTTCCTTGACAAGTGGCACGTGAGAGAACAGTTTCCCTGGAGCTGTTGCCGTGCCGAGGAAATCTAGCTCTCCCCAAGGAGGTGTGCAGTGCGTTGCCCTACACTAGGCATACACAGAGTGGCTGAGAAGGGCTGCCGGCCTTGGAGGCCGCTGAGCAGGCCAGGGGAGGCTGCCAGTATTCCGTGGTCTTGCAGGGAATCGGGTGCAAACGCGAGGGCCCTGGGTGTCCGGAACGGCGCGCTACCAAGAAGAGAAAGCTGAACCGCCCCGAAGGCCTCTTGGAAAGTGCTGCATGCCTCCGCTTCAGCAGGGCAATAAAGCGACTTTCCTCGAGGCAGGGGCTGACGTTCGGTCTCCAGGTAGGTCTAGAGCATAGCGGCATGAGCTCCCAACCAGGCCCTGGACGCACGGTGTTTTACGAGAGAGCACTCATTTTCTTCCCAGAGCCATGCCTACCGTGACGAGAGGCCCGTCAGAAAGGGAGTCTCTCCGTGTAATTCAAGGCCCGACGGGGGGAACTTTCAAACTCTGCCTTCCGGCCCGCACTTCAAGCCCGACAGGCGGTAAACGTCACCTGGGGCTTCAACGAGGCACAAACCACACAAGGTACACAACGGGCCCTTCCCTGGATCGGCGTGTTTACGCAGGGTGTTCTGAGTGGAGCACACGGCCTCAAGCAAGGCAGGCTCCCTTTAGGCATGTAAGCGTCTGCCTCTTCCAAACGACCGAGGTGTTGCCTGACGACCCCTGCTTTAGTTGCCGCTGCAATGCAAGCTGACTCTCTCCGTGAGTAGAGCGACTTTCCAACCGAGGTGCCAAGAAGGCGTTCTAAGCAGACTATTTCCTCAGTGCAGCTGAGAGAAGGTCAATGGCGAAACCTTCCAGGGCGCGGCGGGCCGGCTAGAAACGCGTTCTGATGCTGCTGGAGTGCCGAGGAATGGTAGCCGTCCCCTTGAAAAGCGCTGGGTGTAGTCCTTCCCTCGGCCGACACAGTAGTCCCCTCTCTCAAGGGCCTAGGGGCCTGGGTGTGGCACAGCATGCCCACAGGGGCAGGGCGTATTCGCAGGGGAAAGGGTGCACACCCGAAGCGCCTAGGAGTCCTGAGAAGGGCAGCACCGTTCAAAAAAGCACTAGAGTGACTAAGACCTCCAAGAGCTGGCTGTATGCTCCGTTCCTGCAGGGCGACTCAAAGCCTTTCTCGAGGCATGCCCTCTCGGGGACGTTCCCTGCAGCCCTACAGCCTGACAGGATGAGCTCCCAACACGGCTCCGGAAGCCCCCTGAGAATTGAGAGAAAAATTCCTTCTCATCCCCGAGCCCTGCCCCCCGCGCCTAGAGGCCCGTCCGCAACGGTGTTAGTCAGGTAGCTCCAAGGCAGCATGCATGGAGCTTTCAAAATGGGAAGTCAAGGCTTCTGCCCTCTGGCCCCCACTTCCAGTGAACACGGAGTCCACTCCCTTGGGATTTCTAGTAAGTGCACATGGACACTAGCTACGCACTCGCTCCTGCCCTGAATCCACTTTTCGCCCCAGGGTGCTCTGCATGGAGCCAACTCCCTCATCCAAGGAACCCTCTAGGTAAGCTCTTTCGGGTCTTTGCCTCTACCAACGGCCTGCAGTGTAAGAGGAAGCACTGTACTTCAGGGGCAGTGGGAACGCAAGCCGACTTTCTCCTGCAGGTATGGTGCCCTCGGCTAAGGGTTCCTGGAAGGGCTGCGAGGCAGATGGTTTCCCTAAGTGCAGCTCAGACAAGGGCAATGAGGCAGAGTTCCTTGACAAGTGGCACGTGAGAGAACAGTTTCCCTGGAGCTGTTGCCGTGCCGAGGAAATCTAGCTCTCCCCAAGGAGGTGTGCAGTGCGTTGCCCTACACTAGGCATACACAGAGTGGCTGGGAAGGGCTGCCGGCCTTGGAGGCCGCTGAGCAGGCCAGGGGAGGCTGCCAGTATTCCGTGGTCTTGCAGGGAATCGGGTGCAAACGCGAGGGCCCTGGGTGTCCGGAACGGCGCGCTACCAAGAAGAGAAAGCTGAACCGCCCCGAAGGCCTCTTGGAAAGTGCTGCATGCCTCCGCTTCAGCAGGGCAATAAAGCGACTTTCCTCGAGGCAGGGGCTGACGTTCGGTCTCCAGGTAGGTCTAGAGCATAGCGGCATGAGCTCCCAACCAGGCCCTGGACGCACGGTGTTTTACGAGAGAGCACTCATTTTCTTCCCAGAGCCATGCCTACCGTGACGAGAGGCCCGTCAGAAAGGGAGTCTCTCCGTGTAATTCAAGGCCCGACGGGGGGAACTTTCAAACTCTGCCTTCCGGCCCGCACTTCAAGCCCGACAGGCGGTAAACGTCACCTGGGGCTTCAACGAGGCACAAACCACACAAGGTACACAACGGGCCCTTCCCTGGATCGGCGTGTTTACGCAGGGTGTTCTGAGTGGAGCACACGGCCTCAAGCAAGGCAGGCTCCCTTTAGGCATGTAAGCGTCTGCCTCTTCCAAACGACCGAGGTGTTGCCTGAAGAACCCTGCTTTAGTTGCCGCTGCAATGCAAGCTGACTCTCTCCGTGAGTAGAGCGACTTTCCAACCGAGGTGCCAAGAAGGCGTTCTAAGCAGACTATTTCCTCAGTGCAGCTGAGAGAAGGTCAATGGCGAAACCTTCCAGGGCGCGGCGGGCCGGCTAGAAACGCGTTCTGATGCTGCTGGAGTGCCGAGGAATCGTAGCCGTCCCCTTGAAAAGCGCTGGGTGTAGTCCTTCCCTCGGCCGACACAGTAGTCCCCTCTCTCAAGGGCCTAGGGGCCTGGGTGTGGCACAGCATGCCCACAGGGGCAGGGCGTATTCGCAGGGGAAAGGGTGCACACCCGAAGCGCCTAGGAGTCCTGAGAAGGGCAGCACCGTTCAAAAAAGCACTAGAGTGACTAAGACCTCCAAGAGCTGGCTGTATGCTCCGTTCCTGCAGGGCGACTCAAAGCCTTTCTCGAGGCATGCCCTCTCGGGGACGTTCCCTGCAGCCCTACAGCCTGACAGGATGAGCTCCCAACACGGCTCCGGAAGCCCCCTGAGAATTGAGAGAAAAATTCCTTCTCGTCCCCGAGCCCTGCCCCCCGCGCCTAGAGGCCCGTCCGCAACGGTGTTAGTCAGGTAGCTCCAAGGCAGCATGCATGGAGCTTTCAAAATGGGAAGTCAAGGCTTCTGCCCTCTGGCCCCCACTTCCAGTGAACACGGAGTCCACTCCCTTGGGATTTCTAGTAAGTGCACATGGACACTAGCTACGCACTCGCTCCTGCCCTGAATCCACTTTTCGCCCCAGGGTGCTCTGCATGGAGCCAACTCCCTCATCCAAGGAACCCTCTAGGTAAGCTCTTTCGGGTCTTTGCCTCTACCAACGGCCTGCAGTGTAAGAGGAAGCACTGTACTTCAGGGGCAGTGGGAACGCAAGCCGACTTTCTCCTGCAGGTATGGTGCCCTCGGCTAAGGGTTCCTGGAAGGGCTGCGAGGCAGATGGTTTCCCTAAGTGCAGCTCAGACAAGGGCAATGAGGCAGAGTTCCTTGACAAGTGGCACGTGAGAGAACAGTTTCCCTGGAGCTGTTGCCGTGCCGAGGAAATCTAGCTCTCCCCAAGGAGGTGTGCAGTGCGTTGCCCTACACTAGGCATACACAGAGTGGCTGGGAAGGGCTGCCGGCCTTGGAGGCCGCTGAGCAGGCCAGGGGAGGCTGCCAGTATTGCGTGGTCTTGCAGGGAATCGGGTGCAAACGCGAGGGCCCTGGGTGTCCGGAACGGCGCGCTACCAAGAAGAGAAAGCTGAACCGCCCCGAAGGCCTCTTGGAAAGTGCTGCATGCCTCCGCTTCAGCGGGGCAATAAAGCGACTTTCCTCGAGGCAGGGGCTGACGTTCGGTCTCCAGGTAGGTCTAGAGCATAGCGGCATGAGCTCCCAACCAGGCCCTGGACGCACGGTGTTTTACGAGAGAGCACTCATTTTCTTCCCAGAGCCATGCCTACCGTGACGAGAGGCCCGTCAGAAAGGGAGTCTCTCCGTGTAATTCAAGGCCCGACGGGGGGAACTTTCAAACTCTGCCTTCCGGCCCGCACTTCAAGCCCGACAGGCGGTAAACGTCACCTGGGGCTTCAACGAGGCACAAACCACACAAGGTACACAACGGGCCCTTCCCTGGATCGGCGTGTTTACGCAGGGTGTTCTGAGTGGAGCACACGGCCTCAAGCAAGGCAGGCTCCCTTTAGGCATGTAAGCGTCTGCCTCTTCCAAACGACCGAGGTGTTGCCTGACGACCCCTGCTTTAGTTGCCGCTGCAATGCAAGCTGACTCTCTCCGTGAGTAGAGCGACTTTCCAACCGAGGTGCCAAGAAGGCGTTCTAAGCAGACTATTTCCTCAGTGCAGCTGAGAGAAGGTCAATGGCGAAACCTTCCAGGGCGCGGCGGGCCGGCTAGAAACGCGTTCTGATGCTGCTGGAGTGCCGAGGAATCGTAGCCGTCCCCTTGAAAAGCGCTGGGTGTAGTCCTTCCCTCGGCCGACACAGTAGTCCCCTCTCTCAAGGGCCTAGGGGCCTGGGTGTGGCACAGCATGCCCACAGGGGCAGGGCGTATTCGCAGGGGAAAGGGTGCACACCCGAAGCGCCTAGGAGTCCTGAGAAGGGCAGCACCGTTCAAAAAAGCACTAGAGTGACTAAGACCTCCAAGAGCTGGCTGTATGCTCCGTTCCTGCAGGGCGACTCAAAGCCTTTCTCGAGGCATGCCCTCTCGGGGACGTTCCCTGCAGCCCTACAGCCTGACAGGATGAGCTCCCAACACGGCTCCGGAAGCCCCCTGAGAATTGAGAGAAAAATTCCTTCTCGTCCCCGAGCCCTGCCCCCCGCGCCTAGAGGCCCGTCCGCAACGGTGTTAGTCAGGTAGCTCCAAGGCAGCATGCATGGAGCTTTCAAAATGGGAAGTCAAGGCTTCTGCCCTCTGGCCCCCACTTCCAGTGAACACGGAGTCCACTCCCTTGGGATTTCTAGTAAGTGCACATGGACACTAGCTACGCACTCGCTCCTGCCCTGAATCCACTTTTCGCCCCAGGGTGCTCTGCATGGAGCCAACTCCCTCATCCAAGGAACCCTCTAGGTAAGCTCTTTCGGGTCTTTGCCTCTACCAACGGCCTGCAGTGTAAGAGGAAGCACTGTACTTCAGGGGCAGTGGGAACGCAAGCCGACTTTCTCCTGCAGGTATGGTGCCCTCGGCTAAGGGTTCCTGGAAGGGCTGCGAGGCAGATGGTTTCCCTAAGTGCAGCTCAGACAAGGGCAATGAGGCAGAGTTCCTTGACAAGTGGCACGTGAGAGAACAGTTTCCCTGGAGCTGTTGCCGTGCCGAGGAAATCTAGCTCTCCCCAAGGAGGTGTGCAGTGCGTTGCCCTACACTAGGCATACACAGAGTGGCTGGGAAGGGCTGCCGGCCTTGGAGGCCGCTGAGCAGGCCAGGGGAGGCTGCCAGTATTGCGTGGTCTTGCAGGGAATCGGGTGCAAACGCGAGGGCCCTGGGTGTCCGGAACGGCGCGCTACCAAGAAGAGAAAGCTGAACCGCCCCGAAGGCCTCTTGGAAAGTGCTGCATGCCTCCGCTTCAGCAGGGCAATAAAGCGACTTTCCTCGAGGCAGGGGCTGACGTTCGGTGTCCAGGTAGGTCTAGAGCATAGCGGCATGAGCTCCCAACCAGGCCCTGGACGCACGGTGTTTTACGAGAGAGCACTCATTTTCTTCCCAGAGCCATGCCTACCGTGACGAGAGGCCCGTCAGAAAGGGAGTCTCTCCGTGTAATTCAAGGCCCGACGGGGGGAACTTTCAAACTCTGCCTTCCGGCCCGCACTTCAAGCCCGACAGGCGGTAAACGTCACCTGGGGCTTCAACGAGGCACAAACCACACAAGGTACACAACGGGCCCTTCCCTGGATCGGCGTGTTTACGCAGGGTGTTCTGAGTGGAGCACACGGCCTCAAGCAAGGCAGGCTCCCTTTAGGCATGTAAGCGTCTGCCTCTTCCAAACGACCGAGGTGTTGCCTGAAGAACCCTGCTTTAGTTGCCGCTGCAATGCAAGCTGACTCTCTCCGTGAGTAGAGCGACTTTCCAACCGAGGTGCCAAGAAGGCGTTCTAAGCAGACTATTTCCTCAGTGCAGCTGAGAGAAGGTCAATGGCGAAACCTTCCAGGGCGCGGCGGGCCGGCTAGAAACGCGTTCTGATGCTGCTGGAGTGCCGAGGAATCGTAGCCGTCCCCTTGAAAAGCGCTGGGTGTAGTCCTTCCCTCGGCCGACACAGTAGTCCCCTCTCTCAAGGGCCTAGGGGCCTGGGTGTGGCACAGCATGCCCACAGGGGCAGGGCGTATTCGCAGGGGAAAGGGTGCACACCCGAAGCGCCTAGGAGTCCTGAGAAGGGCAGCACCGTTCAAAAAAGCACTAGAGTGACTAAGACCTCCAAGAGCTGGCTGTATGCTCCGTTCCTGCAGGGCGACTCAAAGCCTTTCTCGAGGCATGCCCTCTCGGGGACGTTCCCTGCAGCCCTACAGCCTGACAGGATGAGCTCCCAACACGGCTCCGGAAGCCCCCTGAGAATTGAGAGAAAAATTCCTTCTCGTCCCCGAGCCCTGCCCCCCGCGCCTAGAGGCCCGTCCGCAACGGTGTTAGTCAGGTAGCTCCAAGGCAGCATGCATGGAGCTTTCAAAATGGGAAGTCAAGGCTTCTGCCCTCTGGCCCCCACTTCCAGTGAACACGGAGTCCACTCCCTTGGGATTTCTAGTAAGTGCACATGGACACTAGCTACGCACTCGCTCCTGCCCTGAATCCACTTTTCGCCCCAGGGTGCTCTGCATGGAGCCAACTCCCTCATCCAAGGAACCCTCTAGGTAAGCTCTTTCGGGTCTTTGCCTCTACCAACGGCCTGCAGTGTAAGAGGAAGCACTGTACTTCAGGGGCAGTGGGAACGCAAGCCGACTTTCTCCTGCAGGTATGGTGCCCTCGGCTAAGGGTTCCTGGAAGGGCTGCGAAGCAGATGGTTTCCCTAAGTGCAGCTCAGACAAGGGCAATGAGGCAGAGTTCCTTGACAAGTGGCACGTGAGAGAACAGTTTCCCTGGAGCTGTTGCCGTGCCGAGGAAATCTAGCTCTCCCCAAGGAGGTGTGCAGTGCGTTGCCCTACACTAGGCATACACAGAGTGGCTGAGAAGGGCTGCCGGCCTTGGAGGCCGCTGAGCAGGCCAGGGGAGGCTGCCAGTATTCCGTGGTCTTGCAGGGAATCGGGTGCAAACGCGAGGGCCCTGGGTGTCCGGAACGGCGCGCTACCAAGAAGAGAAAGCTGAACCGCCACGAAGGCCTCTTGGAAAGTGCTGCATGCCTCCGCTTCAGCGGGGCAATAAAGCGACTTTCCTCGAGGCAGGGGCTAATGTTCGGTGTCCAGGTAGGTCTAGAGCATAGCGGCATGAGCTCCCAACCAGGCCCTGGACGCACGGTGTTTTACGAGAGAGCACTCATTTTCTTCCCAGAGCCACGCCTACCGTGACGAGAGGCCCGTCAGAAAGGGAGTCTCTCCGTGTAATTCAAGGCCCGACGGGGGGAACTTTCAAACTCTGCCTTCCGGCCCGCACTTCAAGCCCGACAGGCGGTAAACGTCACCTGGGGCTTCAACGAGGCACAAACCACACAAGGTACACAACGGGCCCTTCCCTGGATCGGCGTGTTTACGCAGGGTGTTCTGAGTGGAGCACACGGCCTCAAGCAAGGCAGGCTCCCTTTAGGCATGTAAGCGTCTGCCTCTTCCAAACGACCGAGGTGTTGCCTGAAGAACCCTGCTTTAGTTGCCGCTGCAATGCAAGCTGACTCTCTCCGTGAGTAGAGCGACTTTCCAACCGAGGTGCCAAGAAGGCGTTCTAAGCAGACTATTTCCTCAGTGCAGCTGAGAGAAGGTCAATGGCGGAACCTTCCAGGGCGCGGCGGGCCGGCTAGAAACGCGTTCTGATGCTGCTGGAGTGCCGAGGAATCGTAGCCGTCCCCTTGAAAAGCGCTGGGTGTAGTCCTTCCCTCGGCCGACACAGTAGTCCCCTCTCTCAAGGGCCTAGGGGCCTGGGTGTGGCACAGCATGCCCACAGGGGCAGGGCGTATTCGCAGGGGAAAGGGTGCACACCCGAAGCGCCTAGGAGTCCTGAGAAGGGCAGCACCGTTCAAAAAAGCACTAGAGTGGCTAAGACCTCCAAGAGCTGGCTGTATGCTCCGTTCCTGCAGGGCGACTCAAAGCCTTTCTCGAGGCATGCCCTCTCGGGGACGTTCCCTGCAGCCCTACAGCCTGACAGGATGAGCTCCCAACACGGCTCCGGAAGCCCCCTGAGAACTGAGAGAAAAATTCCTTCTCGTCCCCGAGCCCTGCCCCCCGCGCCTAGAGGCCCGTCCGCAACGGTGTTAGTCAGGTAGCTCCAAGGCAGCATGCATGGAGCTTTCAAAATGGGAAGTCAAGGCTTCTGCCCTCTGGCCCCCACTTCCAGTGAACACGGAGTCCACTCCCTTGGGATTTCTAGTAAGTGCACATGGACACTAGCTACGCACTCGCTCCTGCCCTGAATCCACTTTTCGCCCCAGGGTGCTCTGCATGGAGCCAACTCCCTCATCCAAGGAACCCTCTAGGTAAGCTCTTTCGGGTCTTTGCCTCTACCAACGGCCTGCAGTGTAAGAGGAAGCACTGTACTTCAGGGGCAGTGGGAACGCAAGCCGACTTTCTCCTGCAGGTATGGTGCCCTCGGCTAAGGGTTCCTGGAAGGGCTGCGAAGCAGATGGTTTCCCTAAGTGCAGCTCAGACAAGGGCAATGAGGCAGAGTTCCTTGACAAGTGGCACGTGAGAGAACAGTTTCCCTGGAGCTGTTGCCGTGCCGAGGAAATCTAGCTCTCCCCAAGGAGGTGTGCAGTGCGTTGCCCTACACTAGGCATACACAGAGTGGCTGGGAAGGGCTGCCGGCCTTGGAGGCCGCTGAGCAGGCCAGGGGAGGCTGCCAGTATTGCGTGGTCTTGCAGGGAATCGGGTGCAAACGCGAGGGCCCTGGGTGTCCGGAACGGCGCGCTACCAAGAAGAGAAAGCTGAACCGCCACGAAGGCCTCTTGGAAAGTGCTGCATGCCTCCGCTTCAGCAGGGCAATAAAGCGACTTTCCTCGAGGCAGGGGCTAATGTTCGGTCTCCAGATAGGTCTAGAGCATAGCGGCATGAGCTCCCAACCAGGCCCTGGACGCACGGTGTTTTACGAGAGAGCACTCATTTTCTTCCCAGAGCCACGCCTACCGTGACGAGAGGCCCGTCAGAAAGGGAGTCTCTCCGTGTAATTCAAGGCCCGACGGGGGGAACTTTCAAACTCTGCCTTCCGGCCCGCACTTCAAGCCCGACAGGCGGTAAACGTCACCTGGGGCTTCAACGAGGCACAAACCACACAAGGTACACAACGGGCCCTTCCCTGGATCGGCGTGTTTACGCAGGGTGTTCTGAGTGGAGCACACGGCCTCAAGCAAGGCAGGCTCCCTTTAGGCATGTAAGCGTCTGCCTCTTCCAAACGACCGAGGTGTTGCCTGAAGAACCCTGCTTTAGTTGCCGCTGCAATGCAAGCTGACTCTCTCCGTGAGTAGAGCGACTTTCCAACCGAGGTGCCAAGAAGGCGTTCTAAGCAGACTATTTCCTCAGTGCAGCTGAGAGAAGGTCAATGGCGAAACCTTCCAGGGCGCGGCGGGCCGGCTAGAAACGCGTTCTGATGCTGCTGGAGTGCCGAGGAATCGTAGCCGTCCCCTTGAAAAGCGCTGGGTGTAGTCCTTCCCTCGGCCGACACAGTAGTCCCCTCTCTCAAGGGCCTAGGGGCCTGGGTGTGGCACAGCATGCCCACAGGGGCAGGGCGTATTCGCAGGGGAAAGGGTGCACACCCGAAGCGCCTAGGAGTCCTGAGAAGGGCAGCACCGTTCAAAAAAGCACTAGAGTGACTAAGACCTCCAAGAGCTGGCTGTATGCTCCGTTCCTGCAGGGCGACTCAAAGCCTTTCTCGAGGCATGCCCTCTCGGGGACGTTCCCTGCAGCCCTACAGCCTGACAGGATGAGCTCCCAACACGGCTCCGGAAGCCCCCTGAGAATTGAGAGAAAAATTCCTTCTCGTCCCCGAGCCCTGCCCCCCGCGCCTAGAGGCCCATCCGCAACGGTGTTAGTCAGGTAGCTCCAAGGCAGCATGCATGGAGCTTTCAAAATGGGAAGTCAAGGCTTCTGCCCTCTGGCCCCCACTTCCAGTGAACACGGAGTCCACTCCCTTGGGATTTCTAGTAAGTGCACATGGACACTAGCTACGCACTCGCTCCTGCCCTGAATCCACTTTTCGCCCCAGGGTGCTCTGCATGGAGCCAACTCCCTCATCCAAGGAACCCTCTAGGTAAGCTCTTTCGGGTCTTTGCCTCTACCAACGGCCTGCAGTGTAAGAGGAAGCACTGTACTTCAGGGGCAGTGGGAACGCAAGCCGACTTTCTCCTGCAGGTATGGTGCCCTCGGCTAAGGGTTCCTGGAAGGGCTGCGAAGCAGATGGTTTCCCTAAGTGCAGCTCAGACAAGGGCAATGAGGCAGAGTTCCTTGACAAGTGGCACGTGAGAGAACAGTTTCCCTGGAGCTGTTGCCGTGCCGAGGAAATCTAGCTCTCCCCAAGGAGGTGTGCAGTGCGTTGCCCTACACTAGGCATACACAGAGTGGCTGAGAAGGGCTGCCGGCCTTGGAGGCCGCTGAGCAGGCCAGGGGAGGCTGCCAGTATTCCGTGGTCTTGCAGGGAATCGGGTGCAAACGCGAGGGCCCTGGGTGTCCGGAACGGCGCGCTACCAAGAAGAGAAAGCTGAACCGCCACGAAGGCCTCTTGGAAAGTGCTGCATGCCTCCGCTTCAGCGGGGCAATAAAGCGACTTTCCTCGAGGCAGGGGCTAATGTTCGGTGTCCAGGTAGGTCTAGAGCATAGCGGCATGAGCTCCCAACCAGGCCCTGGACGCACGGTGTTTTACGAGAGAGCACTCATTTTCTTCCCAGAGCCACGCCTACCGTGACGAGAGGCCCGTCAGAAAGGGAGTCTCTCCGTGTAATTCAAGGCCCGACGGGGGGAACTTTCAAACTCTGCCTTCCGGCCCGCACTTCAAGCCCGACAGGCGGTAAACGTCACCTGGGGCTTCAACGAGGCACAAACCACACAAGGTACACAACGGGCCCTTCCCTGGATCGGCGTGTTTACGCAGGGTGTTCTGAGTGGAGCACACGGCCTCAAGCAAGGCAGGCTCCCTTTAGGCATGTAAGCGTCTGCCTCTTCCAAACGACCGAGGTGTTGCCTGAAGAACCCTGCTTTAGTTGCCGCTGCAATGCAAGCTGACTCTCTCCGTGAGTAGAGCGACTTTCCAACCGAGGTGCCAAGAAGGCGTTCTAAGCAGACTATTTCCTCAGTGCAGCTGAGAGAAGGTCAATGGCGGAACCTTCCAGGGCGCGGCGGGCCGGCTAGAAACGCGTTCTGATGCTGCTGGAGTGCCGAGGAATCGTAGCCGTCCCCTTGAAAAGCGCTGGGTGTAGTCCTTCCCTCGGCCGACACAGTAGTCCCCTCTCTCAAGGGCCTAGGGGCCTGGGTGTGGCACAGCATGCCCACAGGGGCAGGGCGTATTCGCAGGGGAAAGGGTGCACACCCGAAGCGCCTAGGAGTCCTGAGAAGGGCAGCACCGTTCAAAAAAGCACTAGAGTGACTAAGACCTCCAAGAGCTGGCTGTATGCTCCGTTCCTGCAGGGCGACTCAAAGCCTTTCTCGAGGCATGCCCTCTCGGGGACGTTCCCTGCAGCCCTACAGCCTGACAGGATGAGCTCCCAACACGGCTCCGGAAGCCCCCTGAGAACTGAGAGAAAAATTCCTTCTCGTCCCCGAGCCCTGCCCCCCGCGCCTAGAGGCCCGTCCGCAACGGTGTTAGTCAGGTAGCTCCAAGGCAGCATGCATGGAGCTTTCAAAATGGGAAGTCAAGGCTTCTGCCCTCTGGCCCCCACTTCCAGTGAACACGGAGTCCACTCCCTTGGGATTTCTAGTAAGTGCACATGGACACTAGCTACGCACTCGCTCCTGCCCTGAATCCACTTTTCGCCCCAGGGTGCTCTGCATGGAGCCAACTCCCTCATCCAAGGAACCCTCTAGGTAAGCTCTTTCGGGTCTTTGCCTCTACCAACGGCCTGCAGTGTAAGAGGAAGCACTGTACTTCAGGGGCAGTGGGAACGCAAGCCGACTTTCTCCTGCAGGTATGGTGCCCTCGGCTAAGGGTTCCTGGAAGGGCTGCGAAGCAGATGGTTTCCCTAAGTGCAGCTCAGACAAGGGCAATGAGGCAGAGTTCCTTGACAAGTGGCACGTGAGAGAACAGTTTCCCTGGAGCTGTTGCCGTGCCGAGGAAATCTAGCTCTCCCCAAGGAGGTGTGCAGTGCGTTGCCCTACACTAGGCATACACAGAGTGGCTGAGAAGGGCTGCCGGCCTTGGAGGCCGCTGAGCAGGCCAGGGGAGGCTGCCAGTATTCCGTGGTCTTGCAGGGAATCGGGTGCAAACGCGAGTGCCCTGGGTGTCCGGAACGGCGCGCTACCAAGAAGAGAAAGCTGAACCGCCCCGAAGGCCTCTTGGAAAGTGCTGCATGCCTCCGCTTCAGCGGGGCAATAAAGCGACTTTCCTCGAGGCAGGGGCTGACGTTCGGTCTCCAGGTAGGTCTAGAGCATAGCGGCATGAGCTCCCAACCAGGCCCTGGACGCACGGTGTTTTACGAGAGAGCACTCATTTTCTTCCCAGAGCCACGCCTACCGTGACGAGAGGCCCGTCAGAAAGGGAGTCTCTCCGTGTAATTCAAGGCCCGACGGGGGGAACTTTCAAACTCTGCCTTCCGGCCCGCACTTCAAGCCCGACAGGCGGTAAACGTCACCTGGGGCTTCAACGAGGCACAAACCACACAAGGTACACAACGGGCCCTTCCCTGGATCGGCGTGTTTACGCAGGGTGTTCTGAGTGGAGCACACGGCCTCAAGCAAGGCAGGCTCCCTTTAGGCATGTAAGCGTCTGCCTCTTCCAAACGACCGAGGTGTTGCCTGAAGAACCCTGCTTTAGTTGCCGCTGCAATGCAAGCTGACTCTCTCCGTGAGTAGAGCGACTTTCCAACCGAGGTGCCAAGAAGGCGTTCTAAGCAGACTATTTCCTCAGTGCAGCTGAGAGAAGGTCAATGGCGGAACCTTCCAGGGCGCGGCGGGCCGGCTAGAAACGCGTTCTGATGCTGCTGGAGTGCCGAGGAATCGTAGCCGTCCCCTTGAAAAGCGCTGGGTGTAGTCCTTCCCTCGGCCGACACAGTAGTCCCCTCTCTCAAGGGCCTAGGGGCCTGGGTGTGGCACAGCATGCCCACAGGGGCAGGGCGTATTCGCAGGGGAAAGGGTGCACACCCGAAGCGCCTAGGAGTCCTGAGAAGGGCAGCACCGTTCAAAAAAGCACTAGAGTGGCTAAGACCTCCAAGAGCTGGCTGTATGCTCCGTTCCTGCAGGGCGACTCAAAGCCTTTCTCGAGGCATGCCCTCTCGGGGACGTTCCCTGCAGCCCTACAGCCTGACAGGATGAGCTCCCAACACGGCTCCGGAAGCCCCCTGAGAACTGAGAGAAAAATTCCTTCTCGTCCCCGAGCCCTGCCCCCCGCGCCTAGAGGCCCGTCCGCAACGGTGTTAGTCAGGTAGCTCCAAGGCAGCATGCATGGAGCTTTCAAAATGGGAAGTCAAGGCTTCTGCCCTCTGGCCCCCACTTCCAGTGAACACGGAGTCCACTCCCTTGGGATTTCTAGTAAGTGCACATGGACACTAGCTACGCACTCGCTCCTGCCCTGAATCCACTTTTCGCCCCAGGGTGCTCTGCATGGAGCCAACTCCCTCATCCAAGGAACCCTCTAGGTAAGCTCTTTCGGGTCTTTGCCTCTACCAACGGCCTGCAGTGTAAGAGGAAGCACTGTACTTCAGGGGCAGTGGGAACGCAAGCCGACTTTCTCCTGCAGGTATGGTGCCCTCGGCTAAGGGTTCCTGGAAGGGCTGCGAAGCAGATGGTTTCCCTAAGTGCAGCTCAGACAAGGGCAATGAGGCAGAGTTCCTTGACAAGTGGCACGTGAGAGAACAGTTTCCCTGGAGCTGTTGCCGTGCCGAGGAAATCTAGCTCTCCCCAAGGAGGTGTGCAGTGCGTTGCCCTACACTAGGCATACACAGAGTGGCTGGGAAGGGCTGCCGGCCTTGGAGGCCGCTGAGCAGGCCAGGGGAGGCTGCCAGTATTGCGTGGTCTTGCAGGGAATCGGGTGCAAACGCGAGGGCCCTGGGTGTCCGGAACGGCGCGCTACCAAGAAGAGAAAGCTGAACCGCCACGAAGGCCTCTTGGAAAGTGCTGCATGCCTCCGCTTCAGCAGGGCAATAAAGCGACTTTCCTCGAGGCAGGGGCTAATGTTCGGTCTCCAGATAGGTCTAGAGCATAGCGGCATGAGCTCCCAACCAGGCCCTGGACGCACGGTGTTTTACGAGAGAGCACTCATTTTCTTCCCAGAGCCACGCCTACCGTGACGAGAGGCCCGTCAGAAAGGGAGTCTCTCCGTGTAATTCAAGGCCCGACGGGGGGAACTTTCAAACTCTGCCTTCCGGCCCGCACTTCAAGCCCGACAGGTGGTAAACGTCACCTGGGGCTTCAACGAGGCACAAACCACACAAGGTACACAACGGGCCCTTCCCTGGATCGGCGTGTTTACGCAGGGTGTTCTGAGTGGAGCACACGGCCTCAAGCAAGGCAGGCTCCCTTTAGGCATGTAAGCGTCTGCCTCTTCCAAACGACCGAGGTGTTGCCTGAAGAACCCTGCTTTAGTTGCCGCTGCAATGCAAGCTGACTCTCTCCGTGAGTAGAGCGACTTTCCAACCGAGGTGCCAAGAAGGCGTTCTAAGCAGACTATTTCCTCAGTGCAGCTGAGAGAAGGTCAATGGCGAAACCTTCCAGGGCGCGGCGGGCCGGCTAGAAACGCGTTCTGATGCTGCTGGAGTGCCGAGGAATCGTAGCCGTCCCCTTGAAAAGCGCTGGGTGTAGTCCTTCCCTCGGCCGACACAGTAGTCCCCTCTCTCAAGGGCCTAGGGGCCTGGGTGTGGCACAGCATGCCCACAGGGGCAGGGCGTATTCGCAGGGGAAAGGGTGCACACCCGAAGCGCCTAGGAGTCCTGAGAAGGGCAGCACCGTTCAAAAAAGCACTAGAGTGGCTAAGACCTCCAAGAGCTGGCTGTATGCTCCGTTCCTGCAGGGCGACTCAAAGCCTTTCTCGAGGCATGCCCTCTCGGGGACGTTCCCTGCAGCCCTACAGCCTGACAGGATGAGCTCCCAACACGGCTCCGGAAGCCCCCTGAGAACTGAGAGAAAAATTCCTTCTCGTCCCCGAGCCCTCCCCCCCGCGCCTAGAGGCCCGTCCGCAACGGTGTTAGTCAGGTAGCTCCAAGGCAGCATGCATGGAGCTTTCAAAATGGGAAGCCAAGGCTTCTGCCCTCTGGCCCCCACTTCCAGTGAACACGGAGTCCACTCCCTTGGGATTTCTAGTAAGTGCACATGGACACTAGCTACGCACTCGCTCCTGCCCTGAATCCACTTTTCGCCCCAGGGTGCTCTGCATGGAGCCAACTCCCTCATCCAAGGAACCCTCTAGGTAAGCTCTTTCGGGTCTTTGCCTCTACCAACGGCCTGCAGTGTAAGAGGAAGCACTGTACTTCAGGGGCAGTGGGAACGCAAGCCGACTTTCTCCTGCAGGTATGGTGCCCTCGGCTAAGGGTTCCTGGAAGGGCTGCGAGGCAGATGGTTTCCCTAAGTGCAGCTCAGACAAGGGCAATGAGGCAGAGTTCCTTGACAAGTGGCACGTGAGAGAACAGTTTCCCTGGAGCTGTTGCCGTGCCGAGGAAATCTAGCTCTCCCCAAGGAGGTGTGCAGTGCGTTGCCCTACACTAGGCATACACAGAGTGGCTGGGAAGGGCTGCCGGCCTTGGAGGCCGCTGAGCAGGCCAGGGGAGGCTGCCAGTATTGCGTGGTCTTGCAGGGAATCGGGTGCAAACGCGAGGGCCCTGGGTGTCCGGAACGGCGTGCTACCAAGAAGAGAAAGCTGAACCGCCACGAAGGCCTCTTGGAAAGTGCTGCATGCCTCCGCTTCAGCAGGGCAATAAAGCGACTTTCCTCGAGGCAGGGGCTGACGTTCGGTCTCCAGGTAGGTCTAGAGCATAGCGGCATGAGCTCCCAACCAGGCCCTGGACGCACGGTGTTTTACGAGAGAGCACTCATTTTCTTCCCAGAGCCACGCCTACCGTGACGAGAGGCCCGTCAGAAAGGGAGTCTCTCCGTGTAATTCAAGGCCCGACGGGGGGAACTTTCAAACTCTGCCTTCCGGCCCGCACTTCAAGCCCGACAGGCGGTAAACGTCACCTGGGGCTTCAACGAGGCACAAACCACACAAGGTACACAACGGGCCCTTCCCTGGATCGGCGTGTTTACGCAGGGTGTTCTGAGTGGAGCACACGGCCTCAAGCAAGGCAGGCTCCCTTTAGGCATGTAAGCGTCTGCCTCTTCCAAACGACCGAGGTGTTGCCTGACGACCCCTGCTTTAGTTGCCGCTGCAATGCAAGCTGACTCTCTCCGTGAGTAGAGCGACTTTCCAACCGAGGTGCCAAGAAGGCGTTCTAAGCAGACTATTTCCTCAGTGCAGCTGAGAGAAGGTCAAAGGCGAAACCTTCCAGGGCGCGGCGGGCAGGCTAGAAACGCGTTCTGATGCTGCTGGAGTGCCGAGGAATGGTAGCCGTCCCCTTGAAAAGCGCTGGGTGTAGTCCTTCCCTCGGCCGACACAGTAGTCCCCTCTCTCAAGGGCCTAGGGGCCTGGGTGTGGCACAGCATGCCCACAGGGGCAGGGCGTATTCGCAGGGGAAAGGGTGCACACCCGAAGCGCCTAGGAGTCCTGAGAAGGGCAGCACCGTTCAAAAAAGCACTAGAGTGACTAAGACCTCCAAGAGCTGGCTGTATGCTCCGTTCCTGCAGGGCGACTCAAAGCCTTTCTCGAGGCATGCCCTCTCGGGGACGTTCCCTGCAGCCCTACAGCCTGACAGGATGAGCTCCCAACACGGCTCCGGAAGCCCCCTGAGAACTGAGAGAAAAATTCCTTCTCGTCCCCGAGCCCTGCCCCCCGCGCCTAGAGGCCCGTCCGCAACGGTGTTAGTCAGGTAGCTCCAAGGCAGCATGCATGGAGCTTTCAAAATGGGAAGTCAAGGCTTCTGCCCTCTGGCCCCCACTTCCAGTGAACACGGAGTCCACTCCCTTGGGATTTCTAGTAAGTGCACATGGACACTAGCTACGCACTCGCTCCTGCCCTGAATCCACTTTTCGCCCCAGGGTGCTCTGCATGGAGCCAACTCCCTCATCCAAGGAACCCTCTAGGTAAGCTCTTTCGGGTCTTTGCCTCTACCAACGGCCTGCAGTGTAAGAGGAAGCACTGTACTTCAGTGGCAGTGGGAACGCAAGCCGACTTTCTCCTGCAGGTATGGTGCCCTCGGCTAAGGGTTCCTGGAAGGGCTGCGAAGCAGATGGTTTCCCTAAGTGCAGCTCAGACAAGGGCAATGAGGCAGAGTTCCTTGACAAGTGGCACGTGAGAGAACAGTTTCCCTGGAGCTGTTGCCGTGCCGAGGAAATCTAGCTCTCCCCAAGGAGGTGTGCAGTGCGTTGCCCTACACTAGGCATACACAGAGTGGCTGAGAAGGGCTGCCGGCCTTGGAGGCCGCTGAGCAGGCCAGGGGAGGCTGCCAGTATTCCGTGGTCTTGCAGGGAATCGGGTGCAAACGCGAGGGCCCTGGGTGTCCGGAACGGCGCGCTACCAAGAAGAGAAAGCTGAACCGCCCCGAAGGCCTCTTGGAAAGTGCTGCATGCCTCCGCTTCAGCAGGGCAATAAAGCGACTTTCCTCGAGGCAGGGGCTGACGTTCGGTCTCCAGGTAGGTCTAGAGCATAGCGGCATGAGCTCCCAACCAGGCCCTGGACGCACGGTGTTTTACGAGAGAGCACTCATTTTCTTCCCAGAGCCATGCCTACCGTGACGAGAGGCCCGTCAGAAAGGGAGTCTCTCCGTGTAATTCAAGGCCCGACGGGGGGAACTTTCAAACTCTGCCTTCCGGCCCGCACTTCAAGCCCGACAGGCGGTAAACGTCACCTGGGGCTTCAACGAGGCACAAACCACACAAGGTACACAACGGGCCCTTCCCTGGATCGGCGTGTTTACGCAGGGTGTTCTGAGTGGAGCACACGGCCTCAAGCAAGGCAGGCTCCCTTTAGGCATGTAAGCGTCTGCCTCTTCCAAACGACCGAGGTGTTGCCTGAAGAACCCTGCTTTAGTTGCCGCTGCAATGCAAGCTGACTCTCTCCGTGAGTAGAGCGACTTTCCAACCGAGGTGCCAAGAAGGCGTTCTAAGCAGACTATTTCCTCAGTGCAGCTGAGAGAAGGTCAATGGCGAAACCTTCCAGGGCGCGGCGGGCCGGCTAGAAACGCGTTCTGATGCTGCTGGAGTGCCGAGGAATCGTAGCCGTCCCCTTGAAAAGCGCTGGGTGTAGTCCTTCCCTCGGCCGACACAGTAGTCCCCTCTCTCAAGGGCCTAGGGGCCTGGGTGTGGCACAGCATGCCCACAGGGGCAGGGCGTATTCGCAGGGGAAAGGGTGCACACCCGAAGCGCCTAGGAGTCCTGAGAAGGGCAGCACCGTTCAAAAAAGCACTAGAGTGACTAAGACCTCCAAGAGCTGGCTGTATGCTCCGTTCCTGCAGGGCGACTCAAAGCCTTTCTCGAGGCATGCCCTCTCGGGGACGTTCCCTGCAGCCCTACAGCCTGACAGGATGAGCTCCCAACACGGCTCCGGAAGCCCCCTGAGAATTGAGAGAAAAATTCCTTCTCGTCCCCGAGCCCTGCCCCCCGCGCCTAGAGGCCCGTCCGCAACGGTGTTAGTCAGGTAGCTCCAAGGCAGCATGCATGGAGCTTTCAAAATGGGAAGTCAAGGCTTCTGCCCTCTGGCCCCCACTTCCAGTGAACACGGAGTCCACTCCCTTGGGATTTCTAGTAAGTGCACATGGACACTAGCTACGCACTCGCTCCTGCCCTGAATCCACTTTTCGCCCCAGGGTGCTCTGCATGGAGCCAACTCCCTCATCCAAGGAACCCTCTAGGTAAGCTCTTTCGGGTCTTTGCCTCTACCAACGGCCTGCAGTGTAAGAGGAAGCACTGTACTTCAGGGGCAGTGGGAACGCAAGCCGACTTTCTCCTGCAGGTATGGTGCCCTCGGCTAAGGGTTCCTGGAAGGGCTGCGAGGCAGATGGTTTCCCTAAGTGCAGCTCAGACAAGGGCAATGAGGCAGAGTTCCTTGACAAGTGGCACGTGAGAGAACAGTTTCCCTGGAGCTGTTGCCGTGCCGAGGAAATCTAGCTCTCCCCAAGGAGGTGTGCAGTGCGTTGCCCTACACTAGGCATACACAGAGTGGCTGGGAAGGGCTGCCGGCCTTGGAGGCCGCTGAGCAGGCCAGGGGAGGCTGCCAGTATTGCGTGGTCTTGCAGGGAATCGGGTGCAAACGCGAGGGCCCTGGGTGTCCGGAACGGCGCGCTACCAAGAAGAGAAAGCTGAACCGCCCCGAAGGCCTCTTGGAAAGTGCTGCATGCCTCCGCTTCAGCAGGGCAATAAAGCGACTTTCCTCGAGGCAGGGGCTGACGTTCGGTCTCCAGGTAGGTCTAGAGCATAGCGGCATGAGCTCCCAACCAGGCCCTGGACGCACGGTGTTTTACGAGAGAGCACTCATTTTCTTCCCAGAGCCATGCCTACCGTGACGAGAGGCCCGTCAGAAAGGGAGTCTCTCCGTGTAATTCAAGGCCCGACGGGGGGAACTTTCAAACTCTGCCTTCCGGCCCGCACTTCAAGCCCGACAGGCGGTAAACGTCACCTGGGGCTTCAACGAGGCACAAACCACACAAGGTACACAACGGGCCCTTCCCTGGATCGGCGTGTTTACGCAGGGTGTTCTGAGTGGAGCACACGGCCTCAAGCAAGGCAGGCTCCCTTTAGGCATGTAAGCGTCTGCCTCTTCCAAACGACCGAGGTGTTGCCTGAAGAACCCTGCTTTAGTTGCCGCTGCAATGCAAGCTGACTCTCTCCGTGAGTAGAGCGACTTTCCAACCGAGGTGCCAAGAAGGCGTTCTAAGCAGACTATTTCCTCAGTGCAGCTGAGAGAAGGTCAATGGCGAAACCTTCCAGGGCGCGGCGGGCCGGCTAGAAACGCGTTCTGATGCTGCTGGAGTGCCGAGGAATCGTAGCCGTCCCCTTGAAAAGCGCTGGGTGTAGTCCTTCCCTCGGCCGACACAGTAGTCCCCTCTCTCAAGGGCCTAGGGGCCTGGGTGTGGCACAGCATGCCCACAGGGGCAGGGCGTATTCGCAGGGGAAAGGGTGCACACCCGAAGCGCCTAGGAGTCCTGAGAAGGGCAGCACCGTTCAAAAAAGCACTAGAGTGACTAAGACCTCCAAGAGCTGGCTGTATGCTCCGTTCCTGCAGGGCGACTCAAAGCCTTTCTCGAGGCATGCCCTCTCGGGGACGTTCCCTGCAGCCCTACAGCCTGACAGGATGAGCTCCCAACACGGCTCCGGAAGCCCCCTGAGAATTGAGAGAAAAATTCCTTCTCGTCCCCGAGCCCTGCCCCCCGCGCCTAGAGGCCCGTCCGCAACGGTGTTAGTCAGGTAGCTCCAAGGCAGCATGCATGGAGCTTTCAAAATGGGAAGTCAAGGCTTCTGCCCTCTGGCCCCCACTTCCAGTGAACACGGAGTCCACTCCCTTGGGATTTCTAGTAAGTGCACATGGACACTAGCTACGCACTCGCTCCTGCCCTGAATCCACTTTTCGCCCCAGGGTGCTCTGCATGGAGCCAACTCCCTCATCCAAGGAACCCTCTAGGTAAGCTCTTTCGGGTCTTTGCCTCTACCAACGGCCTGCAGTGTAAGAGGAAGCACTGTACTTCAGGGGCAGTGGGAACGCAAGCCGACTTTCTCCTGCAGGTATGGTGCCCTCGGCTAAGGGTTCCTGGAAGGGCTGCGAGGCAGATGGTTTCCCTAAGTGCAGCTCAGACAAGGGCAATGAGGCAGAGTTCCTTGACAAGTGGCACGTGAGAGAACAGTTTCCCTGGAGCTGTTGCCGTGCCGAGGAAATCTAGCTCTCCCCAAGGAGGTGTGCAGTGCGTTGCCCTACACTAGGCATACACAGAGTGGCTGGGAAGGGCTGCCGGCCTTGGAGGCCGCTGAGCAGGCCAGGGGAGGCTGCCAGTATTGCGTGGTCTTGCAGGGAATCGGGTGCAAACGCGAGGGCCCTGGGTGTCCGGAACGGCGCGCTACCAAGAAGAGAAAGCTGAACCGCCCCGAAGGCCTCTTGGAAAGTGCTGCATGCCTCCGCTTCAGCAGGGCAATAAAGCGACTTTCCTCGAGGCAGGGGCTGACGTTCGGTGTCCAGGTAGGTCTAGAGCATAGCGGCATGAGCTCCCAACCAGGCCCTGGACGCACGGTGTTTTACGAGAGAGCACTCATTTTCTTCCCAGAGCCATGCCTACCGTGACGAGAGGCCCGTCAGAAAGGGAGTCTCTCCGTGTAATTCAAGGCCCGACGGGGGGAACTTTCAAACTCTGCCTTCCGGCCCGCACTTCAAGCCCGACAGGCGGTAAACGTCACCTGGGGCTTCAACGAGGCACAAACCACACAAGGTACACAACGGGCCCTTCCCTGGATCGGCGTGTTTACGCAGGGTGTTCTGAGTGGAGCACACGGCCTCAAGCAAGGCAGGCTCCCTTTAGGCATGTAAGCGTCTGCCTCTTCCAAACGACCGAGGTGTTGCCTGAAGAACCCTGCTTTAGTTGCCGCTGCAATGCAAGCTGACTCTCTCCGTGAGTAGAGCGACTTTCCAACCGAGGTGCCAAGAAGGCGTTCTAAGCAGACTATTTCCTCAGTGCAGCTGAGAGAAGGTCAATGGCGAAACCTTCCAGGGCGCGGCGGGCCGGCTAGAAACGCGTTCTGATGCTGCTGGAGTGCCGAGGAATCGTAGCCGTCCCCTTGAAAAGCGCTGGGTGTAGTCCTTCCCTCGGCCGACACAGTAGTCCCCTCTCTCAAGGGCCTAGGGGCCTGGGTGTGGCACAGCATGCCCACAGGGGCAGGGCGTATTCGCAGGGGAAAGGGTGCACACCCGAAGCGCCTAGGAGTCCTGAGAAGGGCAGCACCGTTCAAAAAAGCACTAGAGTGACTAAGACCTCCAAGAGCTGGCTGTATGCTCCGTTCCTGCAGGGCGACTCAAAGCCTTTCTCGAGGCATGCCCTCTCGGGGACGTTCCCTGCAGCCCTACAGCCTGACAGGATGAGCTCCCAACACGGCTCCGGAAGCCCCCTGAGAATTGAGAGAAAAATTCCTTCTCGTCCCCGAGCCCTGCCCCCCGCGCCTAGAGGCCCGTCCGCAACGGTGTTAGTCAGGTAGCTCCAAGGCAGCATGCATGGAGCTTTCAAAATGGGAAGTCAAGGCTTCTGCCCTCTGGCCCCCACTTCCAGTGAACACGGAGTCCACTCCCTTGGGATTTCTAGTAAGTGCACATGGACACTAGCTACGCACTCGCTCCTGCCCTGAATCCACTTTTCGCCCCAGGGTGCTCTGCATGGAGCCAACTCCCTCATCCAAGGAACCCTCTAGGTAAGCTCTTTCGGGTCTTTGCCTCTACCAACGGCCTGCAGTGTAAGAGGAAGCACTGTACTTCAGGGGCAGTGGGAACGCAAGCCGACTTTCTCCTGCAGGTATGGTGCCCTCGGCTAAGGGTTCCTGGAAGGGCTGCGAGGCAGATGGTTTCCCTAAGTGCAGCTCAGACAAGGGCAATGAGGCAGAGTTCCTTGACAAGTGGCACGTGAGAGAACAGTTTCCCTGGAGCTGTTGCCGTGCCGAGGAAATCTAGCTCTCCCCAAGGAGGTGTGCAGTGCGTTGCCCTACACTAGGCATACACAGAGTGGCTGGGAAGGGCTGCCGGCCTTGGAGGCCGCTGAGCAGGCCAGGGGAGGCTGCCAGTATTGCGTGGTCTTGCAGGGAATCGGGTGCAAACGCGAGGGCCCTGGGTGTCCGGAACGGCGCGCTACCAAGAAGAGAAAGCTGAACCGCCCCGAAGGCCTCTTGGAAAGTGCTGCATGCCTCCGCTTCAGCGGGGCAATAAAGCGACTTTCCTCGAGGCAGGGGCTGACGTTCGGTCTCCAGGTAGGTCTAGAGCATAGCGGCATGAGCTCCCAACCAGGCCCTGGACGCACGGTGTTTTACGAGAGAGCACTCATTTTCTTCCCAGAGCCATGCCTACCGTGACGAGAGGCCCGTCAGAAAGGGAGTCTCTCCGTGTAATTCAAGGCCCGACGGGGGGAACTTTCAAACTCTGCCTTCCGGCCCGCACTTCAAGCCCGACAGGCGGTAAACGTCACCTGGGGCTTCAACGAGGCACAAACCACACAAGGTACACAACGGGCCCTTCCCTGGATCGGCGTGTTTACGCAGGGTGTTCTGAGTGGAGCACACGGCCTCAAGCAAGGCAGGCTCCCTTTAGGCATGTAAGCGTCTGCCTCTTCCAAACGACCGAGGTGTTGCCTGACGACCCCTGCTTTAGTTGCCGCTGCAATGCAAGCTGACTCTCTCCGTGAGTAGAGCGACTTTCCAACCGAGGTGCCAAGAAGGCGTTCTAAGCAGACTATTTCCTCAGTGCAGCTGAGAGAAGGTCAATGGCGAAACCTTCCAGGGCGCGGCGGGCCGGCTAGAAACGCGTTCTGATGCTGCTGGAGTGCCGAGGAATCGTAGCCGTCCCCTTGAAAAGCGCTGGGTGTAGTCCTTCCCTCGGCCGACACAGTAGTCCCCTCTCTCAAGGGCCTAGGGGCCTGGGTGTGGCACAGCATGCCCACAGGGGCAGGGCGTATTCGCAGGGGAAAGGGTGCACACCCGAAGCGCCTAGGAGTCCTGAGAAGGGCAGCACCGTTCAAAAAAGCACTAGAGTGACTAAGACCTCCAAGAGCTGGCTGTATGCTCCGTTCCTGCAGGGCGACTCAAAGCCTTTCTCGAGGCATGCCCTCTCGGGGACGTTCCCTGCAGCCCTACAGCCTGACAGGATGAGCTCCCAACACGGCTCCGGAAGCCCCCTGAGAATTGAGAGAAAAATTCCTTCTCGTCCCCGAGCCCTGCCCCCCGCGCCTAGAGGCCCGTCCGCAACGGTGTTAGTCAGGTAGCTCCAAGGCAGCATGCATGGAGCTTTCAAAATGGGAAGTCAAGGCTTCTGCCCTCTGGCCCCCACTTCCAGTGAACACGGAGTCCACTCCCTTGGGATTTCTAGTAAGTGCACATGGACACTAGCTACGCACTCGCTCCTGCCCTGAATCCACTTTTCGCCCCAGGGTGCTCTGCATGGAGCCAACTCCCTCATCCAAGGAACCCTCTAGGTAAGCTCTTTCGGGTCTTTGCCTCTACCAACGGCCTGCAGTGTAAGAGGAAGCACTGTACTTCAGGGGCAGTGGGAACGCAAGCCGACTTTCTCCTGCAGGTATGGTGCCCTCGGCTAAGGGTTCCTGGAAGGGCTGCGAGGCAGATGGTTTCCCTAAGTGCAGCTCAGACAAGGGCAATGAGGCAGAGTTCCTTGACAAGTGGCACGTGAGAGAACAGTTTCCCTGGAGCTGTTGCCGTGCCGAGGAAATCTAGCTCTCCCCAAGGAGGTGTGCAGTGCGTTGCCCTACACTAGGCATACACAGAGTGGCTGGGAAGGGCTGCCGGCCTTGGAGGCCGCTGAGCAGGCCAGGGGAGGCTGCCAGTATTGCGTGGTCTTGCAGGGAATCGGGTGCAAACGCGAGGGCCCTGGGTGTCCGGAACGGCGCGCTACCAAGAAGAGAAAGCTGAACCGCCCCGAAGGCCTCTTGGAAAGTGCTGCATGCCTCCGCTTCAGCGGGGCAATAAAGCGACTTTCCTCGAGGCAGGGGCTGACGTTCGGTCTCCAGGTAGGTCTAGAGCATAGCGGCATGAGCTCCCAACCAGGCCCTGGACGCACGGTGTTTTACGAGAGAGCACTCATTTTCTTCCCAGAGCCATGCCTACCGTGACGAGAGGCCCGTCAGAAAGGGAGTCTCTCCGTGTAATTCAAGGCCCGACGGGGGGAACTTTCAAACTCTGCCTTCCGGCCCGCACTTCAAGCCCGACAGGCGGTAAACGTCACCTGGGGCTTCAACGAGGCACAAACCACACAAGGTACACAACGGGCCCTTCCCTGGATCGGCGTGTTTACGCAGGGTGTTCTGAGTGGAGCACACGGCCTCAAGCAAGGCAGGCTCCCTTTAGGCATGTAAGCGTCTGCCTCTTCCAAACGACCGAGGTGTTGCCTGACGACCCCTGCTTTAGTTGCCGCTGCAATGCAAGCTGACTCTCTCCGTGAGTAGAGCGACTTTCCAACCGAGGTGCCAAGAAGGCGTTCTAAGCAGACTATTTCCTCAGTGCAGCTGAGAGAAGGTCAATGGCGAAACCTTCCAGGGCGCGGCGGGCCGGCTAGAAACGCGTTCTGATGCTGCTGGAGTGCCGAGGAATCGTAGCCGTCCCCTTGAAAAGCGCTGGGTGTAGTCCTTCCCTCGGCCGACACAGTAGTCCCCTCTCTCAAGGGCCTAGGGGCCTGGGTGTGGCACAGCATGCCCACAGGGGCAGGGCGTATTCGCAGGGGAAAGGGTGCACACCCGAAGCGCCTAGGAGTCCTGAGAAGGGCAGCACCGTTCAAAAAAGCACTAGAGTGACTAAGACCTCCAAGAGCTGGCTGTATGCTCCGTTCCTGCAGGGCGACTCAAAGCCTTTCTCGAGGCATGCCCTCTCGGGGACGTTCCCTGCAGCCCTACAGCCTGACAGGATGAGCTCCCAACACGGCTCCGGAAGCCCCCTGAGAATTGAGAGAAAAATTCCTTCTCGTCCCCGAGCCCTGCCCCCCGCGCCTAGAGGCCCGTCCGCAACGGTGTTAGTCAGGTAGCTCCAAGGCAGCATGCATGGAGCTTTCAAAATGGGAAGTCAAGGCTTCTGCCCTCTGGCCCCCACTTCCAGTGAACACGGAGTCCACTCCCTTGGGATTTCTAGTAAGTGCACATGGACACTAGCTACGCACTCGCTCCTGCCCTGAATCCACTTTTCGCCCCAGGGTGCTCTGCATGGAGCCAACTCCCTCATCCAAGGAACCCTCTAGGTAAGCTCTTTCGGGTCTTTGCCTCTACCAACGGCCTGCAGTGTAAGAGGAAGCACTGTACTTCAGGGGCAGTGGGAACGCAAGCCGACTTTCTCCTGCAGGTATGGTGCCCTCGGCTAAGGGTTCCTGGAAGGGCTGCGAGGCAGATGGTTTCCCTAAGTGCAGCTCAGACAAGGGCAATGAGGCAGAGTTCCTTGACAAGTGGCACGTGAGAGAACAGTTTCCCTGGAGCTGTTGCCGTGCCGAGGAAATCTAGCTCTCCCCAAGGAGGTGTGCAGTGCGTTGCCCTACACTAGGCATACACAGAGTGGCTGGGAAGGGCTGCCGGCCTTGGAGGCCGCTGAGCAGGCCAGGGGAGGCTGCCAGTATTGCGTGGTCTTGCAGGGAATCGGGTGCAAACGCGAGGGCCCTGGGTGTCCGGAACGGCGCGCTACCAAGAAGAGAAAGCTGAACCGCCCCGAAGGCCTCTTGGAAAGTGCTGCATGCCTCCGCTTCAGCGGGGCAATAAAGCGACTTTCCTCGAGGCAGGGGCTGACGTTCGGTGTCCAGGTAGGTCTAGAGCATAGCGGCATGAGCTCCCAACCAGGCCCTGGACGCACGGTGTTTTACGAGAGAGCACTCATTTTCTTCCCAGAGCCATGCCTACCGTGACGAGAGGCCCGTCAGAAAGGGAGTCTCTCCGTGTAATTCAAGGCCCGACGGGGGGAACTTTCAAACTCTGCCTTCCGGCCCGCACTTCAAGCCCGACAGGCGGTAAACGTCACCTGGGGCTTCAACGAGGCACAAACCACACAAGGTACACAACGGGCCCTTCCCTGGATCGGCGTGTTTACGCAGGGTGTTCTGAGTGGAGCACACGGCCTCAAGCAAGGCAGGCTCCCTTTAGGCATGTAAGCGTCTGCCTCTTCCAAACGACCGAGGTGTTGCCTGACGACCCCTGCTTTAGTTGCCGCTGCAATGCAAGCTGACTCTCTCCGTGAGTAGAGCGACTTTCCAACCGAGGTGCCAAGAAGGCGTTCTAAGCAGACTATTTCCTCAGTGCAGCTGAGAGAAGGTCAATGGCGAAACCTTCCAGGGCGCGGCGGGCCGGCTAGAAACGCGTTCTGATGCTGCTGGAGTGCCGAGGAATCGTAGCCGTCCCCTTGAAAAGCGCTGGGTGTAGTCCTTCCCTCGGCCGACACAGTAGTCCCCTCTCTCAAGGGCCTAGGGGCCTGGGTGTGGCACAGCATGCCCACAGGGGCAGGGCGTATTCGCAGGGGAAAGGGTGCACACCCGAAGCGCCTAGGAGTCCTGAGAAGGGCAGCACCGTTCAAAAAAGCACTAGAGTGACTAAGACCTCCAAGAGCTGGCTGTATGCTCCGTTCCTGCAGGGCGACTCAAAGCCTTTCTCGAGGCATGCCCTCTCGGGGACGTTCCCTGCAGCCCTACAGCCTGACAGGATGAGCTCCCAACACGGCTCCGGAAGCCCCCTGAGAATTGAGAGAAAAATTCCTTCTCGTCCCCGAGCCCTGCCCCCCGCGCCTAGAGGCCCGTCCGCAACGGTGTTAGTCAGGTAGCTCCAAGGCAGCATGCATGGAGCTTTCAAAATGGGAAGTCAAGGCTTCTGCCCTCTGGCCCCCACTTCCAGTGAACACGGAGTCCACTCCCTTGGGATTTCTAGTAAGTGCACATGGACACTAGCTACGCACTCGCTCCTGCCCTGAATCCACTTTTCGCCCCAGGGTGCTCTGCATGGAGCCAACTCCCTCATCCAAGGAACCCTCTAGGTAAGCTCTTTCGGGTCTTTGCCTCTACCAACGGCCTGCAGTGTAAGAGGAAGCACTGTACTTCAGGGGCAGTGGGAACGCAAGCCGACTTTCTCCTGCAGGTATGGTGCCCTCGGCTAAGGGTTCCTGGAAGGGCTGCGAGGCAGATGGTTTCCCTAAGTGCAGCTCAGACAAGGGCAATGAGGCAGAGTTCCTTGACAAGTGGCACGTGAGAGAACAGTTTCCCTGGAGCTGTTGCCGTGCCGAGGAAATCTAGCTCTCCCCAAGGAGGTGTGCAGTGCGTTGCCCTACACTAGGCATACACAGAGTGGCTGGGAAGGGCTGCCGGCCTTGGAGGCCGCTGAGCAGGCCAGGGGAGGCTGCCAGTATTGCGTGGTCTTGCAGGGAATCGGGTGCAAACGCGAGGGCCCTGGGTGTCCGGAACGGCGCGCTACCAAGAAGAGAAAGCTGAACCGCCCCGAAGGCCTCTTGGAAAGTGCTGCATGCCTCCGCTTCAGCGGGGCAATAAAGCGACTTTCCTCGAGGCAGGGGCTGACGTTCGGTCTCCAGGTAGGTCTAGAGCATAGCGGCATGAGCTCCCAACCAGGCCCTGGACGCACGGTGTTTTACGAGAGAGCACTCATTTTCTTCCCAGAGCCATGCCTACCGTGACGAGAGGCCCGTCAGAAAGGGAGTCTCTCCGTGTAATTCAAGGCCCGACGGGGGGAACTTTCAAACTCTGCCTTCCGGCCCGCACTTCAAGCCCGACAGGCGGTAAACGTCACCTGGGGCTTCAACGAGGCACAAACCACACAAGGTACACAACGGGCCCTTCCCTGGATCGGCGTGTTTACGCAGGGTGTTCTGAGTGGAGCACACGGCCTCAAGCAAGGCAGGCTCCCTTTAGGCATGTAAGCGTCTGCCTCTTCCAAACGACCGAGGTGTTGCCTGACGACCCCTGCTTTAGTTGCCGCTGCAATGCAAGCTGACTCTCTCCGTGAGTAGAGCGACTTTCCAACCGAGGTGCCAAGAAGGCGTTCTAAGCAGACTATTTCCTCAGTGCAGCTGAGAGAAGGTCAATGGCGAAACCTTCCAGGGCGCGGCGGGCCGGCTAGAAACGCGTTCTGATGCTGCTGGAGTGCCGAGGAATCGTAGCCGTCCCCTTGAAAAGCGCTGGGTGTAGTCCTTCCCTCGGCCGACACAGTAGTCCCCTCTCTCAAGGGCCTAGGGGCCTGGGTGTGGCACAGCATGCCCACAGGGGCAGGGCGTATTCGCAGGGGAAAGGGTGCACACCCGAAGCGCCTAGGAGTCCTGAGAAGGGCAGCACCGTTCAAAAAAGCACTAGAGTGACTAAGACCTCCAAGAGCTGGCTGTATGCTCCGTTCCTGCAGGGCGACTCAAAGCCTTTCTCGAGGCATGCCCTCTCGGGGACGTTCCCTGCAGCCCTACAGCCTGACAGGATGAGCTCCCAACACGGCTCCGGAAGCCCCCTGAGAATTGAGAGAAAAATTCCTTCTCGTCCCCGAGCCCTGCCCCCCGCGCCTAGAGGCCCGTCCGCAACGGTGTTAGTCAGGTAGCTCCAAGGCAGCATGCATGGAGCTTTCAAAATGGGAAGTCAAGGCTTCTGCCCTCTGGCCCCCACTTCCAGTGAACACGGAGTCCACTCCCTTGGGATTTCTAGTAAGTGCACATGGACACTAGCTACGCACTCGCTCCTGCCCTGAATCCACTTTTCGCCCCAGGGTGCTCTGCATGGAGCCAACTCCCTCATCCAAGGAACCCTCTAGGTAAGCTCTTTCGGGTCTTTGCCTCTACCAACGGCCTGCAGTGTAAGAGGAAGCACTGTACTTCAGGGGCAGTGGGAACGCAAGCCGACTTTCTCCTGCAGGTATGGTGCCCTCGGCTAAGGGTTCCTGGAAGGGCTGCGAGGCAGATGGTTTCCCTAAGTGCAGCTCAGACAAGGGCAATGAGGCAGAGTTCCTTGACAAGTGGCACGTGAGAGAACAGTTTCCCTGGAGCTGTTGCCGTGCCGAGGAAATCTAGCTCTCCCCAAGGAGGTGTGCAGTGCGTTGCCCTACACTAGGCATACACAGAGTGGCTGGGAAGGGCTGCCGGCCTTGGAGGCCGCTGAGCAGGCCAGGGGAGGCTGCCAGTATTGCGTGGTCTTGCAGGGAATCGGGTGCAAACGCGAGGGCCCTGGGTGTCCGGAACGGCGCGCTACCAAGAAGAGAAAGCTGAACCGCCCCGAAGGCCTCTTGGAAAGTGCTGCATGCCTCCGCTTCAGCAGGGCAATAAAGCGACTTTCCTCGAGGCAGGGGCTGACGTTCGGTGTCCAGGTAGGTCTAGAGCATAGCGGCATGAGCTCCCAACCAGGCCCTGGACGCACGGTGTTTTACGAGAGAGCACTCATTTTCTTCCCAGAGCCATGCCTACCGTGACGAGAGGCCCGTCAGAAAGGGAGTCTCTCCGTGTAATTCAAGGCCCGACGGGGGGAACTTTCAAACTCTGCCTTCCGGCCCGCACTTCAAGCCCGACAGGCGGTAAACGTCACCTGGGGCTTCAACGAGGCACAAACCACACAAGGTACACAACGGGCCCTTCCCTGGATCGGCGTGTTTACGCAGGGTGTTCTGAGTGGAGCACACGGCCTCAAGCAAGGCAGGCTCCCTTTAGGCATGTAAGCGTCTGCCTCTTCCAAACGACCGAGGTGTTGCCTGAAGAACCCTGCTTTAGTTGCCGCTGCAATGCAAGCTGACTCTCTCCGTGAGTAGAGCGACTTTCCAACCGAGGTGCCAAGAAGGCGTTCTAAGCAGACTATTTCCTCAGTGCAGCTGAGAGAAGGTCAATGGCGAAACCTTCCAGGGCGCGGCGGGCCGGCTAGAAACGCGTTCTGATGCTGCTGGAGTGCCGAGGAATCGTAGCCGTCCCCTTGAAAAGCGCTGGGTGTAGTCCTTCCCTCGGCCGACACAGTAGTCCCCTCTCTCAAGGGCCTAGGGGCCTGGGTGTGGCACAGCATGCCCACAGGGGCAGGGCGTATTCGCAGGGGAAAGGGTGCACACCCGAAGCGCCTAGGAGTCCTGAGAAGGGCAGCACCGTTCAAAAAAGCACTAGAGTGACTAAGACCTCCAAGAGCTGGCTGTATGCTCCGTTCCTGCAGGGCGACTCAAAGCCTTTCTCGAGGCATGCCCTCTCGGGGACGTTCCCTGCAGCCCTACAGCCTGACAGGATGAGCTCCCAACACGGCTCCGGAAGCCCCCTGAGAATTGAGAGAAAAATTCCTTCTCGTCCCCGAGCCCTGCCCCCCGCGCCTAGAGGCCCATCCGCAACGGTGTTAGTCAGGTAGCTCCAAGGCAGCATGCATGGAGCTTTCAAAATGGGAAGTCAAGGCTTCTGCCCTCTGGCCCCCACTTCCAGTGAACACGGAGTCCACTCCCTTGGGATTTCTAGTAAGTGCACATGGACACTAGCTACGCACTCGCTCCTGCCCTGAATCCACTTTTCGCCCCAGGGTGCTCTGCATGGAGCCAACTCCCTCATCCAAGGAACCCTCTAGGTAAGCTCTTTCGGGTCTTTGCCTCTACCAACGGCCTGCAGTGTAAGAGGAAGCACTGTACTTCAGGGGCAGTGGGAACGCAAGCCGACTTTCTCCTGCAGGTATGGTGCCCTCGGCTAAGGGTTCCTGGAAGGGCTGCGAAGCAGATGGTTTCCCTAAGTGCAGCTCAGACAAGGGCAATGAGGCAGAGTTCCTTGACAAGTGGCACGTGAGAGAACAGTTTCCCTGGAGCTGTTGCCGTGCCGAGGAAATCTAGCTCTCCCCAAGGAGGTGTGCAGTGCGTTGCCCTACACTAGGCATACACAGAGTGGCTGAGAAGGGCTGCCGGCCTTGGAGGCCGCTGAGCAGGCCAGGGGAGGCTGCCAGTATTCCGTGGTCTTGCAGGGAATCGGGTGCAAACGCGAGGGCCCTGGGTGTCCGGAACGGCGCGCTACCAAGAAGAGAAAGCTGAACCGCCACGAAGGCCTCTTGGAAAGTGCTGCATGCCTCCGCTTCAGCGGGGCAATAAAGCGACTTTCCTCGAGGCAGGGGCTAATGTTCGGTCTCCAGGTAGGTCTAGAGCATAGCGGCATGAGCTCCCAACCAGGCCCTGGACGCACGGTGTTTTACGAGAGAGCACTCATTTTCTTCCCAGAGCCACGCCTACCGTGACGAGAGGCCCGTCAGAAAGGGAGTCTCTCCGTGTAATTCAAGGCCCGACGGGGGGAACTTTCAAACTCTGCCTTCCGGCCCGCACTTCAAGCCCGACAGGCGGTAAACGTCACCTGGGGCTTCAACGAGGCACAAACCACACAAGGTACACAACGGGCCCTTCCCTGGATCGGCGTGTTTACGCAGGGTGTTCTGAGTGGAGCACACGGCCTCAAGCAAGGCAGGCTCCCTTTAGGCATGTAAGCGTCTGCCTCTTCCAAACGACCGAGGTGTTGCCTGAAGAACCCTGCTTTAGTTGCCGCTGCAATGCAAGCTGACTCTCTCCGTGAGTAGAGCGACTTTCCAACCGAGGTGCCAAGAAGGCGTTCTAAGCAGACTATTTCCTCAGTGCAGCTGAGAGAAGGTCAATGGCGGAACCTTCCAGGGCGCGGCGGGCCGGCTAGAAACGCGTTCTGATGCTGCTGGAGTGCCGAGGAATCGTAGCCGTCCCCTTGAAAAGCGCTGGGTGTAGTCCTTCCCTCGGCCGACACAGTAGTCCCCTCTCTCAAGGGCCTAGGGGCCTGGGTGTGGCACAGCATGCCCACAGGGGCAGGGCGTATTCGCAGGGGAAAGGGTGCACACCCGAAGCGCCTAGGAGTCCTGAGAAGGGCAGCACCGTTCAAAAAAGCACTAGAGTGGCTAAGACCTCCAAGAGCTGGCTGTATGCTCCGTTCCTGCAGGGCGACTCAAAGCCTTTCTCGAGGCATGCCCTCTCGGGGACGTTCCCTGCAGCCCTACAGCCTGACAGGATGAGCTCCCAACACGGCTCCGGAAGCCCCCTGAGAACTGAGAGAAAAATTCCTTCTCGTCCCCGAGCCCTGCCCCCCGCGCCTAGAGGCCCGTCCGCAACGGTGTTAGTCAGGTAGCTCCAAGGCAGCATGCATGGAGCTTTCAAAATGGGAAGTCAAGGCTTCTGCCCTCTGGCCCCCACTTCCAGTGAACACGGAGTCCACTCCCTTGGGATTTCTAGTAAGTGCACATGGACACTAGCTACGCACTCGCTCCTGCCCTGAATCCACTTTTCGCCCCAGGGTGCTCTGCATGGAGCCAACTCCCTCATCCAAGGAACCCTCTAGGTAAGCTCTTTCGGGTCTTTGCCTCTACCAACGGCCTGCAGTGTAAGAGGAAGCACTGTACTTCAGGGGCAGTGGGAACGCAAGCCGACTTTCTCCTGCAGGTATGGTGCCCTCGGCTAAGGGTTCCTGGAAGGGCTGCGAAGCAGATGGTTTCCCTAAGTGCAGCTCAGACAAGGGCAATGAGGCAGAGTTCCTTGACAAGTGGCACGTGAGAGAACAGTTTCCCTGGAGCTGTTGCCGTGCCGAGGAAATCTAGCTCTCCCCAAGGAGGTGTGCAGTGCGTTGCCCTACACTAGGCATACACAGAGTGGCTGGGAAGGGCTGCCGGCCTTGGAGGCCGCTGAGCAGGCCAGGGGAGGCTGCCAGTATTGCGTGGTCTTGCAGGGAATCGGGTGCAAACGCGAGGGCCCTGGGTGTCCGGAACGGCGCGCTACCAAGAAGAGAAAGCTGAACCGCCACGAAGGCCTCTTGGAAAGTGCTGCATGCCTCCGCTTCAGCAGGGCAATAAAGCGACTTTCCTCGAGGCAGGGGCTAATGTTCGGTCTCCAGGTAGGTCTAGAGCATAGCGGCATGAGCTCCCAACCAGGCCCTGGACGCACGGTGTTTTACGAGAGAGCACTCATTTTCTTCCCAGAGCCACGCCTACCGTGACGAGAGGCCCGTCAGAAAGGGAGTCTCTCCGTGTAATTCAAGGCCCGACGGGGGGAACTTTCAAACTCTGCCTTCCGGCCCGCACTTCAAGCCCGACAGGTGGTAAACGTCACCTGGGGCTTCAACGAGGCACAAACCACACAAGGTACACAACGGGCCCTTCCCTGGATCGGCGTGTTTACGCAGGGTGTTCTGAGTGGAGCACACGGCCTCAAGCAAGGCAGGCTCCCTTTAGGCATGTAAGCGTCTGTCTCTTCCAAACGACCGAGGTGTTGCCTGAAGAACCCTGCTTTAGTTGCCGCTGCAATGCAAGCTGACTCTCTCCGTGAGTAGAGCGACTTTCCAACCGAGGTGCCAAGAAGGCGTTCTAAGCAGACTATTTCCTCAGTGCAGCTGAGAGAAGGTCAATGGCGAAACCTTCCAGGGCGCGGCGGGCCGGCTAGAAACGCGTTCTGATGCTGCTGGAGTGCCGAGGAATCGTAGCCGTCCCCTTGAAAAGCGCTGGGTGTAGTCCTTCCCTCGGCCGACACAGTAGTCCCCTCTCTCAAGGGCCTAGGGGCCTGGGTGTGGCACAGCATGCCCACAGGGGCAGGGCGTATTCGCAGGGGAAAGGGTGCACACCCGAAGCGCCTAGGAGTCCTGAGAAGGGCAGCACCGTTCAAAAAAGCACTAGAGTGGCTAAGACCTCCAAGAGCTGGCTGTATGCTCCGTTCCTGCAGGGCGACTCAAAGCCTTTCTCGAGGCATGCCCTCTCGGGGACGTTCCCTGCAGCCCTACAGCCTGACAGGATGAGCTCCCAACACGGCTCCGGAAGCCCCCTGAGAACTGAGAGAAAAATTCCTTCTCGTCCCCGAGCCCTGCCCCCCGCGCCTAGAGGCCCGTCCGCAACGGTGTTAGTCAGGTAGCTCCAAGGCAGCATGCATGGAGCTTTCAAAATGGGAAGCCAAGGCTTCTGCCCTCTGGCCCCCACTTCCAGTGAACACGGAGTCCACTCCCTTGGGATTTCTAGTAAGTGCACATGGACACTAGCTACGCACTCGCTCCTGCCCTGAATCCACTTTTCGCCCCAGGGTGCTCTGCATGGAGCCAACTCCCTCATCCAAGGAACCCTCTAGGTAAGCTCTTTCGGGTCTTTGCCTCTACCAACGGCCTGCAGTGTAAGAGGAAGCACTGTACTTCAGGGGCAGTGGGAACGCAAGCCGACTTTCTCCTGCAGGTATGGTGCCCTCGGCTAAGGGTTCCTGGAAGGGCTGCGAGGCAGATGGTTTCCCTAAGTGCAGCTCAGACAAGGGCAATGAGGCAGAGTTCCTTGACAAGTGGCACGTGAGAGAACAGTTTCCCTGGAGCTGTTGCCGTGCCGAGGAAATCTAGCTCTCCCCAAGGAGGTGTGCAGTGCGTTGCCCTACACTAGGCATACACAGAGTGGCTGGGAAGGGCTGCCGGCCTTGGAGGCCGCTGAGCAGGCCAGGGGAGGCTGCCAGTATTGCGTGGTCTTGCAGGGAATCGGGTGCAAACGCGAGGGCCCTGGGTGTCCGGAACGGCGCGCTAGCAAGAAGAGAAAGCTGAACCGCCACGAAGGCCTCTTGGAAAGTGCTGCATGCCTCCGCTTCAGCAGGGCAATAAAGCGACTTTCCTCGAGGCAGGGGCTGACGTTCGGTCTCCAGGTAGGTCTAGAGCATAGCGGCATGAGCTCCCAACCAGGCCCTGGACGCACGGTGTTTTACGAGAGAGCACTCATTTTCTTCCCAGAGCCACGCCTACCGTGACGAGAGGCCCGTCAGAAAGGGAGTCTCTCCGTGTAATTCAAGGCCCGACGGGGGGAACTTTGAAACTCTGCCTTCCGGCCCGCACTTCAAGCCCGACAGGCGGTAAACGTCACCTGGGGCTTCAACGAGGCACAAACCACACAAGGTACACAACGGGCCCTTCCCTGGATCGGCGTGTTTACGCAGGGTGTTCTGAGTGGAGCACACGGCCTCAAGCAAGGCAGGCTCCCTTTAGGCATGTAAGCGTCTGCCTCTTCCAAACGACCGAGGTGTTGCCTGAAGAACCCTGCTTTAGTTGCCGCTGCAATGCAAGCTGACTCTCTCCGTGAGTAGAGCGACTTTCCAACCGAGGTGCCAAGAAGGCGTTCTAAGCAGACTATTTCCTCAGTGCAGCTGAGAGAAGGTCAATGGCGGAACCTTCCAGGGCGCGGCGGGCCGGCTAGAAACGCGTTCTGGTGCTGCTGGAGTGCCGAGGAATCGTAGCCGTCCCCTTGAAAAGCGCTGGGTGTAGTCCTTCCCTCGGCCGACACAGTAGTCCCCTCTCTCAAGGGCCTAGGGGCCTGGGTGTGGCACAGCATGCCCACAGGGGCAGGGCGTATTCGCAGGGGAAAGGGTGCACACCCGAAGCGCCTAGGAGTCCTGAGAAGGGCAGCACCGTTCAAAAAAGCACTAGAGTGACTAAGACCTCCAAGAGCTGGCTGTATGCTCCGTTCCTGCAGGGCGACTCAAAGCCTTTCTCGAGGCATGCCCTCTCGGGGACGTTCCCTGCAGCCCTACAGCCTGACAGGATGAGCTCCCAACACGGCTCCGGAAGCCCCCTGAGAATTGAGAGAAAAATTCCTTCTCGTCCCCGAGCCCTGCCCCCCGCGCCTAGAGGCCCGTCCGCAACGGTGTTAGTCAGGTAGCTCCAAGGCAGCATGCATGGAGCTTTCAAAATGGGAAGTCAAGGCTTCTGCCCTCTGGCCCCCACTTCCAGTGAACACGGAGTCCACTCCCTTGGGATTTCTAGTAAGTGCACATGGACACTAGCTACGCACTCGCTCCTGCCCTGAATCCACTTTTCGCCCCAGGGTGCTCTGCATGGAGCCAACTCCCTCATCCAAGGAACCCTCTAGGTAAGCTCTTTCGGGTCTTTGCCTCTACCAACGGCCTGCAGTGTAAGAGGAAGCACTGTACTTCAGGGGCAGTGGGAACGCAAGCCGACTTTCTCCTGCAGGTATGGTGCCCTCGGCTAAGGGTTCCTGGAAGGGCTGCGAGGCAGATGGTTTCCCTAAGTGCAGCTCAGACAAGGGCAATGAGGCAGAGTTCCTTGACAAGTGGCACGTGAGAGAACAGTTTCCCTGGAGCTGTTGCCGTGCCGAGGAAATCTAGCTCTCCCCAAGGAGGTGTGCAGTGCGTTGCCCTACACTAGGCATACACAGAGTGGCTGGGAAGGGCTGCCGGCCTTGGAGGCCGCTGAGCAGGCCAGGGGAGGCTGCCAGTATTGCGTGGTCTTGCAGGGAATCGGGTGCAAACGCGAGGGCCCTGGGTGTCCGGAACGGCGCGCTACCAAGAAGAGAAAGCTGAACCGCCACGAAGGCCTCTTGGAAAGTGCTGCATGCCTCCGCTTCAGCAGGGCAATAAAGCGACTTTCCTCGAGGCAGGGGCTGACGTTCGGTCTCCAGGTAGGTCTAGAGCATAGCGGCATGAGCTCCCAACCAGGCCCTGGACGCACGGTGTTTTACGAGAGAGCACTCATTTTCTTCCCAGAGCCACGCCTACCGTGACGAGAGGCCCGTCAGAAAGGGAGTCTCTCCGTGTAATTCAAGGCCCGACGGGGGGAACTTTCAAACTCTGCCTTCCGGCCCGCACTTCAAGCCCGACAGGCGGTAAACGTCACCTGGGGCTTCAACGAGGCACAAACCACACAAGGTACACAACGGGCCCTTCCCTGGATCGGCGTGTTTACGCAGGGTGTTCTGAGTGGAGCACACGGCCTCAAGCAAGGCAGGCTCCCTTTAGGCATGTAAGCGTCTGCCTCTTCCAAACGACCGAGGTGTTGCCTGAAGAACCCTGCTTTAGTTGCCGCTGCAATGCAAGCTGACTCTCTCCGTGAGTAGAGCGACTTTCCAACCGAGGTGCCAAGAAGGCGTTCTAAGCAGACTATTTCCTCAGTGCAGCTGAGAGAAGGTCAATGGCGGAACCTTCCAGGGCGCGGCGGGCCGGCTAGAAACGCGTTCTGGTGCTGCTGGAGTGCCGAGGAATCGTAGCCGTCCCCTTGAAAAGCGCTGGGTGTAGTCCTTCCCTCGGCCGACACAGTAGTCCCCTCTCTCAAGGGCCTAGGGGCCTGGGTGTGGCACAGCATGCCCACAGGGGCAGGGCGTATTCGCAGGGGAAAGGGTGCACACCCGAAGCGCCTAGGAGTCCTGAGAAGGGCAGCACCGTTCAAAAAAGCACTAGAGTGACTAAGACCTCCAAGAGCTGGCTGTATGCTCCGTTCCTGCAGGGCGACTCAAAGCCTTTCTCGAGGCATGCCCTCTCGGGGACGTTCCCTGCAGCCCTACAGCCTGACAGGATGAGCTCCCAACACGGCTCCGGAAGCCCCCTGAGAATTGAGAGAAAAATTCCTTCTCGTCCCCGAGCCCTGCCCCCCGCGCCTAGAGGCCCGTCCGCAACGGTGTTAGTCAGGTAGCTCCAAGGCAGCATGCATGGAGCTTTCAAAATGGGAAGCCAAGGCTTCTGCCCTCTGGCCCCCACTTCCAGTGAACACGGAGTCCACTCCCTTGGGATTTCTAGTAAGTGCACATGGACACTAGCTACGCACTCGCTCCTGCCCTGAATCCACTTTTCGCCCCAGGGTGCTCTGCATGGAGCCAACTCCCTCATCCAAGGAACCCTCTAGGTAAGCTCTTTCGGGTCTTTGCCTCTACCAAAGGCCTGCAGTGTAAGAGGAAGCACTGTACTTCAGGGGCAGTGGGAACGCAAGCCGACTTTCTCCTGCAGGTATGGTGCCCTCGGCTAAGGGTTCCTGGAAGGGCTGCGAGGCAGATGGTTTCCCTAAGTGCAGCTCAGACAAGGGCAATGAGGCAGAGTTCCTTGACAAGTGGCACGTGAGAGAACAGTTTCCCTGGAGCTGTTGCCGTGCCGAGGAAATCTAGCTCTCCCCAAGGAGGTGTGCAGTGCGTTGCCCTACACTAGGCATACACAGAGTGGCTGGGAAGGGCTGCCGGCCTTGGAGGCCGCTGAGCAGGCCAGGGGAGGCTGCCAGTATTGCGTGGTCTTGCAGGGAATCGGGTGCAAACGCGAGGGCCCTGGGTGTCCGGAACGGCGCGCTAGCAAGAAGAGAAAGCTGAACCGCCACGAAGGCCTCTTGGAAAGTGCTGCATGCCTCCGCTTCAGCAGGGCAATAAAGCGACTTTCCTCGAGGCAGGGGCTGACGTTCGGTCTCCAGGTAGGTCTAGAGCATAGCGGCATGAGCTCCCAACCAGGCCCTGGACGCACGGTGTTTTACGAGAGAGCACTCATTTTCTTCCCAGAGCCATGCCTACCGTGACGAGAGGCCCGTCAGAAAGGGAGTCTCTCCGTGTAATTCAAGGCCCGACGGGGGGAACTTTCAAACTCTGCCTTCCGGCCCGCACTTCAAGCCCGACAGGCGGTAAACGTCACCTGGGGCTTCAACGAGGCACAAACCACACAAGGTACACAACGGGCCCTTCCCTGGATCGGCGTGTTTACGCAGGGTGTTCTCAGTGGAGCACACGGCCTCAAGCAAGGCAGGCTCCCTTTAGGCATGTAAGCGTCTGCCTCTTCCAAACGACCGAGGTGTTGCCTGAAGAACCCTGCTTTAGTTGCCGCTGCAATGCAAGCTGACTCTCTCCGTGAGTAGAGCGACTTTCCAACCGAGGTGCCAAGAAGGCGTTCTAAGCAGACTATTTCCTCAGTGCAGCTGAGAGAAGGTCAATGGCGGAACCTTCCAGGGCGCGGCGGGCCGGCTAGAAACGCGTTCTGGTGCTGCTGGAGTGCCGAGGAATCGTAGCCGTCCCCTTGAAAAGCGCTGGGTGTAGTCCTTCCCTCGGCCGACACAGTAGTCCCCTCTCTCAAGGGCCTAGGGGCCTGGGTGTGGCACAGCATGCCCACAGGGGCAGGGCGTATTCGCAGGGGAAAGGGTGCACACCCGAAGCGCCTAGGAGTCCTGAGAAGGGCAGCACCGTTCAAAAAAGCACTAGAGTGACTAAGACCTCCAAGAGCTGGCTGTATGCTCCGTTCCTGCAGGGCGACTCAAAGCCTTTCTCGAGGCATGCCCTCTCGGGGACGTTCCCTGCAGCCCTACAGCCTGACAGGATGAGCTCCCAACACGGCTCCGGAAGCCCCCTGAGAATTGAGAGAAAAATTCCTTCTCGTCCCCGAGCCCTGCCCCCCGCGCCTAGAGGCCCGTCCGCAACGGTGTTAGTCAGGTAGCTCCAAGGCAGCATGCATGGAGCTTTCAAAATGGGAAGTCAAGGCTTCTGCCCTCTGGCCCCCACTTCCAGTGAACACGGAGTCCACTCCCTTGGGATTTCTAGTAAGTGCACATGGACACTAGCTACGCACTCGCTCCTGCCCTGAATCCACTTTTCGCCCCAGGGTGCTCTGCATGGAGCCAACTCCCTCATCCAAGGAACCCTCTAGGTAAGCTCTTTCGGGTCTTTGCCTCTACCAATGGCCTGCAGTGTAAGATGAAGCACTGTACTTCAGGGGCAGTGGGAACGCAAGCCGACTTTCTCCTGCAGGTATGGTGCCCTCGGCTAAGGGTTCCTGGAAGGGCTGCGAAGCAGATGGTTTCCCTAAGTGCAGCTCAGACAAGGGCAATGAGGCAGAGTTCCTTGACAAGTGGCACGTGAGAGAACAGTTTCCCTGGAGCTGTTGCCGTGCCGAGGAAATCTAGCTCTCCCCAAGGAGGTGTGCAGTGCGTTGCCCTACACTAGGCATACACAGAGTGGCTGGGAAGGGCTGCCGGCCTTGGAGGCCGCTGAGCAGGCCAGGGGAGGCTGCCAGTATTCCGTGGTCTTGCAGGGAATCGGGTGCAAACGCGAGGGCCCTGGGTGTCCGGAACGGCGCGCTACCAAGAAGAGAAAGCTGAACCGCCCCGAAGGCCTCTTGGAAAGTGCTGCATGCCTCCGCTTCAGCGGGGCAATAAAGCGACTTTCCTCGAGGCAGGGGCTGACGTTCGGTCTCCAGGTAGGTCTAGAGCATAGCGGCATGAGCTCCCAACCAGGCCCTGGACGCACGGTGTTTTACGAGAGAGCACTCATTTTCTTCCCAGAGCCATGCCTACCGTGACGAGAGGCCCGTCAGAAAGGGAGTCTCTCCGTGTAATTCAAGGCCCGACGGGGGGAACTTTCAAACTCTGCCTTCCGGCCCGCACTTCAAGCCTGACAGGCGGTAAACGTCACCTGGGGCTTCAACGAGGCACAAACCACACAAGGTACACAACGGGCCCTTCCCTGGATCGGCGTGTTTACGCAGGGTGTTCTGAGTGGAGCACACGGCCTCAAGCAAGGCAGGCTCCCTTTAGGCATGTAAGCGTCTGCCTCTTCCAAACGACCGAGGTGTTGCCTGAAGAACCCTGCTTTAGTTGCCGCTGCAATGCAAGCTGACTCTCTCCGTGAGTAGAGCGACTTTCCAACCGAGGTGCCAAGAAGGCGTTCTAAGCAGACTATTTCCTCAGTGCATCTGAGAGAAGGTCAATGGCGAAACCTTCCAGGGCGCGGCGGGCCGGCTAGAAACGCGTTCTGATGCTGCTGGAGTGCCGAGGAATCGTAGCCGTCCCCTTGAAAAGCGCTGGGTGTAGTCCTTCCCTCGGCCGACACAGTAGTCCCCTCTCTCAAGGGCCTAGGGGCCTGGGTGTGGCACAGCATGCCCACAGGGGCAGGGCGTATTCGCAGGGGAAAGGGTGCACACCCGAAGTGCCTAGGAGTCCTGAGAAGGGCAGCACCGTTCAAAAAAGCACTAGAGTGGCTAAGACCTCCAAGAGCTGGCTGTATGCTCCGTTCCTGCAGGGCGACTCAAAGCCTTTCTCGAGGCATGCCCTCTCGGGGACGTTCCCTGCAGCCCTACAGCCTGACAGGATGAGCTCCCAACACGGCTCCGGAAGCCCCCTGAGAACTGAGAGAAAAATTCCTTCTCGTCCCCGAGCCCTGCCCCCCGCGCCTAGAGGCCCGTCCGCAACGGTGTTAGTCAGGTAGCTCCAAGGCAGCATGCATGGAGCTTTCAAAATGGGAAGTCAAGGCTTCTGCCCTCTGGCCCCCACTTCCAGTGAACACGGAGTCCACTCCCTTGGGATTTCTAGTAAGTGCACATGGACACTAGCTACGCACTCGCTCCTGCCCTGAATCCACTTTTCGCCCCAGGGTGCTCTGCATGGAGCCAACTCCCTCATCCAAGGAACCCTCTAGGTAAGCTCTTTCGGGTCTTTGCCTCTACCAACGGCCTGCAGTGTAAGAGGAAGCACTGTACTTCAGGGGCAGTGGGAACGCAAGCCGACTTTCTCCTGCAGGTATGGTGCCCTCGGCTAAGGGTTCCTGGAAGGGCTGCGAAGCAGATGGTTTCCCTAAGTGCAGCTCAGACAAGGGCAATGAGGCAGAGTTCCTTGACAAGTGGCACGTGAGAGAACAGTTTCCCTGGAGCTGTTGCCGTGCCGAGGAAATCTAGCTCTCCCCAAGGAGGTGTGCAGTGCGTTGCCCTACACTAGGCATACACAGAGTGGCTGGGAAGGGCTGCCGGCCTTGGAGGCCGCTGAGCAGGCCAGGGGAGGCTGCCAGCATTCCGTGGTCTTGCAGGGAATCGGGTGCAAACGCGAGGGCCCTGGGTGTCCGGAACGGCACGCTACCAAGAAGAGAAAGCTGAACCGCCACGAAGGCCTCTTGGAAAGTGCTGCATGCCTCCGCTTCAGCGGGGCAATAAAGCGACTTTCCTCGAGGCAGGGGCTAATGTTCGGTGTCCAGGTAGGTCTAGAGCATAGCGGCATGAGCTCCCAACCAGGCCCTGGACGCACGGTGTTTTACGAGAGAGCACTCATTTTCTTCCCAGAGCCACGCCTACCGTGACGAGAGGCCCGTCAGAAAGGGAGTCTCTCCGTGTAATTCAAGGCCCGACGGGGGGAACTTTCAAACTCTGCCTTCCGGCCCGCACTTCAAGCCCGACAGGCGGTAAACGTCACATGGGGCTTCAACGAGGCACAAACCACACAAGGTACACAACGGGCCCTTCCCTGGATCGGCGTGTTTACGCAGGGTGTTCTGAGTGGAGCACACGGCCTCAAGCAAGGCAGGCTCCCTTTAGGCATGTAAGCGTCTGCCTCTTCCAAACGACCGAGGTGTTGCCTGAAGAACCCTGCTTTAGTTGCCGCTGCAATGCAAGCTGACTCTCTCCGTGAGTAGAGCGACTTTCCAACCGAGGTGCCAAGAAGGCGTTCTAAGCAGACTATTTCCTCAGTGCAGCTGAGAGAAGGTCAATGGCGGAACCTTCCAGGGCGCGGCGGGCCGGCTAGAAACGCGTTCTGATGCTGCTGGAGTGCCGAGGAATCGTAGCCGTCCCCTTGAAAAGCGCTGGGTGTAGTCCTTCCCTCGGCCGACACAGTAGTCCCCTCTCTCAAGGGCCTAGGGGCCTGGGTGTGGCACAGCATGCCCACAGGGGCAGGGCGTATTCGCAGGGGAAAGGGTGCACACCCGAAGTGCCTAGGAGTCCTGAGAAGGGCAGCACCGTTCAAAAAAGCACTAGAGTGGCTAAGACCTCCAAGAGCTGGCTGTATGCTCCGTTCCTGCAGGGCGACTCAAAGCCTTTCTCGAGGCATGCCCTCTCGGGGACGTTCCCTGCAGCCCTACAGCCTGACAGGATGAGCTCCCAACACGGCTCCGGAAGCCCCCTGAGAACTGAGAGAAAAATTCCTTCTCGTCCCCGAGCCCTGCCCCCCGCGCCTAGAGGCCCGTCCGCAACGGTGTTAGTCAGGTAGCTCCAAGGCAGCATGCATGGAGCTTTCAAAATGGGAAGTCAAGGCTTCTGCCCTCTGGCCCCCACTTCCAGTGAACACGGAGTCCACTCCCTTGGGATTTCTAGTAAGTGCACATGGACACTAGCTACGCACTCGCTCCTGCCCTGAATCCACTTTTCGCCCCAGGGTGCTCTGCATGGAGCCAACTCCCTCATCCAAGGAACCCTCTAGGTAAGCTCTTTCGGGTCTTTGCCTCTACCAACGGCCTGCAGTGTAAGAGGAAGCACTGTACTTCAGGGGCAGTGGGAACGCAAGCCGACTTTCTCCTGCAGGTATGGTGCCCTCGGCTAAGGGTTCCTGGAAGGGCTGCGAAGCAGATGGTTTCCCTAAGTGCAGCTCAGACAAGGGCAATGAGGCAGAGTTCCTTGACAAGTGGCACGTGAGAGAACAGTTTCCCTGGAGCTGTTGCCGTGCCGAGGAAATCTAGCTCTCCCCAAGGAGGTGTGCAGTGCGTTGCCCTACACTAGGCATACACAGAGTGGCTGGGAAGGGCTGCCGGCCTTGGAGGCCGCTGAGCAGGCCAGGGGAGGCTGCCAGCATTCCGTGGTCTTGCAGGGAATCGGGTGCAAACGCGAGGGCCCTGGGTGTCCGGAACGGCGCGCTACCAAGAAGAGAAAGCTGAACCGCCACGAAGGCCTCTTGGAAAGTGCTGCATGCCTCCGCTTCAGCGGGGCAATAAAGCGACTTTCCTCGAGGCAGGGGCTAATGTTCGGTGTCCAGGTAGGTCTAGAGCATAGCGGCATGAGCTCCCAACCAGGCCCTGGACGCACGGTGTTTTACGAGAGAGCACTCATTTTCTTCCCAGAGCCATGCCTACCGTGACGAGAGGCCCGTCAGAAAGGGAGTCTCTCCGTGTAATTCAAGGCCCGACGGGGGGAACTTTCAAACTCTGCCTTCCGGCCCGCACTTCAAGCCCGACAGGCGGTAAACGTCACCTGGGGCTTCAACGAGGCACAAACCACACAAGGTACACAACGGGCCCTTCCCTGGATCGGCGTGTTTACGCAGGGTGTTCTGAGTGGAGCACACGGCCTCAAGCAAGGCAGGCTCCCTTTAGGCATGTAAGCGTCTGCCTCTTCCAAACGACCGAGGTGTTGCCTGAAGAACCCTGCTTTAGTTGCCGCTGCAATGCAAGCTGACTCTCTCCGTGAGTAGAGCGACTTTCCAACCGAGGTGCCAAGAAGGCGTTCTAAGCAGACTATTTCCTCAGTGCAGCTGAGAGAAGGTCAATGGCGAAACCTTCCAGGGCGCGGCGGGCCGGCTAGAAACGCGTTCTGATGCTGCTGGAGTGCCGAGGAATCGTAGCCGTCCCCTTGAAAAGCGCTGGGTGTAGTCCTTCCCTCGGCCGACACAGTAGTCCCCTCTCTCAAGGGCCTAGGGGCCTGGGTGTGGCACAGCATGCCCACAGGGGCAGGGCGTATTCGCAGGGGAAAGGGTGCACACCCGAAGCGCCTAGGAGTCCTGAGAAGGGCAGCACCGTTCAAAAAAGCACTAGAGTGACTAAGACCTCCAAGAGCTGGCTGTATGCTCCGTTCCTGCAGGGCGACTCAAAGCCTTTCTCGAGGCATGCCCTCTCGGGGACGTTCCCTGCAGCCCTACAGCCTGACAGGATGAGCTCCCAACACGGCTCCGGAAGCCCCCTGAGAACTGAGAGAAAAATTCCTTCTCGTCCCCGAGCCCTGCCCCCCGCGCCTAGAGGCCCGTCCGCAACGGTGTTAGTCAGGTAGCTCCAAGGCAGCATGCATGGAGCTTTCAAAATGGGAAGTCAAGGCTTCTGCCCTCTGGCCCCCACTTCCAGTGAACACGGAGTCCACTCCCTTGGGATTTCTAGTAAGTGCACATGGACACTAGCTACGCACTCGCTCCTGCCCTGAATCCACTTTTCGCCCCAGGGTGCTCTGCATGGAGCCAACTCCCTCATCCAAGGAACCCTCTAGGTAAGCTCTTTCGGGTCTTTGCCTCTACCAACGGCCTGCAGTGTAAGAGGAAGCACTGTACTTCAGGGGCAGTGGGAACGCAAGCCGACTTTCTCCTGCAGGTATGGTGCCCTCGGCTAAGGGTTCCTGGAAGGGCTGCGAAGCAGATGGTTTCCCTAAGTGCAGCTCAGACAAGGGCAATGAGGCAGAGTTCCTTGACAAGTGGCACGTGAGAGAACAGTTTCCCTGGAGCTGTTGCCGTGCCGAGGAAATCTAGCTCTCCCCAAGGAGGTGTGCAGTGCGTTGCCCTACACTAGGCATACACAGAGTGGCTGGGAAGGGCTGCCGGCCTTGGAGGCCGCTGAGCAGGCCAGGGGAGGCTGCCAGCATTCCGTGGTCTTGCAGGGAATCGGGTGCAAACGCGAGGGCCCTGGGTGTCCGGAACGGCGCGCTACCAAGAAGAGAAAGCTGAACCGCCACGAAGGCCTCTTGGAAAGTGCTGCATGCCTCCGCTTCAGCGGGGCAATAAAGCGACTTTCCTCGAGGCAGGGGCTAATGTTCGGTCTCCAGGTAGGTCTAGAGCATCGCGGCATGAGTTCCCAACCAGGCCCTGGACGCACGGTGTTTTACGAGAGAGCACTCATTTTCTTCCCAGAGCCACGCCTACCGTGACGAGAGGCCCGTCAGAAAGGGAGTCTCTCCGTGTAATTCAAGGCCCGACGGGGGGAACTTTCAAACTCTGCCTTCCGGCCCGCACTTCAAGCCCGACAGGCGGTAAACGTCACCTGGGGCTTCAACGAGGCACAAACCACACAAGGTACACAACGGGCCCTTCCCTGGATCGGCGTGTTTACGCAGGGTGTTCTGAGTGGAGCACACGGCCTCAAGCAAGGCAGGCTCCCTTTAGGCATGTAAGCGTCTGCCTCTTCCAAACGACCGAGGTGTTGCCTGAAGAACCCTGCTTTAGTTGCCGCTGCAATGCAAGCTGACTCTCTCCGTGAGTAGAGCGACTTTCCAACCGAGGTGCCAAGAAGGCGTTCTAAGCAGACTATTTCCTCAGTGCAGCTGAGAGAAGGTCAATGGCGAAACCTTCCAGGGCGCGGCGGGCCGGCTAGAAACGCGTTCTGATGCTGCTGGAGTGCCGAGGAATCGTAGCCGTCCCCTTGAAAAGCGCTGGGTGTAGTCCTTCCCTCGGCCGACACAGTAGTCCCCTCTCTCAAGGGCCTAGGGGCCTGGGTGTGGCACAGCATGCCCACAGGGGCAGGGCGTATTCGCAGGGGAAAGGGTGCACACCCGAAGCGCCTAGGAGTCCTGAGAAGGGCAGCACCGTTCAAAAAAGCACTAGAGTGACTAAGACCTCCAAGAGCTGGCTGTATGCTCCGTTCCTGCAGGGCGACTCAAAGCCTTTCTCGAGGCATGCCCTCTCGGGGACGTTCCCTGCAGCCCTACAGCCTGACAGGATGAGCTCCCAACACGGCTCCGGAAGCCCCCTGAGAACTGAGAGAAAAATTCCTTCTCGTCCCCGAGCCCTGCCCCCCGCGCCTAGAGGCCCGTCCGCAACGGTGTTAGTCAGGTAGCTCCAAGGCAGCATGCATGGAGCTTTCAAAATGGGAAGTCAAGGCTTCTGCCCTCTGGCCCCCACTTCCAGTGAACACGGAGTCCACTCCCTTGGGATTTCTAGTAAGTGCACATGGACACTAGCTACGCACTCGCTCCTGCCCTGAATCCACTTTTCGCCCCAGGGTGCTCTGCATGGAGCCAACTCCCTCATCCAAGGAACCCTCTAGGTAAGCTCTTTCGGGTCTTTGCCTCTACCAACGGCCTGCAGTGTAAGAGGAAGCACTGTACTTCAGGGGCAGTGGGAACGCAAGCCGACTTTCTCCTGCAGGTATGGTGCCCTCGGCTAAGGGTTCCTGGAAGGGCTGCGAAGCAGATGGTTTCCCTAAGTGCAGCTCAGACAAGGGCAATGAGGCAGAGTTCCTTGACAAGTGGCACGTGAGAGAACAGTTTCCCTGGAGCTGTTGCCGTGCCGAGGAAATCTAGCTCTCCCCAAGGAGGTGTGCAGTGCGTTGCCCTACACTAGGCATACACAGAGTGGCTGGGAAGGGCTGCCGGCCTTGGAGGCCGCTGAGCAGGCCAGGGGAGGCTGCCAGTATTCCGTGGTCTTGCAGGGAATCGGGTGCAAACGCGAGGGCCCTGGGTGTCCGGAACGGCGCGCTACCAAGAAGAGAAAGCTGAACCGCCCCGAAGGCCTCTTGGAAAGTGCTGCATGCCTCCGCTTCAGCAGGGCAATAAAGCGACTTTCCTCGAGGCAGGGGCTGACGTTCGGTCTCCAGGTAGGTCTAGAGCATAGCGGCATGAGCTCCCAACCAGGCCCTGGACGCACGGTGTTTTACGAGAGAGCACTCATTTTCTTCCCAGAGCCATGCCTACCGTGACGAGAGGCCCGTCAGAAAGGGAGTCTCTCCGTGTAATTCAAGGCCCGACGGGGGGAACTTTCAAACTCTGCCTTCCGGCCCGCACTTCAAGCCTGACAGGCGGTAAACGTCACCTGGGGCTTCAACGAGGCACAAACCACACAAGGTACACAACGGGCCCTTCCCTGGATCGGCGTGTTTACGCAGGGTGTTCTGAGTGGAGCACACGGCCTCAAGCAAGGCAGGCTCCCTTTAGGCATGTAAGCGTCTGCCTCTTCCAAACGACCGAGGTGTTGCCTGACGACCCCTGCTTTAGTTGCCGCTGCAATGCAAGCTGACTCTCTCCGTGAGTAGAGCGACTTTCCAACCGAGGTGCCAAGAAGGCGTTCTAAGCAGACTATTTCCTCAGTGCAGCTGAGAGAAGGTCAATGGCGAAACCTTCCAGGGCGCGGCGGGCCGGCTAGAAACGCGTTCTGATGCTGCTGGAGTGCCGAGGAATCGTAGCCGTCCCCTTGAAAAGCGCTGGGTGTAGTCCTTCCCTCGGCCGACACAGTAGTCCCCTCTCTCAAGGGCCTAGGGGCCTGGGTGTGGCACAGCATGCCCACAGGGGCAGGGCGTATTCGCAGGGGAAAGGGTGCACACCCGAAGTGCCTAGGAGTCCTGAGAAGGGCAGCACCGTTCAAAAAAGCACTAGAGTGACTAAGACCTCCAAGAGCTGGCTGTATGCTCCGTTCCTGCAGGGCGACTCAAAGCCTTTCTCGAGGCATGCCCTCTCGGGGACGTTCCCTGCAGCCCTACAGCCTGACAGGATGAGCTCCCAACACGGCTCCGGAAGCCCCCTGAGAATTGAGAGAAAAATTCCTTCTCGTCCCCGAGCCCTGCCCCCCGCGCCTAGAGGCCCATCCGCAACGGTGTTAGTCAGGTAGCTCCAAGGCAGCATGCATGGAGCTTTCAAAATGGGAAGTCAAGGCTTCTGCCCTCTGGCCCCCACTTCCAGTGAACACGGAGTCCACTCCCTTGGGATTTCTAGTAAGTGCACATGGACACTAGCTACGCACTCGCTCCTGCCCTGAATCCACTTTTCGCCCCAGGGTGCTCTGCATGGAGCCAACTCCCTCATCCAAGGAACCCTCTAGGTAAGCTCTTTCGGGTCTTTGCCTCTACCAACGGCCTGCAGTGTAAGAGGAAGCACTGTACTTCAGGGGCAGTGGGAACGCAAGCCGACTTTCTCCTGCAGGTATGGTGCCCTCGGCTAAGGGTTCCTGGAAGGGCTGCGAAGCAGATGGTTTCCCTAAGTGCAGCTCAGACAAGGGCAATGAGGCAGAGTTCCTTGACAAGTGGCACGTGAGAGAACAGTTTCCCTGGAGCTGTTGCCGTGCCGAGGAAATCTAGCTCTCCCCAAGGAGGTGTGCAGTGCGTTGCCCTACACTAGGCATACACAGAGTGGCTGGGAAGGGCTGCCGGCCTTGGAGGCCGCTGAGCAGGCCAGGGGAGGCTGCCAGTATTCCGTGGTCTTGCAGGGAATCGGGTGCAAACGCGAGGGCCCTGGGTGTCCGGAACGGCGCGCTACCAAGAAGAGAAAGCTGAACCGCCCCGAAGGCCTCTTGGAAAGTGCTGCATGCCTCCGCTTCAGCGGGGCAATAAAGCGACTTTCCTCGAGGCAGGGGCTAATGTTCGGTCTCCAGGTAGGTCTAGAGCATAGCGGCATGAGCTCCCAACCAGGCCCTGGACGCACGGTGTTTTACGAGAGAGCACTCATTTTCTTCCCAGAGCCACGCCTACCGTGACGAGAGGCCCGTCAGAAAGGGAGTCTCTCCGTGTAATTCAAGGCCCGACGGGGGGAACTTTCAAACTCTGCCTTCCGGCCCGCACTTCAAGCCCGACAGGCGGTAAACGTCACATGGGGCTTCAACGAGGCACAAACCACACAAGGTACACAACGGGCCCTTCCCTGGATCGGCGTGTTTACGCAGGGTGTTCTGAGTGGAGCACACGGCCTCAAGCAAGGCAGGCTCCCTTTAGGCATGTAAGCGTCTGCCTCTTCCAAACGACCGAAGTGTTGCCTGAAGAACCCTGCTTTAGTTGCCGCTGCAATGCAAGCTGACTCTCTCCGTGAGTAGAGCGACTTTCCAACCGAGGTGCCAAGAAGGCGTTCTAAGCAGACTATTTCCTCAGTGCAGCTGAGAGAAGGTCAATGGCGGAACCTTCCAGGGCGCGGCGGGCCGGCTAGAAACGCGTTCTGATGCTGCTGGAGTGCCGAGGAATCGTAGCCGTCCCCTTGAAAAGCGCTGGGTGTAGTCCTTCCCTCGGCCGACACAGTAGTCCCCTCTCTCAAGGGCCTAGGGGCCTGGGTGTGGCACAGCATGCCCACAGGGGCAGGGCGTATTCGCAGGGGAAAGGGTGCACACCCGAAGTGCCTAGGAGTCCTGAGAAGGGCAGCACCGTTCAAAAAAGCACTAGAGTGGCTAAGACCTCCAAGAGCTGGCTGTATGCTCCGTTCCTGCAGGGCGACTCAAAGCCTTTCTCGAGGCATGCCCTCTCGGGGACGTTCCCTGCAGCCCTACAGCCTGACAGGATGAGCTCCCAACACGGCTCCGGAAGCCCCCTGAGAACTGAGAGAAAAATTCCTTCTCGTCCCCGAGCCCTGCCCCCCGCGCCTAGAGGCCCGTCCGCAACGGTGTTAGTCAGGTAGCTCCAAGGCAGCATGCATGGAGCTTTCAAAATGGGAAGTCAAGGCTTCTGCCCTCTGGCCCCCACTTCCAGTGAACACGGAGTCCACTCCCTTGGGATTTCTAGTAAGTGCACATGGACACTAGCTACGCACTCGCTCCTGCCCTGAATCCACTTTTCGCCCCAGGGTGCTCTGCATGGAGCCAACTCCCTCATCCAAGGAACCCTCTAGGTAAGCTCTTTCGGGTCTTTGCCTCTACCAACGGCCTGCAGTGTAAGAGGAAGCACTGTACTTCAGGGGCAGTGGGAACGCAAGCCGACTTTCTCCTGCAGGTATGGTGCCCTCGGCTAAGGGTTCCTGGAAGGGCTGCGAAGCAGATGGTTTCCCTAAGTGCAGCTCAGACAAGGGCAATGAGGCAGAGTTCCTTGACAAGTGGCACGTGAGAGAACAGTTTCCCTGGAGCTGTTGCCGTGCCGAGGAAATCTAGCTCTCCCCAAGGAGGTGTGCAGTGCGTTGCCCTACACTAGGCATACACAGAGTGGCTGGGAAGGGCTGCCGGCCTTGGAGGCCGCTGAGCAGGCCAGGGGAGGCTGCCAGCATTCCGTGGTCTTGCAGGGAATCGGGTGCAAACGCGAGGGCCCTGGGTGTCCGGAACGGCGCGCTACCAAGAAGAGAAAGCTGAACCGCCACGAAGGCCTCTTGGAAAGTGCTGCATGCCTCCGCTTCAGCGGGGCAATAAAGCGACTTTCCTCGAGGCAGGGGCTAATGTTCGGTGTCCAGGTAGGTCTAGAGCATAGCGGCATGAGCTCCCAACCAGGCCCTGGACGCACGGTGTTTTACGAGAGAGCACTCATTTTCTTCCCAGAGCCATGCCTACCGTGACGAGAGGCCCGTCAGAAAGGGAGTCTCTCCGTGTAATTCAAGGCCCGACGGGGGGAACTTTCAAACTCTGCCTTCCGGCCCGCACTTCAAGCCCGACAGGCGGTAAACGTCACCTGGGGCTTCAACGAGGCACAAACCACACAAGGTACACAACGGGCCCTTCCCTGGATCGGCGTGTTTACGCAGGGTGTTCTGAGTGGAGCACACGGCCTCAAGCAAGGCAGGCTCCCTTTAGGCATGTAAGCGTCTGCCTCTTCCAAACGACCGAGGTGTTGCCTGAAGAACCCTGCTTTAGTTGCCGCTGCAATGCAAGCTGACTCTCTCCGTGAGTAGAGCGACTTTCCAACCGAGGTGCCAAGAAGGCGTTCTAAGCAGACTATTTCCTCAGTGCAGCTGAGAGAAGGTCAATGGCGAAACCTTCCAGGGCGCGGCGGGCCGGCTAGAAACGCGTTCTGATGCTGCTGGAGTGCCGAGGAATCGTAGCCGTCCCCTTGAAAAGCGCTGGGTGTAGTCCTTCCCTCGGCCGACACAGTAGTCCCCTCTCTCAAGGGCCTAGGGGCCTGGGTGTGGCACAGCATGCCCACAGGGGCAGGGCGTATTCGCAGGGGAAAGGGTGCACACCCGAAGCGCCTAGGAGTCCTGAGAAGGGCAGCACCGTTCAAAAAAGCACTAGAGTGACTAAGACCTCCAAGAGCTGGCTGTATGCTCCGTTCCTGCAGGGCGACTCAAAGCCTTTCTCGAGGCATGCCCTCTCGGGGACGTTCCCTGCAGCCCTACAGCCTGACAGGATGAGCTCCCAACACGGCTCCGGAAGCCCCCTGAGAACTGAGAGAAAAATTCCTTCTCGTCCCCGAGCCCTGCCCCCCGCGCCTAGAGGCCCATCCGCAACGGTGTTAGTCAGGTAGCTCCAAGGCAGCATGCATGGAGCTTTCAAAATGGGAAGTCAAGGCTTCTGCCCTCTGGCCCCCACTTCCAGTGAACACGGAGTCCACTCCCTTGGGATTTCTAGTAAGTGCACATGGACACTAGCTACGCACTCGCTCCTGCCCTGAATCCACTTTTCGCCCCAGGGTGCTCTGCATGGAGCCAACTCCCTCATCCAAGGAACCCTCTAGGTAAGCTCTTTCGGGTCTTTGCCTCTACCAACGGCCTGCAGTGTAAGAGGAAGCACTGTACTTCAGGGGCAGTGGGAACGCAAGCCGACTTTCTCCTGCAGGTATGGTGCCCTCGGCTAAGGGTTCCTGGAAGGGCTGCGAAGCAGATGGTTTCCCTAAGTGCAGCTCAGACAAGGGCAATGAGGCAGAGTTCCTTGACAAGTGGCACGTGAGAGAACAGTTTCCCTGGAGCTGTTGCCGTGCCGAGGAAATCTAGCTCTCCCCAAGGAGGTGTGCAGTGCGTTGCCCTACACTAGGCATACACAGAGTGGCTGGGAAGGGCTGCCGGCCTTGGAGGCCGCTGAGCAGGCCAGGGGAGGCTGCCAGTATTGCGTGGTCTTGCAGGGAATCGGGTGCAAACGCGAGGGCCCTGGGTGTCCGGAACGGCGCGCTACCAAGAAGAGAAAGCTGAACCGCCACGAAGGCCTCTTGGAAAGTGCTGCATGCCTCCGCTTCAGCGGGGCAATAAAGCGACTTTCCACGAGGCAGGGGCTAATGTTCGGTCTCCAGGTAGGTCTAGAGCATCGCGGCATGAGTTCCCAACCAGGCCCTGGACGCACGGTGTTTTACGAGAGAGCACTCATTTTCTTCCCAGAGCCACGCCTACCGTGACGAGAGGCCCGTCAGAAAGGGAGTCTCTCCGTGTAATTCAAGGCCCGACGGGGGGAACTTTCAAACTCTGCCTTCCGGCCCGCACTTCAAGCCCGACAGGCGGTAAACGTCACCTGGGGCTTCAACGAGGCACAAACCACACAAGGTACACAACGGGCCCTTCCCTGGATCGGCGTGTTTACGCAGGGTGTTCTGAGTGGAGCACACGGCCTCAAGCAAGGCAGGCTCCCTTTAGGCATGTAAGCGTCTGCCTCTTCCAAACGACCGAGGTGTTGCCTGAAGAACCCTGCTTTAGTTGCCGCTGCAATGCAAGCTGACTCTCTCCGTGAGTAGAGCGACTTTCCAACCGAGGTGCCAAGAAGGCGTTCTAAGCAGACTATTTCCTCAGTGCAGCTGAGAGAAGGTCAATGGCGAAACCTTCCAGGGCGCGGCGGGCCGGCTAGAAACACGTTCTGATGCTGCTGGAGTGCCGAGGAATCGTAGCCGTCCCCTTGAAAAGCGCTGGGTGTAGTCCTTCCCTCGGCCGACACAGTAGTCCCCTCTCTCAAGGGCCTAGGGGCCTGGGTGTGGCACAGCATGCCCACAGGGGCAGGGCGTATTCGCAGGGGAAAGGGTGCACACCCGAAGCGCCTAGGAGTCCTGAGAAGGGCAGCACCGTTCAAAAAAGCAGTAGAGTGACTAAGAACTCCAAGAGATGGCTGTATGCTCCGTTCCTGCAGGGCGACTCAAAGCCTTTCTCGAGGCATGCCCTCTCGGGGACGTTCCCTGCAGCCCTACAGCCTGACAGGATGAGCTCCCAACACGGCTCCGGAAGCCCCCTGAGAACTGAGAGAAAAATTCCTTCTCGTCCCCGAGCCCTGCCCCCCGCGCCTAGAGGCCCGTCCGCAACGGTGTTAGGTAGCTCCAAGGCAGCATGCATGGAGCTTTCAAAATGGGAAGTCAAGGCTTCTGCCCTCTGGCCCCCACTTCCAGTGAACACGGAGTCCACTCCCTTGGGATTTCTAGTAAGTGCACATGGACACTAGCTACGCACTCGCTCCTGCCCTGAATCCACTTTTCGCCCCAGGGTGCTCTGCATGGAGCCAACTCCCTCATCCAAGGAACCCTCTAGGTAAGCTCTTTCGGGTCTTTGCCTCTACCAACGGCCTGCAGTGTAAGAGGAAGCACTGTACTTCAGGGGCAGTGGGAACGCAAGCCGACTTTCTCCTGCAGGTATGGTGCCCTCGGCTAAGGGTTCCTGGAAGGGCTGCGAAGCAGATGGTTTCCCTAAGTGCAGCTCAGACAAGGGCAATGAGGCAGAGTTCCTTGACAAGTGGCACGTGAGAGAACAGTTTCCCTGGAGCTGTTGCCGTGCCGAGGAAATCTAGCTCTCCCCAAGGAGGTGTGCAGTGCGTTGCCCTACACTAGGCATACACAGAGTGGCTGGGAAGGGCTGCCGGCCTTGGAGGCCGCTGAGCAGGCCAGGGGAGGCTGCCAGTATTGCGTGGTCTTGCAGGGAATCGGGTGCAAACGCGAGGGCCCTGGGTGTCCGGAACGGCGCGCTACCAAGAAGAGAAAGCTGAACCGCCACGAAGGCCTCTTGGAAAGTGCTGCATGCCTCCGCTTCAGCAGGGCAATAAAGCGACTTTCCTCGAGGCAGGGGCTAATGTTCGGTCTCCAGGTAGGTTTAGAGCATAGCGGCATGAGCTCCCAACCAGGCCCTGGACGCACGGTGTTTTACGAGAGAGCACTCATTTTCTTCCCAGAGCCACGCCTACCGTGACGAGAGGCCCGTCAGAAAGGGAGTCTCTCCGTGTAATTCAAGGCCCGACGGGGGGAACTCTCAAACTCTGCCTTCCGGCCCGCACTTCAAGCCCGACAGGCGGTAAACGTCACCTGGGGCTTCAACGAGGCACAAACCACACAAGGTACACAACGGGCCCTTCCCTGGATCGGCGTGTTTACGCAGGGTGTTCTGAGTGGAGCACACGGCCTCAAGCAAGGCAGGCTCCCTTTAGGCATGTAAGCGTCTGCCTCTTCCAAACGACCGAGGTGTTGCCTGACGACCCCTGCTTTAGTTGCCGCTGCAATGCAAGCTGACTCTCTCCGTGAGTAGAGCGACTTTCCAACCGAGGTGCCAAGAAGGCGTTCTAAGCAGACTATTTCCTCAGTGCAGCT
>NC_136924.1:75308347-75641455 GCF_949752795.1 Hyperoodon ampullatus
CCAGTGAAGCATCTTCCTAGTGTGTGGAAACGTTTCTTCCTTCACAGCTCCCTCCCAGAGGTGCAGGTCCCATCCCTATTCTATTGTCTCTGCTTTTTCTTTTTTATTTTGCCCTACCCAGGTACATGGGGATTTTCTTGCCTTTTGGGAGGTTTGAGGTCTTCTGCCAGTGTTCAGTAGGTGTTTTGTAAGAGTTGTCCCACGTGCAGATGTATTGTTGATGTATTTATGGGGAGAAAGGTGATCTCCACGTCTTACTCCTCCACCATCTTGAAGTTCCCGCCCAGTATGTATGTTCTTATTACCATTTTGTTACCTGCTTTGGGTTTATTTTTGTAAGTCTTTTTTCTTCCCTTCCTCTTTTGTTCTCTTCTCTTGTGATTTTATGACTACCTTTAGTGTTATGTTTGGTTCCTTTTTCATTTTGTGTGTGCATCTAATGTGGATTTTTTGTTTTTGATTAACGTGGAGTTTTGATATAGCAGTCTAAATATATACGAGAAGGTTTTATGTTGCTGGTCTCTTAATTTCAAATGCATTTCCAATAATCTGCATTTGTACTCTCCTCTTATGATTGCTGGTTTTGATATCATATTTGTGTGTGGATGATTTCCTACATTTATTGTATGTTTGCCTTTACTGGTGAGCTTTCCCATTCATAATCTTCTTGTTTCTAGTTATGACCTTTTCATTTCCACTTAGAGAATTTCCTTTAGCATCTGTTGTAATGCTGGTTTAATGGTGCTGGTTGAACTTTTGCTCATCTGTTAAGCTTTTGATTTCCTTGTCAAATCTGAAGGAGAGCCTTGCTGGGTAGAGTACTCTTGGTTGTAGGTTTTTCCCTTTCATCATTTTAAATATAACATACCACTCCCTTATGGCCTGCAGAGTTTCTGCTGAAGAATTGGCTGATAACCTTACGTGGTTCCCTTGTGTGTTATTTATTGCTTTTCCCTTGTTGCTTTTAATATTTTCTCTTTGTCTTTAATTTTTGTGAATTTGATTAATATGTGTCTTGGCATGTTCCTGCTTAGATTTATCCTGTATGGGACTCTCTGCACTTAGGGAAGTTTTCAGCTATTAACTCTTCACATATTTTCTCAGGCCCTATCTCTCTCTCTTCTCCTTCTGGGACCCCTCTGATTTGAATGTTGGTGTATTTAATGTTCTTCCAGAGGTCTCTTATACTGTCCTCATTTCTTTTCATTCTTTTTTCTTTATTCTGCTCCACAGCAGTGATTTCCACCATTCTATCTTCCAGCTCATTTATCCGTTCTTTGCCTCATTTATTCTGCCTTTGATTTCTTCTAATGTATTTTTCATTTCAGTTATTGTATCATTCATCTCCGTTTGATTGTTCTTTAAATCTTCTAACTCTGTTAAATATTTTCTGTACCTTCTCAATCCGTACTTCCATTCTTTTCCAAAGATTTTGCATCATCTTTACTATTATTATTCTGAATTCTTTTTCAGGTAGATTGCCTATCTCCACTTCACTTAGTTGTTCTTCTGGGATTTTATCTTGTTTATTCATCTAGAACATATTCTTCTGTCATCTCATTTTGTCTAACTTTCTGTGTTTGTGGTCCCATGCGCTGCAGGATTGTAGTTCCTCACACTTCTGGTGTCTGTCCCCTGGTGTGTGAGGCTTGTCTAAGAAGTTTGAGTAGGCTTCCTTGTGGGAGGGACTTATGCCTACCCACTGGTAGGTGAAGCTGGGTTTTTGTCCCTCTGGTGGGCAAGGTTGTGCCAAGGAGTGTGTTTAGAGTTGGCTCTGGGCTCAGGAAGACTTTGGGCAGCCTGTCAGCTGATAGGTGGGGCTGTCTTCCCACCTTGTTGGTGGTTTGGCCTGAGGTGTCCCAGCACTGAAGCACTGTTTGGTGAGGCCAGGTTTTGGTGGCAAAATGGTGGACTCCAGGACAGCTGATGCCAATGAGTGATTCTCAGTACCACCACTAGCTGCATCCTTGTCCCTGCAGTGAGTCACTGTCACCCCCTGCCTCCCCAGGAGACCCTCCAAGACCAGCAGATAGGTCTGGTCCAGAGTCCTGTGAAGTCACTGATTTTTTCCCTAGGTCCTGGTGTGCATGAGATCTTGTCTGTGCCCTCCATGACTAGCGTTTCTGTTTCCCCCAGTCCTGTGGAGTTCCTGATCAAGCCCCACTGGGCTTCAAAGCCAAATGTTCTGGGTGCTCCTCCTCCTGATGCCAGACCCCCAGGCTGGGGAGCCTGATGTTGAGCCAGAACTGTCACTCCTGTAGGAGAACCTCTGTGATATAATTATTTTCCATTTTGTGGGTTGCCCCCCTCATGGCTATGGGATTTGATTGTATCAGGATTATACCTATCCTAATATCTTGTGCCTTCTTTGACTTTGAAAGTAGAATATCTTTTTTGGTAGGTTTCAGTCCTTTTTTGTTGATGGTTTTTCAGCAGTTAGTTGTGATTTTGGTTTTTCATGAGAGGAAGTGAGCTCAGGTCCTTCTACTTTCCCATCTTGTTCTCGCCCATCTCCTCATTCATGTGACATTATTTTCAATGAGTTTTTATAAAGTCCCCTTCAACCCCCCCAGGCTTGGAGCTGCTCCAACTTTATGCTCAGTGGGGAAACTTCTATGCCTGTTCTTTAGGTATTCTGGGGTATTTTGATCTTCGTTTTCTTTCTTTAAGATATTTTTTCTTAATTAGACAGCTGTACTGCAATTACCAGGAATGAAGAAAGGCATGTGAATGGTCTTCCAGTCCAAATCTGGACATTTGTCAAGCCCTTGCTTGTTCCTTGTTTTCTCATTTTTCCTGGAGGGAAGGCCAAGAGGCAATGCCAAGCTCTATCCCTACTTCTTCCCTTTGTGGACCTGTGCACACACGTCTTCTTGTTGCCTCTGCTCTTGGAGGGGCAGCCTGCAAAACAAAATGGGTGTGTGGATGTGGGTGTGTGGGAGCTTTCCAGGGCCACCAGCTGGTCCCTGCTGGACCCCCTACCCTACAAACACCCCTTTGGAACACTGAGCCCCCCTTTCAGTTAAGCACCACCTTGGGGGGCTTGCCCAGGGTGCAGCCTCAAGTTGCTGTTGCCATGTGCTGCTGCTGCTACCACTGCAGAAGGAGAATGTGGAAAGACACTGGGGACAGTAGTCAGTCTGACATTTGTTGGTTTTTGACTGGCCAGAACCCATTCACCCTCATGTTGATGACAATGGTCAGTTTTCACTTGGGGGTCTACTACTGCCTATTTTCAGTCCTTTGTTCTGCTGGATCCACAGGTGGTGTATCACCTAGGATGGGCATGTGGCTATGTAGGAATGTAACAGTGGCTAGGTAGGAATTGTGTTATGAGCTGAATTGTACCCCCTCCAACCCCCACCCCATGCATATGTTGAAATCTTAACCTCTAGTAACTCAGAATGTGACTTGTATTTGGAGATAGGACCTTTAAGGAATTAAGGTAAAATGACATCATTGGGATGGTCCCCAACCCAATATGACTGGTGTCCTTATAAGAAGAGATTAGGACACAAACACATAGACAGAAGGACAACCATGTAAAGACAGAGAGAACAAGTGGTCATCTGCAAGCCAAGGAAATAAACCTCAGAAGAAATCAAGCCTGCTAACACATTTATCTTGAACTTCTAGTCTCCAAAAATGTGAGAAAATAAACCTGTTACTTAAGCCACCCAGTCTGTTACTGCAGCTCTAGAAAACTAATACAAATTGGTATGTGACTCAAGTCAGTTCAAACAAAGCCAATAAGATTCATTTCTAGACATGAATATTTTTCACTACTGCATTTGAAGATGAGTGATTCAAGGTGGGCTGCTGCAGCTCTCTTATCACCATGAGGCTAGACATGTCAGAGAATATAATCAACAAAGAGGAAGCAGTGCTGAAGGATCACATAAATGGGAGAAATGCAGTGCTTTCATTTGAGCCCTTAAGGTTAGGTGAACCTGAAGCCACATCTACTCATGGACTTCTCAGTTTTGCAAGTCAATAAAAATCCCCTTTTTAGCAATATAAATTGAATTTTGTGTCTGCACAGCCAAAATGTCCTAACTAATAAACTTAATATCCAAGAATTCTGAGCCAAGAGTTGTCCAAACTTACAGGTCGTTTTTTTGTTTTGTTTTGTTTTTTTCTTAAGCAGTAATTGCTTTGAAGTGATACAATCCCATGGAATGATATTATGGTCCCTTTTTATAGGAAAATTATAAAGTAAAAAATAATAACCAAAATGTTATAGGAAAAATTCTTGAAAGATCTATTTATCCTATAAAGTCACTTTCTCTGGAAAGTGTGATTGGTTTGGGGGTAAAAGGATTAGGGAAGGTTTATGCTTTGACTTTATATACTCCATCATTGTTTTATTTTTTAAAACAAAAATAATGTTTTATTAATATTTTGAAATAATAAGAGAAATTTTAAAGAAAAATGAAGTAACTCTGAAATCCTGATTGTTGACTCCACAAGTTGACTTTCTGTAAATTTTACAATTAATTAAACATGATACTAAGTACCTATTTTTGCCAAGAAATTAAAGTTAAGAACTAAGGCAAATGCCCAGGTAATTCCAGTATAAGTACTCAAGAAACCAGTCTTTACATGTGAGTTTTATTTCTTTCAAGGCCTTATAGATACACATCAAATGACTAAGCAGACAAAGTAACAGGAGGTAAAGTTACTTTTGTAACTGGTACGTTTCCAAAGGACAACAACAATTTAATTCCTGTATCAAGCAATCCTCAGAACAATACTATAATATGCTGAAAAAACTCAGAATATTAGTCATCCACCTCTCAAGGCTCATTGTAAAGAATTTGGTAAAAGAAGTAAATATTCATGTAAAAACTTATTAGTAGAAATATTTTTCCTCAACAAGTCAGCAACAAGTCACAATAATAATGTCATATATGTTCCTATATTTCCATCATCTGAGAAAGTGATCTGTTCTATTTGGCTCTTAAATTGTAATGGCCAAAGAAAGCTAGAGAATTATCGACACTATCTTCTAAAAAGGTTTCAAGTTTCATGTAAAATAAAATTCTTTACTGAAAAAATCAAAATCATTACAATGTTATATCTAAGGACAAAAAGAGATAATCAAAACAATGTGATATTTTCCCCTAATGTTAAAATAAAATGTGGCAATTATTAGGACAAATTTTAGTTAGGTAATATTTATATCATTCTAGAAATTTCCATAATTTGCCTAGGAATCAATAAGAAGATTTGAGAAAATATTAAGGTTAAAACAAAAAGGAATCCTCAGTACATGCTATTCTGTACTCTACAATATTTACATTAGTGGTTTTTATCTAATCATAAAAATATCAGCTCTATTGTACTAAATTATCTTCAAGACTGACAATTAGCCCAATTTGGTTTTGTTGGTACAAACACAGATATTTATACTAACGAGATATAACTGACATTTTTTTTCAAAAATGAATATTACAGTTCAGCTTTTTCAAAAAAATCATAAAGACAAAAAATTATGGTGGAAGAATCATACACAGTGTTCCAGTTTCTCAGCTATATATCCTTCAACAAGTAATTTAAGCTCACAATCTTTTATTTTCTCCAACTTTAAATATGGATAATATACCTATTTATATGATTGTTATAAGAATTAAATGAAATGGTGTGCATAAGGCACCAAACATATTACAAAAGTTTTATAGTATTTAAAAATAATATTAATAATACATACTAATAGTACTGTTATAGAAATACTTTTTAAATTAACATACAAAATATAAAATGTACAAAAGCAATAAATAGAAGCATAATGTGCACTATTTTTAAATGCGTTCCCTAAAAGCAGTATTTTACTGCAAAAATCCTTGCTTTGGAGTTCTCCCACTCATTTAAAAGATGACTGTATGCATTTGGAGCAACACTGATGGACTTGGAGGGTATTATGCTAAGTGAAATAAGTCAGACAGAGAATAAAAAATACTGTATGATATCACTTATATGTGGAATCTAAAAAATACAACGAACTAGTGAATATAACAAAAAAGAAGCAGACACAGATAGAGAGAGCAAGCTAGTGGTTACTAGTGGGGAGAGGAAAGGAGGGAGGGACAATATAGAGGTAGGAGATTAAGAGGTACAAACTCATATGTATAAAATAAGCTACAATGATACACTGTACAACATTGGGAATATAGCCAATATTTTATAATAGCTATAAATGGAGTATAACCTTTAAAAATTGTGAATCACTATATTATACACACATAACTTACATAATATTGTACCTCAATGAAAATAAATTTTAAAAATTAAATTTAAAAAAGATAGCTGGCTGTATAAAAACTACAATTATGTACAGTTAGTGTACAGGAAAACTTTGTTGTCAGAGAGATCCTGGTGAATCCTTACCAGCCTGTGATCTTAGGTAAGTTATTTAATTCATTTGAGTCTCCACTTCCTTAATGACAGAATAAGAGCATCATCATTTACTTGCCAAGGCTTGGGGGAAGACTGAGGTTCTGGACTATGTGTTTAATACATTCTTTAAATTTTAGAAATTCATTTATTTTAAAAAGGAAGATAAACATTTGCGGTAGCACCACACACAAGAAATTTTGGCTGAAATGTATGCGTATTTCAAAAACTATTAAATTGCAAAAGGTCTAGCATAGGCTTGGAATCCTATAAATACTCAATAAGATTACAAAAGTATTATAACCTTTATTCAAAATATTTTTGAGCATTTCATCTGCCAGATCTGTGCTTGGTATTAGAAGCCAATATCTCTGATGAAGTAAAAAATGGGAACTAGTGTCTTACATCCTTTCTTTCCACCTCTGTTTTGTACTATCAGAGACTTAATCAACAAAAGCTAATGTCTCTGGGACTTAGAGCTGTGTTTCAGGAAAATAATTAGTTAATTAATTAATTAATTAAAATACAACAGGGGTCCAACTGCCAGGTTTATTTGTGTCAGCTGTCTTTGTCTGACTTCTCTCTGCAGATTCATTCAAACCACTCTCCAACACTATCCAGAACATCAAGTTTATTCTGTTACTCTAAGTACAGAGTACAATAAATCAGGAAACTTTGTTCTACACAAAGTTTCAAGATTGACTGCCTTAAGACAACACAGAAAACAATGATGAGATGGTTAAGAAAAGGTAAAAATTCCTCAAGGGTGAAATGAATTTTTTTAGTTCCATGCAAGCAAATATGCTTGCATAGTTCAACCTCAGGAACAAAATGTAATTGTGTTGACAGTGAATGCTGTCTTATCTTTTTTCATATCATGACTGCTAAAATGTGACTATACTTTCAAGAATTTGCTTTGACAGCTCAGATTTTTAAAATCAATGTTCACCATACCCAACTATGATTGCCTTAGGTGATCAAATTAAATATTTCCAGCGCTGTGTTCTCTGTTATGTTATATAATAAATATTTTGGATATTATTGTGTTTAACATAAAGGATTTAAACTAAACAAAAAGAAAATCAAAGCCCTTCCCCTAAACAACATTTATGGTGATAGAGTTTCTCAGCACAATTTATTATACTATTGATCCAAAAGTCTTAATCCAGATCTGTACGCTTGAAGGGAAGAAGTTTTGGACACCAATCTGCCAAATTCTATCCGTTCATTAGTGAACACTCATAACAGTTTCTGTTTCCCCACATAACCTCATAACTGCAGAGGTCAGATAATAAATATTCATTTGTTACTTTCTCCCATATATCACGAAGTGTAAATCTAGAGTCTGAGAGACTTAATTTCAAGCCCTACTTCTGTCTTGTGGTCACATAACTTCTCTGGATCCCAATTTCTTCCTCACTAAAAATACTGATAATAAAATCTATTTTATAGCATTGTCATGAAGATAAAATGAAATAATTTATTTAAAGTCTTAGAACATAATAGACCCTAATAAACAGTACCGCTTATTCTGAGGAATGGTCACATGAGATATCAATGCCACCAGGAGTGAGAAAGAGGCTATTCCATCCAGAGCACCCAGAACATCCAGGATCCTCCCTGTGGACTGAGGTTGGAAGCTTCACTAACCTCAGCTGTGAAGAAGGAGCTAGGCAAAACAGAAAATTAGATGGACATAGTCAAAAACACAACTAATAACATTAACAACTTTTATTTTACTGGATTTTCTAACTACACTTTAATATTCCATTTTCCCCTCAGAATAACCTGTCATCCCTCCAGGGGATAATAAAGATCCCTTTAATGATGCATATCTATCTGGCTTATAATGCTTAAGTGTTGCTAAGGAATACCAAAAAAATAATTTTTACTTTATGCAAATATTCACAAATTAGGTCACTCATAATCCAAAAATCACCTCTCCACTGTCAGAACATTGAAGTGGCCCAGTACATATGGAGACATAAAAGGAGTAAAATACATAGTAAATCAAAATATCATCTTTTAATTGATATAGAGTACATCAAAGGTCACGGCTTAATATAAGAGCTAAATTGACTTATCCCAGCCATAAATAGCTTATCCCGGTGTTAGGCAGATTTACCTATCCATTCCCAGGCATTGCTGGACAGGAGCAGGTAAAGCTTAAGCCACAGAGGAGCTGAAGAGAACCACTCCATGTAGACAACCTACTACAAGAGAAAAGAAAAGGGAGGTTAACTGAACGTGCTCAGTTGATCCTTCCCAAATGTATATGAGTTTGTTCTGGAGCAGAGTTAAAGGGATGGAGAGGAACCAGCATTGCCAAATTAACAATGGGTTCCTTAAACTGGGAGAAAATTCCAGGAATGAGAGAGGAAATATTCTCCCCTAATATCCACAACCAGAAAATAAACAGAAATTAACTGAAAATTAAGAGCAAAGAAAATTCCAGAGAGAGAAGTAGGGCAGGACACATTGTTAGAAAGATGTTTAACTCCATATTCCGACTCAGAGGAAAGTGAACACATGATCCTTGCCATCTCACCAAGATAGAAATCATTCCTCTTTGCATGTGGAGGAGTTGGTGAAAATTGCAAGGGCGTGTAGAAGTCCCCAACCCCACACTTTCATGTGGAGAGAAAGAAAAAGCTACCTCTTTTAAACATTGTAGTCTATTCTAATGGGTGGTAGAAACTTAATCTCAATCAATGCAGAGGCAACCCCTTTTATCCTGCTGTGGTGGCTAAATTGCAGTGGGAGGAAGATTTGGCCTCATGTGGCACCAGAGCATTCAGAGAGGAAGGTATCAGATCCAGGAAGGCAGCCAGCTACTCTGGTATCTGCATGGATCCCTATTCTTGCTGATCTCAGATGTTAGACCATACAGATTGCAAATTTTTAAGTCTCAATCCTGTCCAAATGGTCCCCTAGGGTTGAGCTTTGTCTGTTACTTCAAGTGCAGGGGAGTAACATGAAGCTACCCATATGACACTGGCAGAAGGGAAATTATGGAGCTAATGCCCTGTGTCAGTTTTACACTCCTCTGTGGCACATAGAAGGGAGTCTTTTGCTCCTGTGTCACCCAGGACACCCTATGGACCCAGCTTCTTTGCTTGGGAATTATTCTACTATTCATGCTCCTCACTGGGACACAGGAAGTTTAAAAAAAGACCCCAGGTCTTGCTGTTTCCTCAGGCTCCATCAAAAAACAGGCATGAGATGCCCTTGCCTCACTCAGATCCCAGCAGAACATCCAGGGTTTTGTATTTATTAAACCCACTCACAGCACAGTTTGACTCAAGAAAGCAGAGCACAGGAGCTTGTAGTAGGTAATCAATAAGTATGTTTGTTATCATTGTCATGATCATTACTATAAATTTAATGTCTCCATTTCATGTACGAAAAGGTATGATAAATCTAGTTTCTTAAATTGCAGTGTAGCTCAAAGAAGTCAGCATTTATCAAAAGCAAATTGTGAAGTATATTTAAATACGATTATTTTTCTTCTGTGAGTTTTTTGAGAAACGTGTCTTTATTTTTATCCACACAATCTCTTAGAATCTAATGAGCTCAATTAATGTTTTCAGTAAAATTGTTACTTAAAACATATATAAAACAAGTTTACAACACAATTGAAAATGTTTATTTTCCGTCAAAGTAAGCAGAAATTATGTCATATAGATTTTTATAGCTCCCCAGATTTAACACAGTAGTAAGTACATAAAAGAAGAGTAGTGAATATTTGTGGAATGATTGATTCACTTCATCCCAATATATTTAACTGGCTACCTGTGACTCCTAAAGCAAGAATATAACTTTGAAAATGCCTAATATGTCTTATAGAAACAATAAGAAAATCAAGTCAAAAAGTCACAATAATGTTCTTGAAATATTATTTCCAGATATGGAACAATGGAAATATATTAGTTTAAAACTGTGTCAAGAAGATCCAACAATAAAATGGCAAGGAAAAAATGAAGAAATTCATTTCTTTGTTACATTTCAGAAAGATCAGGCTGGTGGCTCTGTTCATGCTGTTATTCAGAGGCCCAATTCCTTCCATCTTGGTTCTTGGGGGTTCCCTAAGACAAAGTCCTCATATGATTGGTAGAGGCTGAAAAACGGCATGTGTGTGAAGAGGGGATAGGCCCAGAAATGACCCCATTATTTCTGCCTATTGGCAAAACCTTATGTGGCCACACCTCACTTCCAGGGAAACTGAAAAGCAAGGGAAAAAAGATTTTGGTAGGCAAATAGCAAACCTAATTACAATATTAATTTTTTGTCCCAAATAATTTAACATAGGTTAACTTATAAATAAAATCTAACCAAAACAACACCTTTGCAGATCAGAAAGTCAATGTCCCTATGCACAATTTATTTACAGCCACAAACTATAATTTGCCCAAATTATATAGCATATAGTCAATAGTCAGTGGGCATTTATTTCATAATAAAAAAAAAGAAGCTACAGGAGTCTCTTTAGTCAAATAGAATAAAATGTCATTAAAAAAGATATTGTTTGACTTAACCTTATATAAAACCTATTAAAATTGGAGATGAGAAGCATTAATGGAAAATATCTTCTTTTAGAATCCATTTTAGTTGGGATTACTAACTGGAAGTAGTTTATAGAAATGAACACCAAAACAAAGCAAAAAAACAAAATAGTAATAATAAATCAATAAAAATAAGGAACTTAGGAGTACTTAAAATAATAAAGCATTATCTTCAACTCTTATTAACCATCAAAAAAGTAAAGTACAAATTTTTCACTTTAGGGATCATGGTTCTGAAAGTTCTGAATGAGATTAATAAGATGTTCAATGTCCTTATTAAAGCAGAAGAATGGGATAACACACAAAACAGATTCTTAGTATTTAAGCAATGCCCAAATAATCTATTATATATTTCTTTAAAGATTATCTTATTAAAATTTAAAAGTAGAAATAACTTAAGTAGTTGAAATTTGGAAAATGGATTCCATAGAATGTTATAAGAAAAACAATGATTCATAGATATACAATAAGCTTTTAATTTTTAACATACTTATGAGTTAAATTTACATTTAATAATGTTTATAAATATACCAAGTCATTGCAAGCTTTGGGTTCTAAATTCTTTCTTCATTGTAAAAGAATGTTTATGATTATATAATTCATAAATTTTTGTGATCAATGAAATTTTTTAAGGAATTAGGAATTCACCACACATATTCAGGCTTTATTCTGTAAAGTAAATTCTTAAAAGGTCTACTTATTTTGGGCAGCATTATAGTATTTACATCAGACAGGTGGATCCACATGATTCCGAGAATGGATCCACATGATTCCGAGAATCTTTATTAACAATGACAGAGGGCTAAATGCTCCAATTAAAAGCTATAGAATGGCTGAATGGATTCAAAAATAAGACTCATATATATGCTGCCTACAAAGGCTCATTACAGATCTAAAGATACATACAGACTGAAAAAGAGGGGATGGAAAAGATATCTCATGCAAAAGGAAATGAAAATAAAGCTGGGGTAGCAATACTTCTATCAGACAAAAAAGACTTTGAAACAAATACTGTCACAAGAGACAAAGAAGGACATTACATAATGATGAGGAATAATTCCAACAAGAAGATACGAAAAAAAAGAATTTGAAAAAGAATAGATACATGTATATGTATAACTGAATCACTTTGCTGTACACATGAAACCTGAAACTAACACAACATTGTTAATCAATTATACTCCAATATAAATAAAACATTTAAAAAATATGACAATTGTAAAAATATAGCCACCCAATATAGGAAAACTTAATATGCAAAGCAAATATCAACAGATATAAAAGGAGAAATTGACAGTAAGAACAATAGTAGGGGACTTTAACACTCCACTTACATCAATGGCCATATCATCCAGACAGAAAATCTATAAGGAAACACTAGCCTTTAAAAACATATTAGATGACATGGACTTAATAAATCTATAGAGAATATTCCATCCAAAAGCAGAAAAATACATACTCATTGAAGTGCACATGGAAATTTCTCCAGAATAGATCACAAACTATGCCACAAAAGAAGCCTCCATAAATTTAACTCAATTGAAATCATATCAACCTTCTTTTTCAATCACAACAATAGAGACTTGAAATCAACTACAAGAAAAAAACTGCAGGAAACAAAAACGTGTGGAGGCTAAACAATACACTATTAAACAACAAATGGGTCACTGATGGGAGATCTTCAAGATGGTGAAGGAGTAAGACGTGAAGATCACTTTCCTCCTCACAAATACATCAGAAATATATCCACATGTGGAACAATTCCTACAGAACACCTACTGAACACTGGCAGAAGACCTCAGACTGCCCAAAAGGCAAGAAACTCCCCATGTACCTGGGTGGGACAAAAGAAAAAAGAAAAAACAGAAAAAGAATAGGGACGGGACCAGCACCTCTGGGAGGGAGCTGCAAAGGAGGAAATGTTTCCACACACTTGGAAGCCCCTTCACTGGGGGAGACAGGGGGTGGGCGGAGAAGGGGAAAGCTTCAGAGCCACAGAGAACCATGCAGAAACAGGGGTTCAAAGAGCAAAGCGGAGAGATTCCTGTACTGGTCCTGTGCTGGTCGTGCTGACCAGCACTCACCAGCCTGAGAGAGTTGTCTGCTCAACCCCTGGGGCGGGTTGGGGCTGGGAGCTGAGGCTTGGGCTTTGGAGGTCAGATCCCAGGGAGAAGACTGGGGTTGGCTGCATGAACAGAGCCTGTAGTGGTGTTGTGCTCCAAAGCTTGCTGAAAGGGAGTTCAGGAGAAAGTCTGGAACTGCCTAAGAGGCAAGAGACAATGGTTTTGGGGTGTGTGAGGAGAGGGAATTCAGAGCACCACCAAAACAGGCTCCAGAGACAGGCGCAAGCGGCGGCTATCAGCTTGGACACCAGAGACACACATGCTAAAGCTGCTGCTGCAGCCACCAAGAAGCCTGTGTGCAAGCAGAGGTCACTATCCACAACTCCCCTCCCAAGAACCTGTGCAGCCCACCAGGGTCCTGTGATCCAGGGACAACTTCTCCGGGAGAACACATGGCGCACCTCAGGCTGTGGCAACGTCACGCCAGCCTCTGCTGCCACAGGCTTACCCCGTATTCCATACCCCTCCTTTCCCCTGCTCTGAGTGAGACAAAGCCCCCTAATCGGCTGCTACTTTAACCCCATCCTGTCTGAGCAAAGAACAGATGCTCTCAGGAGACCTACATGCAAAGGCAGGGCCAAATCCAAAGCTGAATGCCAGGAGCTGTGCGAACAAAGAAAACAAAGGGAAATTTCTCCCAGCAGCCCCAGGAGCAGCAGATTAAATCTCCACAATCAACTTGATGTATCCTGCGTCTCTGGAATACCTGAATAGACAATGAATCATCACAAAATTGAGGTGGTGAACTTTGGGAGCAACTGTAGAATTAGGGTTTGCTTTCTGCCTCTAATTTGTTTCTGATTTTATGTTTATCCTGGTTTAGTATTTAGAATTTATTATCATTGGTAGATTTGTTTATTGATTTGGTTGCTCTCTTCCTTTATTCTTATTTTTATGTATAGATATATATTTTTTTCCTTTTGCTTTTTTTGTGAGTGTGTAAGTGTATGCTTCTTTGTGTGATTTTGTCTTTATAGCTTTGATTTCACAATTTGTCCTAGGTTTCTGCCTGTCCGTTTTTTAGGGTTTTTTTACTATCGTTTTTACTACTTGTTATCATTGGTGGATTTGTTTTTTGGTTTGGTTGTTCCCTTCTTTCTTCCCTTTTTTTTTTCTTTTTTAAATTAATTTTTAATTTTTTAAATAAATTCATTGTATTTATTTTAATAAATTTTATTTTATTTTATTTCATTTTCCTTTTTTCTTTCTTTCTTTCCCTTATTCTTCCTTTTCTTCTGAGCCGTGAGGCTGACAGGGTATTGGTGCTCCAGCGGGGGTCAGTCCTCTGCCTCTGAGGTGGATGAACCAAGCTCAGGACATTGGTCCAACAGAGACCTCCCGGCTCCACCATAATATCAAACTGCAAAAGATCTCCCAGAGATCTCCATCTCAATGCTAAGACCCAGCTCTAATCAATGACCAGTAAGCTACACTGCTGGTCACCCTATGCCAAACAAATAGGAAGACAGGGACAAAACCCCACCCATTAGCAGAAAGGTGGTATAAAATCATAATAAGGTCACAGGTACCCCAAAACACACCACTGGACATGGTCCCGCCCACCAGAAAGACAAGATCTAGCCTCATCCACCAGAACACAGGCACCCGTCCCTTCCACCAGGAAGCCTACACAACCCACAGAACCAACCTTAGCCACTGGGGGCAGACACCAAAAACAACAGAAATTACGAACCTGCACCTGTGAAAAGGAGACCCCAAACACACTTAGTTAAGCAAAATGAGAAGAGAGAGAGGCACACAGCAGATGAAGGGCCAAGGTAAAAACCCATCAGACCAAGCAAATGAAGAGGAAATAGGCATAGAATTCAGAGTAATGATAATAAAGATGATCCAAAATCTTGGAAATAGAATGGAGAAAATACATGAAACATTTAACAAGGACCAAGAAGAACTAAAGAGCAAAGAAACAATGATGAACAACACAATAAATGAAATTTAAAATTCTCTAGAAGCAATCAATAGCCAAATAACTGCAGCAGAGGAACAGATAAGTGATCTGAAAGATAAAATAGTGGAAATAACTATTGCAGAGCAGAATAAAAATAAAAGACTGAAAAGAATTGAGGACAGTCACAGAGACGTCTGGGACAAGATTAAATGCACCAACATTTGCAATATAGGGGTCCCAGAAGAAGAAGAGAAAAAAAAGGCACTGAGAAAATATTTGAAGAGATTATAGTTGAAATCTTCCTTAATATGGGAAAGGAAATAGTCAATCAAGTCCAGGAAGTGCAGAGAATCCCATACAAGATAAATCCAAGGAGAAACATGCCAAGACACATATTAATCAAACTATCAAAAAATGATACAAAGAAGAAACATTAATAGCAGCAAGGGAAAAACAATAAATAACATACAAGAGAATCCTCATAAGGATAAAAGCTGATCTTTCAGCAGAAACTCTGCAAGCCAGAAGGAAGTGGCAGGACATATTTAAAGTGATGAAAGGGAAAAACCTACAACCAAGATTACTCTACCCAGCAGGATCGCATTCAGATTTGATGGAGAAATTAAATCTTTACAGACAAGCAAAAGCTAAGAGAATTCAGCACCAGCAAACCAGCTTTACAACAAATACTAAAGGAACTTCTCCAGGAAGGAAACACAACAGAGGGAAAAGACCTACAAAAACAAACCCAAAACAATTAAGAAAATGGTAATAGGAACATATATATCAATCATTACCTTAAATGTAAATGGATTAAAGGTTCCAAACAAAAGACATAGACTGGCTGAATGGATACAAAAACAAGACCTGTATATATGCTGTCTGCAAAAACCCACTTCAGACCTAGGGACACATACAGACTGAAAGTAAGAGGATGGAAAAAGATATTCCAGGCAAGTGGAAATCAGAAGAAAGCTGGATAGCAATTTTCATAACACACAAAATACACTTTAAAATAAAGACTACTACAAAAGACAAAGAAGAACACGACATAATGATCAAGAGATCAATCCAAGAAGAAGATATACAAATGTAAATATTTATGCACCCAACATAGGAGCACCTCAATACTTCAGGCAAATGCTAACAACAATAAAAGGAGAAATCGACAGTAACACAACCATAGTAGGTGGTTTTAACACCCCACATTCACCAATGGACAGATCATCCAAAATGAAAATAAATAAGGAACCTCAAGCTTTAAATGATACATTAAACAAGATGGACTTAATTGATATTTATAGGACATTCCATCCAAAAAAAAAAAAACAGAATACACTTACTTCTCAAGTGCTCATGGAACATTCTCCAGGTTACATTATATCTTGGGGCAAAAATCAAGACTTGGTAAATTTAAGGAAAGTGAAAGCATATCAAGGATCTTTTCTGACCACAGTGCTATGAGACTAGATATCAATTACAGGAAAAAATCTGGAAAATATACAAACACATACAGGCTAAACCATACAATACTAAATAACAAAGAGATCACTGCAGAAATCAAAGAGGAAATCAAAAAATACCTAAAAACAAATGACAATGAAAAGATGATGACCCAAAACCTATGGGTTGCAGCAAAAGCAATTCTAGGAAGGAAGTTTATAGCACTACAATCTTACCTCAAGAAGCAAGAAACATCCCAAATAAAAAACTTAATTTTACACCTAAAACAATTAGAGAAAGAAGAACAAAAAATAACCAAAGTTAGCAGAAGTAAAGGTATAGTAAAGATAAGATCAGAAATAAATGAAAAAGAAATGAAGGAAACAATAGCAAGTATCAATAAAACTAAAAGGTGGTTCTTTGAGAAGTTAAACAAAATTGATAAACCATTAGACAGTCTCATCAAGAAAACAAGGGAGAAGACTCAAGTCAATAGAAGTAGAAATGAAAAAGGAGAAGTAACCACTGACCCTGAAGAAATACAAAGGATCATGAGAGATTACTACAAGGAACTATATGCCAATAAAATGCACAGTCTGGAAGAAATGGACAAACTCTTACAGAAGCACAACATTCCAAGAATGAACCAGGAAGAAATAGAAAATATAAGCAGATCAATCACAAGCATTGAAGTTGAGACTGTGATTCAAAATTTTCCAACAAGCAAAAGCCTAAGACCAGACAGCTTCACAGGCGAATTCTATCAAACATTTAGAGAAGAGCTAACACCTATCTTTCTCAAACTCTTCCAAAATATAGGAGGGGGAGGAACACTCTCATACTCATTCTAAAAGGCCACCATCACCCTAATACCAAAACCAGACAAAGAAGTCACAAAAGAAGAAAACTACAGTCCAATATCACTGATGAACATAGATGCAAAAATCCTCAATGAAATACTAGCAAACAGAATGCAACAGCACATTAAAAGGATCATACACCATGATTAAGTTGGGTTTATCCCAGGGATGCAAGGGTTCTTCAATATACACAAATCGAACAATGTGATATGCCATATTAATAAACTGAATGAGAAAAACCATATGATCATCTCAATGCATGCAGAAAAAGCTTTGACAAAATTCAACATCCATTTATGATAAAAACTCTCCAGAAAGTAGGCATAGAGGGAACTTACCTCAACATAATAAAGGCCATATGTGACCAACCCACAGCCAACATCATTCTGAATGGTGAAAAACTGAAACCATTTCCTCTAAAGTCAGGAAGAAGACAAAGTTGTCCACTCTAACCACTATTATTCAACATAGTTTTGGAAGTTTAACCACAACAAACAGGGAAGAAAAAGAAACAAAAGGAATCCAAATTGGAAAAGAAGAACTAAAGCTGTCACTGTTTGCAGATGACATGATACTATACATAGAGAATCCTAAAGATGTTACCAGAAAACTACTAGAGCTAATCAATGAATTTGGTAAAGTAGCAGGATACAAAATTAATGCACAGAAATCTCTTGCATTCCTTTACACTAATGATGAAAAATCTGAAAGAGAAATTAAGGAAACTCTCCTATTTACCACTGCAACAAAAAGAATAAAATACCTAGGAATAAACCTACCTAAGGAGACAAGAGACCTGTATACAAAAAACTATATTACACTGATGAAAGAAATTAAAGATGATACAAACAAATGGAAAGATATACCATGTTCTTGGATTGGAAGAATCAACATTGTGAAAATGACTATACTACCCAAAGTAATCTACAGATTCAGTGCAATCCCTATCAAACTACCAATGGCATTTTTTACAGTACTAGAACAAAAAGTTTCACAATTTGTATGGACACACAAAAGACCCCGAATAACCAAAGCAATCTTGAGCAAGAAAAACGGAGCTGGAGGAATCAGGCTCCTAGACTTCAAACTATACTACAAAGCTACAGTAATCGAGACAGTATGGTACTGGCATAAAAACAGAAAGATAGATCAATGGAACAGGATAGAAAGCCCAGAGATAAACCCATGCACATATGATCACCTTATCTTTGATAAAGGAGAGAGGAATGTACAGTGGAGAAAGAACAGCCTCTTCAATAAGTGGTGCTGGCAAAACTGGACAGGGACATGTAAAAGTATGAGATTAGATCATTCCCTAACACCATACACAAAAATAAGCTCAAAATGGATTAAAGACCTAAATGTAAGGCCAGACACTATCAAATTCTAAGAGGAAAACAAAGGCAGAACACTCTATGACATAAATCACAGCAAGATCCTTTTTTAACCCACCTCCTACAGAAATGGAAATAAAGACAAAAATAAACACATGGGACTGAATGAAACTTAAAAGCTTTTGCACAGCAAAGGAAACCATAAACAAGACCAAAAGACAACCCTTAGATTGGGAGAAAATATTTGCAAATGAAGCAACTGACAAAGGATTAATCTCCAAAATTTATAAGCAGCTCATGCAGCTCAATAACAAAAAAACAACCCAATCCAAAAATGGGCAGAAGACCTAAATAGACATTTCTCCACAGAAGATATACAGACTGCCAACAAACACATGAAAGGATGCTCAACATCTTTACTCATTAGAGAAATGCAAATCAAAACTACAATGAGATATCATCTCACACCAGTCAGAATGGCCATCATCAAAAAATCTAGAAACAATAAATGTTGGAGAGGGTGTGGAAAAAAGGGAACACTCTTGCACTGCTGGTGGGAATGTGAATTGGTACAGCCACTATGGAGAACACTATGGAGGTTCCTTAAAAAACTACAAATAGAACTACCATATGACCCAGCAATCCCACTACTGTGCATATACCCTGAGAAAACCATAATTCAAAAAGAATCATGTACCAAAATGTTCATAGCAGCCCGGAGATGGAAACAACCTAAGTGTCCATCATTGGATGAGTGGATAAAGAAGATGTGGCACATATATACAATGGAATATTACTCAGCCATAAAAAGAAATGAAATTGAGCTATTTGTAATGAGGTGGATGGACCTAGAGTCTGTCATACAGAGTGAAGTAAGTCAGAAAGAGAAAGACAAATACTGTATGCTGACATATATATATGGAATTTAAGAAAAAAAAATGTCCTGAAGAACATAGGGGTAAGACAGGAATAAAGACACAGACCTACTAGAGAATGGATTTGAGGATATGGGGAGGGGGAAGGGTAAGCTGTGACAAAGCGAAAGAGAGGCATGGACATATATACACTACCAAATGTAAGGTAGATAGAGAAAAAAAAAAGCATAGAAATATAAATCTTTCCAAGCAAAGAGCTAGCACAGACTAAGGATTTCTATTACATGTGGCCATCTCTTCAGTCTTTGTAGATTATACTATCAATAATAATTATATGTAAATCCATGAAAAATAGTTCTTTGGAGATATGTCCTTTGCCAGAATTCAGTTTTGCCCTGCAGAATTTCTCTGACGGATGTGATAAAAGATAAAATCTTAGGTAGGAAGAGAATTTAGGAGTTCATCTATTCTACTAATCTGTCTCCTGATAGGACCTCAGCTAATCCTGCTTTGAAATTTGATATTGTTTGGTTTTTTAAGACTCCCAGGAAAATAGGTAATAAAACGTTTTCAGGTGCCCAATGAATGTCAAGTTGTCTGCTAGGTAGGAAAACCTTTCCTTCTAGTTTCAATTGTCTCTTAGCAGAAATTCAGTGTCTTTCTTTCCTCCTCTTTCTCTCAATCTTATCCATTAGATGTCCTTTATATCTTTGAAGTAGATTCTTAAATTAATCCCTAACCTTTAATTTCCATCCTAAATAATCCTAATTTTCTAATATTTTTCTAATATTTCCTCATAGACATTATTTTTCTGCTTTTTAAATATCTTTAATTAAAAATAAATTATTTCCAAATCTCACGCATCATTTTAGCCACGATGCCCAGAAAAAGTATATTCAGGGGTTTTATGTAAAGAGTTGGAGGATTTGGGACCTTTGCAGAGGAAGAAAAAAAGGAAAACTTATAGTTTTTCTGCCTTTCACTACAGTGTTTCCATACAAATTGTGAAATTTTTTGTTCTAGGTCTGTGAAAAATGCCAGTGGTAGCTTGATAGGGATTGCATTGAATCTGTAGATTGCTTTGGGTAGTAGAGTCATTTTCACAATGTTGAGTCTTCCAATCCAAGAACATGGTACATCTCTCCATCTATTTGTATCATCTTTAATTTCTTTCATCAGTGTCTTATAATTTTCTGCATACAGGTCTTTTGTCTCCTTAGGTAGGTTTATTCCTAGATATTTTATTCTTTTTGTTGCAATAGTAAATGGGAGTGGTTTTTTTATTTCACTTTCAGATTTTTCATCATTAGTATATAGGAATGCCAGAGATTTCTGTGCATTAATTTTGTATCCTGCTACTTTAACAAATTCATTGATTAGCTCTAGTAGTTTTCTGGTAGCATCTTTAGGTTTCTCTATGTTTAGTATCATGTCATCTGCAAACAGTGACAGCTTAACTTCTTCTTTTCCGATTTGGATTCCTTTTATTTCCTTTTCTTCTCTGATCGCTGGGGCTAAAACTTCCAAAACTATGTTGAATAAGAGTGGTGTGAAAATCTTCCTCCAGGGGGCAAGATGGCGGAAGAGTAAGACGCGGAGATCACCTTCCTCCCCACGGATACACCAGAAATACAGCTACACGTGGAACAACTCCTACAGAACACCTACTGAATGCTGGCAGAAGACCCCAGACCTCCCAAAAGGCAAGAAACTCCCCACATACCTGGGTAGGGCAAAGCGGAGAGATTCCCGCACAGAGGATCGGTGCCGAGCGACACTCACCAGCCCGAGAGGCTTGTCTGCTCGCCCGCCGGGGCGGGAGGCGCTGGAAGCTGAGGCTCGGGCTTCGGTCAGAGCGCAGGGAGAGGACTGGGGCTGGCGGCGAGAACTCAGCCTGAAGGGGGCTAATGTGCCACAGCTAGCCGGAAGGGAGTCCGGGAAAACTCTGGAGCTGCCAAAGAGGCAAGAGACTTTTTCTGCCCTCTTGGTTTCCTGGTGCGCGAGGAGAGGGGATTAAGAGCGCTGCTTAAAGGGGCTCCACAGACGGGCGTGAGTCACGACTGAAAGCGCGGAGCCCAGTGATGGGCGTGGGACGCTGGGGCTGCTGCTGCCGCCGCCAAGAAGCCTGTGTGCGAGCGCAGGTCACTGTCCACACCGCCCTTCCGGGAGCCTGTGCAGCCCGCCACTGCCGGGGTCCCGGGATCCAGGGGCGGCTTCCCTGGGAGAACGCACGGCGCGCCTCGGGCTGGTGCAACGTCACGCCGACCTCTGCCGCTGCAGGCTCGCCCTGCACTCCGTGCCCCTCCCTCCCGCCCGGCCTGAGTGAGCCAGAGTCCCCCAAGAGGCTGCTCCTTTAACCCTGTTCTGTCTGAGCAAAGAACAGACGCCCTCCGGCGACCTACACGCAGAGGCGCGGCCAAATCCAAAGCTGAGACCCAGGAGCTGTGAGAACAAAGAAGAGAAAGGGAAACCTCTCCCAGCAGCCTCAGAAGCAGCGGATTAAAGCTCCATAATCAACTTGATGTACCCTGCATCTGTGGAATACATGAATAGACAACAAATCATCCCAAATTGAGGAGCCAGGAGTCAGTGCTGTGCCTCTGAGGTGGGAGAGCCAACTTCAGGACACTGGTCCACAAGAGACCTCCCAGCTCCACATAATATCGAACGGCGAAAATCTTCCAGAGATCTCCATCTCAACACCAGCACCCAGCTTCACTCAACGACCAGCAAGCTACAGTGCTGGACACCCTATGCCAAACAACTAGCAAGACAGGAACACAACGCCACCCATTAGCAGAGAGGTGGCCTAAAATCATAAAAAGTCCGCAGACACCCCAAAACACACCACCAGACGTGGACCTGCCCACCAGAAAGACAAGATCCAGCCTCATCCACCAGAACACAGGCACTAGTCCCACCACCAGGAAGCCTACACAACCCACTAAACCAACCTTAGCCACTGGGGACAGACACCAAAAACAACGGGAACTACGAACCTGCAGCCTGCAAAAAGGAGACCCCAAACACAGTAACATAAGCAAAATGAGAAGACAGAAAAACACACAGCAGGAGAAGGAGCAAGATAAAAACCCACCAGACCTAACAAATGAGGAGGTAATAGGCAGTCTACCTGAAAAAGAATTCAGAATAATGATGGTAAAGATGATCCAAGATTCTATTTCCCAGATCCAAAATCTTGGAAATAGAATAGACAAAATGCAAGAAACAGTTAACAAGGACATAGAAGAACTAAAGATGAATCAAGCATCGATGAAAAACACAATAAATGAAATAAAAAATACTCTAGATGGGATCAATAGCAGAATAACTGAGGCAGAAGAACGGATAAGTGAGGTGGAAGATAAAATAGTGGAAATAACTGCTGCAGAGCAGAAGAAAGAAAAAAGAATGAAAAGAACAGAGGACAGTCTCAGAGACCTCTGGGACAACATTAAACGCACCAACATTCGAATTATAGGGGTTCCAGGAGAAGAAGAGAAAAAGAAAGGGACTGAGAAAATATTTGAAGAGATTATAGTTGAAAACTTCCCTAATATGGGAAAGGAAATAGTTAATCAAGTCCAGGAGGCACAGAGAGTCCCATACAGAATAAATCCAAGGAGGAATACGCCAAGACACATATTAATCAAACTGTCAAAAATTAAACACAAAGAAATCATATTAAAAGCAGCAAGGCAAAAACAACAAGTAACACACAAGGGAATCCCCATCAGGATAACAGCTGATCTCTCAGCAGAAACTCTACAAGCCAGAAGGCAGTGGCAGGACATAATTAAAGTGATGAAGGAAAAAAACCTGCAACCAAGACTACTCTACCCAGCAAGGATCTCATTCAGATTTGATGGAGAAATTAAAACGTTTACAGACAAGCAAAAGCTGAGAGAGTTCAGCACCACCAAACCAGCTTTACAACAAATGCTAAAGGAACTTCTCTAGGCAAGAAACACAACAGAAGGAAAAGACCTACAATAATGAACCCAAAACAATTAAGAAAATGGGAATAGGAACATACATATCGATAATTACCTTAAATGTAAATGGACTAAATGCTCCCACCAAAAGACACAGAGTGGCTGAATGGATACAAAAACAAGACCCATATATATGCTGTCTACAAGAGACACACTTCAGACCTAGAGACACATACAGACTGAAAGTGAGGGGATGGAAAAAGATATTCCATGCAAATGGAAACCAAAAGAAAGCTGGAGTAGCAATTCTCATATCAGACAAAATAGACTTCAAAATAAAGACTACTAGAAGAGACAAAGAAGGACACTACATAATGATCAAGGGGTTGATCCAAGAAGAAGATATAACAATTGTAAATATTTATGCACCAAACATAGGAGCACCTCAATACATAAGTCAAATACTAACAGCCATAAAAGTAGAAATCGACAGTAACACAATCATAGTAGGGGACTTTAACACCCCACTTTCACCAATGGACAGATCATCTAAAATGAAAATAAATAAGGAAACACAAGCTTTAAATGATACATTAAACAAGATGCACTTAATTGACATTTATAGGACATTCCATCCAAAAACAACAGAATACACATTTTTCTCAAGTGCTCATGGAACATTCTCCAGGATAGATCATATCTTGGGTCACAAATCAAGCCTTGGTAAACTTAAGAAAATTGAAATTGTATCAAGTATCTTTTCCCACCACAATGCTATGAGACTAGGTATCAATTACAGGAAAAGAGCTGTAAAAAATACAAACACATGGAGGCTAAACAATACACTACTCAATAACGAAGTGACCACTGAAGAAATCAAAGAGGAAATAAAAAAATACCTAGAAACAAATGACAATGGAGACACGACGACCCAAAACCTATGGGATGCAGCAAAAGCAGTTCTAAGAGGGAAGTTTATAGCAATACAATCCCACCTTAAGAAACGGGAGACATCTCGAATAAACAACCTAACCTTGCACCTAAAGCAATTAGAGAAAGAAGAACAAAAACATCCCAAAGTTAGCAGAAGGAAAGAAATCATAAAAATCAGATCAGAAATAAATGAAAAAGAAATGAAGGAAACGATAGCAAAGATCAATAAAACTAAAAGCTGGTTCTTTGAGAAGATAAACAAAATTGATAAACCATTAGCCAGACTCATCAAGAAAAAAAGGGAGAAGACTCAAATCAATAGAATTAGAAATGAAAAAGGAGAAGTAACAACTGACACTGCAGAAATACAAAACATCATGAGAGATTACTACAAACAACTCTATGCCAATAAAATGGACAACCTGGAAGAAATGGACAAATTCTTAGAAATGCACAACCTGCCAAGACTGAATCAGGAAGAAATAGAAAATATGAACAGACCGATCACAAGCACTGAAATTGAAACTGTGATTAAGAATCTTCCAACAAACAAAAGCCCAGGACCAGATGGCTTCACAGGCGAATTCTATCAAGCATTTAGAGAAGAGCTAACACCTATCCTTCTCAAACTCTTCCAAAATATAGCAGAGGGAGGAACACTCCCAAACTCATTCTACGAGGCCACCATCACCTTGATACCAAAACCAGACAAGGATGTCACAAAGAAAGAAAACTAGAGGCCAATATCACTGATGAACATAGTTGCAAAAATCCTCAACAAAATACTAGCAAACAGAATCCAACAGCACATTAAAAGGATCATACACCATGATCAACTGGGGTTTATTCCAGGAATGCAAGGATTCTTCAATATACGCAAATCAATCAATGTGATACACCATATTAACAAATTGAAGGAGAAAAACCATATGATCATCTCAATAGATGCAGAGAAATCTTTTGACAAAATTCAACACCCATTTATGATAAAAACCCTGCAGAAAGTAGGCATAGAGGGAACTTTCCTCAACATAATAAAGGCCATATATGACAAACCCACAGCCAGCATCGTCCTCAATGGTGAAAAACTGAAACCATTTCCACTAAGATCAGGAACAAGAAAAGGTTGCCCACTCTCACCGCTCTTATTCAACATAGTTTTGGAAGTTTTAGCCACAGCAATCAGAGAAGAAAAGGAAATAAAAGGAATCCAAATCGGAAAAGAAGAAGAAAAGCTGTCACTGTTTGCAGATGACATGATACTATACATAGAGAATCCTAAAGATGCTACCAGAAAACTACTAGAGCTAATCAATGAATTTGGTAAAGTTGCAGGATACAAAATTAATGCACAGAAATCTCTGGCATTCCTATATAATAATGATGAAAAATCTGAAAGTGAAATCAAGAAAACACTCCCATTTACCATTGCAACAAAAAGAATAAAATATCTAGGAATAAACCTACCTAAAGAGACAAAAGACCTGTATGCAGAAAAGTATAAGACACTGATGAAAGAAATTAAAGATGATACAAATAGATGGAGAGATGTACCATGTTCTTGGATTGGAAGAATCAACATTGTGAAAATGACTCTACTACCCAAAGCAATCTACAGATTCAATGCAATCCCTATCAAGCTACCACTGGCATTTTTCACAGACCTAGAACAAAAAATTTCACAATTTGTATGGAAACACAAAAGACCCCGAATAGCCAAAGCAATCTTGAGAACGAAAAATGGAGCTGGAGTTATCAGGCTCCCTGCCTTCAGACTATACTACAAAGCTACAGTAATCAAGACAGTATGGTACTGGCACAAAAACAGAAAGATAGATCAATGGAACAGGATAGAAAGCCCAGAGATAAACCCACGGACATATGGTCACCTTATCTTTGATAAAGGAGGCAGGAATGTACAGTGGAGAAAGGACCATCTCTTCAATAAGTGGTGCTGGGAAAACTGGATAGGGACATGTAAAAGTATGAGATTAGATCATTCCCTAACACCATACACAAAAATAAGCTCAAAATGGATTAAAGACCTAAATGTAATGCCAGACACTATCAAACTCTTAGAGGAAACCATAGGCAGAACACTCTATGACATAAATCACAGCAAGATCCTTTTTGACCCACCTCCTAGAGAAATGGAAATAAAGACAAAAATAAACACATGGGACCTAATGAAACTTCAAAGCTTTTGCACAGCAAAGGAAACCATAAACAAGACCAAAAGACAACCCTCAGAATGGTAGAAAATATTTGCAAATGAAGCAACTGACAAAGGATTCATCTCCAAAATTTATAAGCAGCTCATGCAGCTCAATAACAAAAAAACAAACAACCCAATCCAAAAATGGGCAGAAGACCTAAATAGACAATTCTCCACAGAAGATATACAGACTGCCAACAAACACATGAAAGGATGCTCAACATCTTTAATCATTAGAGAAATGCAAATCAAAACTACAATGAGATATCATCTCACACCAGTCAGAATGGCCATCATCAAAAAATCTAGAAACAATAAATGCTGGAGAGGGTGTGGAGAAAAGGGAACACTCTTGCACTGCTGGTGGGAATGTGAATTGGTACAGCCACTATGGAGAACGGTATGGAGGTTCCTTAAAAAGCTACAAATAGAACTACCATATGACCCAGCAATCCCACTACTGTGCATATACCCTGAGAAAACCATAATTCAAATAGAGACATGTACCAAAATGTTCATAGCAGCCCTATTTACAATAGCCCAGAGATGGAAACAACCTAAGTGACCATCATCGGATGAATGGGTAAAGAAGATGTGGCACATATATACAATGGACTATTACTCAGCCATAAAAAGAAATGAAATTGAGCTATTTGTAATGAGCTGGATGGACCTAGAGTCTGTCATACAGAGTGAAGTGAGTCAGAAAGAGAAAGACAAATACTGTATGCTGAGACATATATATGGAATTTAAGAAAAAAAAATGTCATGAAGAGCATAGGGGTAAGACAGGAATAAAGACACAGACCTACTAGAGAATGGACTTGAGGATATGGGGAGGGGGAAGGGTAAGCTGTGACAAAGTGAAAGAGTGGCATGGACATATATACACTACCAAACGTAAGGTAGATAGCTAGTGGGAAGCAGCCGCATAGCACAGGGAGATCAGCTCCGTGCTTTGTGACCGCCTGGAGGGGTGGGATAGGGAGGGTGGGAGGGAGACGCCAAAGGGAGGGGATATGGGAACATATGTATATGTATAACTGATTAAATTTGTTATAAAGCAAAAAAAATTAAAAGAAAAGAAAAGAAAAATAAAAAGAGTGGTGAAAGTGGGCAGCCTGGTTTTGTTCCTGATCTTAGTGGAAATGGTTTCAGTTTTTCACCATTGAGGACGATGTTGGCTGTGGGTTTGTCATACATGGCCTTTATTATGTTGAGGAAAGTTCCCTCTATGCCTACTTTCTGCAGGGTTTTTATCATAAATGGGTGTTGAATTTTGTCAAAAGATTTCTCTGCATCTATTGAGATGATCATATGGTTTTTCTCCTTCAATTTGTTAATATGGTGTATCACATTGATTGATTTGCGTATATTGAAGAATCCTTGCATTCCTGGAATAAACCCCAGTTGATCATGGTGTATGATCCTTTTAATGTGCTGTTGGATTCTGTTTGCTAGTATTTTGTTTAGCCTTCATGTGTTTATCAATTTTGTTTATCTTCTCAAAGAACCAGCTTTTAGATTTATTGATCTTTGCTATTATGTCCTTCATTTCTTTTTCATTTATTTCTGATCTGATTTTTATGATTTCTTTCCTTCTGCTAACTTTGGGATGTTTTTATTCTTCTTTCTCTAATTGCTTTAGGTGCAAGGTTAGGTTGTTTATTCGAGATGTTTCCTGTTTCTTAAGGTGGGATTGTATTGCTATAAACTTCCCTCTTAGAACTGCTTTTGCTGTATCCCATAGGTTTTGGGTTGTTGTGTCTCCATTGTCATTTGTTTCTAGGTATTTTTTTATTTCCTCTTTGATTTCTTCAGTGATCACTTCGTTATTAAGTAGTGTATTGTTTAGCCTTCATGTGTTTGTATTTTTTACAGATCTTTTCCTGTAATTGATATCTAGTCTCAAAGCATTGTGTTCAGAAAAGATACTTGATACAATTTCAATTTTCTTAAATTTACCAAGGCTTGATTTGTGACCCAAGATATGATCTATCCTGGAGAATGTTCCATGAGCACTTTAGAAAAATGTGTATTCTGTTGTTTTTGGATGGAATGTCCTATAAATGTCAATTAATTGCATCTTGTTTAATGTATCATTTAAAGCTTGTGTTTCCTTATTTATTTTCATTTTGGATGATCTGTCCATTGGTTAAAGTGGGGTGTTAATGTCCTCTACTATGAATGTGTTTCTGTCGATTTCCCCTTTTGTGGCTGTTAGTATTTGCCTTATGTATTGAGGTGCTCCTATGTTGGGTGCATACATATTTACAATTGTTATATCTTCTTCTTGGATTGATCCCTTGATCATTATGTAGTGTCCTTCTTTGTCTCTTCTAGTAGTCTTTATTTTAAAGTCTATTTTTTCTGATATGAGAATTGCTACTCCAGCTTTCTTTTGGTTTCCATTTGCATGGAATATCTTTTTCTACCCCCTTACTTTCAGTCTGTATGTGTCTCTAGGTCTGAAGTGGGTCTCTTGTAGACAACATATATATGGGTCTTGTTTTTTTATCCATTCAGCCAAACTGTGTCTTTTGGTGGGAGCATTTAGTCCATTTACATTTAAGGTCATTATTGATATGTATGTTCCTATGCCCATTTTTTAAATAGTTTTGGGTTCATTATTGTAGGTCTTTTCCTTCTGTTTTGTTTCTTGCCTAGAGAAGTTCCTTTAGCATTTGTTGTAAAGCTGGTTTGGTGGTGCTGAACTCTCTCAGCTTTTGCTTGTCTGTAAACGTTTTAATTTCTCCATCAAATCTGAATGAGATCCTTGCTGGGTAGAGTAATCTTGGTTGCAGTTTTCTCTCCCTCATCACTTTAAATATGTACTTCCAGTCTCTTCTGGCTTGCAGAGTTTCTGCTGAAAGATCATGTTATCCATATGGGGATTCCCTTGTGTGTTATTTGTTGTTTTTCCCTTGCTGCTTTTAATATGTTTTCTTTGTATTTAATTTTTGACACTTTGATTAATATGTGTCTTGGCGTATTTCTCCTTGGATTTATCCTGTATGGGACTCTCTGTGCCTCCTGGACTTGACTGACTATTTCCTTTCCCATATTAGGGAAGTTTTCAACTATAATCTCTTCAAATATTTTCTCAGTCCCTTTCTTTTTCTCTTCTTCTCCTGGAACCCCTATAATTCGAATGTTGGTGCGTTTAATGTTGTCCCAGAGGTCTCTGAGACTGTCCTCTGTTCTTTTCATTCTTTTTTCTTTCTTCTGCTCTGCAGCAGTTATTTCCACTATTTTATCTTCCACGTCACTTATCCGTTCTTCTGCCTCAGTTATTCTGCTATTGATCCCATCTAGAGTATTTTTCATTTCATTTATTGTGTTTTTAACTGATGCTTGATTCATCTTCAGTTCTTCTAGGCCTTTTTAACTGTTTCTTGCATTTTGTCTATTCTATTTCCAACATTTTGGATCATCTTTACTATCATTATTCTGAATTCTTTTTCAAGTAGACTGCCTATTTTCTCTTCAGTTGTTAGGTCTGGTGGGTTTTTATCTTGCTCCTTCTCCTGCTGTGTGTTTTTCTGTCTTCTCACTTTGCTTATCTTACTATGCCCTCCAGAAAGAGGGCAAAAAAACAAGAACCTGACTAGGCTGTCACTCTCATCTTGGACATTTACCCTCTAGAACTGTGAGAAATAAATCTTTGTTATTTAAGCCACACAGTCCATGGTAATTTTCTATAGCAGCCCAAACTGACTAAGATAAAAGGTATAGTGTATTAAGAATATATAGATAGAAAAAATTCACTGTGATTATTATTATTATTTTAATATAATACCTAACATAAATTAAGTATGAATGATCAGAATTTTAAAACTAGGGCAATGTAGGGGGAAAAACCTCACAACAAAAAGAGGAAATACCTTTACCAATTTGGTGAAGTTCTCCCAGTATTTTCAACGCACTTTGCATACTACTGATCATACTATATAATGATGTTTTGCCATTAGTTATAGTTTATCTAACCTAATATACAGTAAGAAATTTTCAATGTTATTACTAACTTTTAAAAAATCATTTTATTTGTTATCAAGTATGCCTTCATGTATATATGATAATTATATAGTCATTCCCATTTATTTGGGTTTTTAGTTTCTCAATTTATATTTCATAAATACTCATTTGAAGATATTTTAAAAGAAATTCATTTACTGTATTGAAATTTAAAGTAATAGACCTGAGGTCCAAAAGGGCAGAGTAAGAATATCCTGAAATTATTTCCTCCCAAAGGCACAACAAAATTGCAACAATTTACAGAGCAACTATCAATGAAATAAAATGAAGACCAGCAGAAAAGATTTTCCACAACTAAAGATATAACAAAGAAGCCAATGACATTTTGGCACAAGACCTGGCTCCAACCACCAGCCTGTTGTCTCCAGTGCTGGGATGCCTCAGGCCAAACCACAAACTGGGCAAGGGCACATTTCCACCCATCATCAGACAGGCTGTCTAAAGTCTTCCTGAGCCCACAGCCACCTCTAGACATGTCCCAAACACGGCCCTGCACAGCAGAGGCCAAAGATCCAGCTCCAGCCATCCACCAGTGGACAGGCACTGGCCTCTCCCACCAGCAAACCTGTACAAGCCTCTAGACCAGTCTCAACTACCAGAGGGCAAACACTAGAAGTAATAAAACTACAGTCTCACAGCTTGCAGATTGAGTCCACAAACACAGGCCAGACACTACCCTGGGACCACTTGGCCCCTGGCCCTTGGGTGATGAGAGGGGGGTACATTGCTGGGATGCATAGGATGTCTTCTACAGAGGACACTTCTCCAAAGTCAAGAAATATAACTAACATACCACATACATAAAAATACAAATAGAAATTTAGACAAAATGAGGTGACAGAAGAATATGTTTCAGAAGAAGAAACAAGATAAAACCTCAGAAGAAGAAATAAGTGATACAGGGATAGGCAAACTACCTGAGAAAGAGTTCAGAGTAATCATTGTAAAGATGATCAAAGAACTCAGGAAAAGAATGGATGCACAGAGCAAGAAGTTTAAAAAGTTTTTAGTGAAGAGTTAGAAAATATAAAGAACAACCAAACAGAATTGAAGAATACAATAACTGAAGAATAAATACACTAGAAGAAATCAATAGTACATTAAATGAGGGAGAAGAATGGATCAGTGAGCTGGAAGACAGAGTTGTGGAAATCACAGCCTCCAAACAGAAAAACGAAAAAAGAATGAAAAGAAATGAGGACTATTTAAGAGACCACTGGGACAACATCAGGTGCACTAATATTTACATTATAGGGGTCCCAGGAGGAGGAGAAAAGAGAGAAAAAAAGGCCTGGGAAAATATTTGAAGAGATAATAGCTGAAAACTTCCCTAACCTGGGAAAGGACACAGTCATTCAAGGCCAGGAGGCATGGAGATTACAGGACTCTGTATGGACAGGATTAACCCACAGAACATAATACCACATAGTAATTAAAATGACAAAAATTAAAGGTAAAGATAGAATATTGAAAGCAAAAAGAGAAAAACAGCAAATAACTTACAAGGGAATTTCCATAAGGCTATCAGCTGATTTTTCAGCAGAAAATCTGCAGCCCAGAAAGGAGTGGTACAATATACTTAAAGTGATGAAAGAGAAAAACCTACAACCAAGAATACTCTACCCAGTAAAGTTCTAGATTTGATGGAGAAATCAAAAGCTTTACAGACAAGTAAAAGCTAAAAGAATTCAGCACCACAAAACCAGCTTTAAAACAAATGCTAAAGGAATTTATCTAGGCAAAAAAGAAAAGGCCACAACTAGAAACAAGATTATGAGATGGAAAAACACACTGGTAAAAGCAAACACACAATAAAGATAGGAAATCATCCATACACACACAGCTAGTAGGGAGTTTAAAAGACAAAGGAGTAAAATCATCTGCAACAACAATAAGTATTTAATAGATACACAAAACAAGTAGATGTAAAATATAATATCAAAAACAGTAATCATGAGGGAGGAGAATACAAATGCAAGATATCTAAAATGCATTTAAAATTAAGAGATCAGCAATTTAAAACAAGCATGGATATATATAGAGAGAGACTTCTATATAAAAACTTCATGGTAACCACAAAACAAAAACCTATAATAGAGATACTACACAAAAAAAGAAAATATATACACAAAAAAGAAAACGAAATCCAAACATAACATTAAAGATAGCCATCAAATCACAGGAGAAGAGAACAAAGGAAGAAAGGGGGAAAAAAGACCAACAAAAACAAATTCAAACCAATTAACAAAATGACCATAGGAACATACATATCAATAATTACCTTAAATGCTCCAGACTAAATGCTCCCAACAAAAGACATAAATTGGCTGAATGGACATAAAAACAGAACCACTATATATGCTGCCTGCAAGAAACTCAATTCAAGATCTGGGGAAACATACAGACTGAAAGTTAGGGGATTAAAAAAGTATTCCATGCAAATGGAAATCAAAAGCCAGAGTAACAATATTTATGTGAGATAAAATAGACTTTAAAATAAAGACTGTTACAAGGAACAAAGAAGGATACTACATAAGATCAAAGGATCAACCCAAGAAGAAGATATAACAATTGTAAAAATATATGCACCCAACATAGGAGCACCTCAATATTTAAGGCAAACGGTAACACAGATAAAAGGAGAAATTGACAGTAACACAATAACAGTGAGGGAGCTTAACACCCATCTTACATCAATGGACAGATCATCCAGATGGAAAATCAACAAGAAAACACAGGCCTTAAATGACACATTAGACCAGATGGAACTTAGTTGATATTTGTAGAGCATTCCATTCAAAAGCATCACAATAACACATTCTTTTCAAGTGCACGTGGAACATTTTCCAGGATAGACCACATGCTGGGCCACAAAGCAACCATGGTAAATTTTTAAAAATCGAAACCATATTAAGCATCTTTTTTGACCATGACACTATTAGGCAAGAAATCAACTACAAGAAAAAAACTGCAAAAAACACTAACATGTAGAGGCAAAACAAAATGCTACTAAACAATCAATGGATCACTGAAGAAATCAAAGAGGAAATTTAAAAATGCCAATAGACATATGAAAGTGGAAACACAACAATTCAAAATCTATGGGATGCAGCAAAAGCAGTTCTAAGAGGGAAGTTTATAGTGATACAAGCTTATCTCAGGAAACAAGAAAAATCTCAAACAAACAACCTAAATTTACACCTAAACTAGAGAAAGAAGAATGAACAAAACACAAAGTTAGTAGAAGGAGAGAAATCATAAAGATCAGAGCAGAAATAAATGAAATAGAGAAAAAGAAAACAATAGGAAAGATCAATGAAACTAAAATCAGGTGTTTTGAAAAGGTAAATAAAATTGGTAAACTTTTAGCCAGACTCATCAAGAAAAAAAGGAAGAGGGCCCAAATCAATAAAATCAGAAATGAAAAAGGAGAAGTTACAGCAGACATCACAGAAATACAAAGATCTTACTATGAAAAAATATGCCAATAAAATGGACAACTTAGAAGAAGAAATGGACAAATTCTTAGAAAGGTACAATCTCCCAAAACTGAACCAGGAAGAAATAGAAAATATGAACAGACAATCACCTGTACTGAAATTAAATCAATAATTTAAAAATTCCCAACAAACAGAAGTCTGGGACCAGATGGCTTCACAGGTGAATTCTACCAAATATGTAGAGAAGAGTTAACACCTATCCTTCTGAAGCTATTCCCAAAAATTGCAGAGGAAGGTACACTTCCAAACTCATCCTATGAGGCCACCTTTACCCTGATACCAAAATAAGAGAAAGATACCACAAAAAATAAAATTATAGGCCAATATCACTGATGAACATAAATGCAAAAATCCCCAACAAAATATTAGCAAACCTACTCCAAGAACACATTAAAAGGATCATAACCATGATCAAGTGGAATTTATTGCAGGGATGTAAGGATTTTTCCATATCTGTAAATCAATCAATGTGATACACCACATTAACAAATTGAATAATAAAAATCATAGAATGTGGTTAAACTTAAGAAAAGTTAAGAATGTGCTCAAACTTAAGAAATCATCAATTAAATTAATCACATACATAAATATCATATGTTATATATAAGCTTCTTGGTAATCACAAACCAAGATCAATAATAAATACACACAAAAAAGTGAGAAAGGAATCCAAACATAACACTAAGGATAATCATCAAATCACAGGGAAAGATAGAAAAGAAAAAGAGAAGAAGGAAAAAGAGCTACCCCAATACAGTTAACAAAATAGTAATAAATACATAATGCTTAATAATTATTTTATTAAAAAATTTTTTTAAGTCTTTACTGAATTTGTTACAATATTGCTTCTGTTTTATGTTTGGTTTTTTGGCCACGAGGCATGTGGAATCTTAGCTCCCTGACCAGGGATCAAACCCACACCCCCTGCATTGGAAGGCAAAGTCTTAACCACTGGACCACTAGGGAAGTCCCTCAATAATTAGTTTAAATATAAATGGACTAAATGCTCCAATCAAAAGGCCAAAAGTTGCTGAATGGATTTAAAAAAAAAAAAACAGACCCATATACATGCTGCCTACAAGATGCTCACTTCAGATCTAAAGACACACATGCTGAACATGAGAGGATGGAAAATGTATTTCATGCAAATGGAAATGAATAGAAAGCCAGGTTAGGTATAATCCAACAATACATTATAAGGATGATATACCATGATCAAATGGGATTTAACCCAGGGATGCAAGGATGGTTCAATATCTGCAAATCAATCAATATGATACACCACATTAACAAACTGAAGAATAAAAATCATATGATCATCTCAAGAGATGTAGAAAAAAAGTTCTTGAAAAAATCAACATTCATTTATGATAAAAACTCTTGACAAAGGGGGTATAGTGAGAACATATGTCAAATAATAAAGGTCATATATGATAAGCCCACAACTAACATCATACTCAATGGTGAAAAGCTGAGAGTATTCCTCTAACATCAAGAATAAGACAAGGATAACCACCCTTGCCATTTTTATTTGACATAGTATTAGAAGTCTAATTTGCAGCAATCAGACAGGATAAAAACCTAAAATCCAAGTTGGAAAGGAAGAAATAAAACCATCACTCTTTGCAGGTGACATGATACTGCATATAGAAAATCCTAAAGACAACATCAAAAATCTATTAGAATTCATCAAGGTTGTAGGATACAAAATTAATATACAGAAGTCTGTTGCATTTTATACACTAATATTGAACCATCAGAAAGAGGAACTTAAGAAAACAATCTCATTTGCAAATACATCAAAAAGAATAAAATACCTAAGAATAAGTATAACCAATGAGGTAAAAGGCCTGTACTGGAAAAACTATAAGACATGAAAGAAATTGAAGATGACTCAAACAAGTGGAAAGATATACCATATTCATGGATTGAAGAATTAATATAAAATGAGCATACTAACCAAGGCAATACAGATTCAATACAATCCCTATCAAAATACCCATGGAATTTTTCACAGAACTAGAACAAATAATTCTGAAATTTGTATGGAAACATAAAGGACCTCCAATTGCCAAACCAGTCTTGAGAAAGAAAGGTGGAGGTATAACACTCCCTGATTTCAAACTGTACTAAAAAGCCACTGTAATCAAAACAGTATGGCACTGTCACAGAAATAGACACATGGATCAATGGAACAGACTAGAAAGCCCAGAAATAAATCCATACTTATATGGACAATTAATCTAGGACAGAAGAGGCAAGAATACACAATGGGGAGAAAATAACCTCTTCAATAAGTGTTGCTGGGAAAACAGGAGAGCAAAATGTGAAAGAATCAAACTGAACTACTTACACCACATGCAAAAATAAATCCAAAATGAGTTAATGACTTAAATGTTAGGACTAAAACCATAAAACTCCTAGAAAAAAAACATCAGCAGTATACACTTTGACACTGGCATTACCAATATTTTTTGGATATGTCTCCTCAGACAAGAGAAACTAAAACAAAAATAAACAAATGGGACTACATCAAACTAAAGAGCTTTGGCACAGCCAAGGAAACTATCACTAAAAATGGAAGGCAGCCTACTTCATGAAAGAAGGTATTTGCAAACTATGTATCCAACATGTGGTTAATATCCAAAATATACAAAGAACTCATACAACTCAATATCATTAAAACCAAACAACCTGATTAAAAAATTGGCAAAGGATCTGAATATCCTTTTTCACAAAAAAGACACATAGGCATCAGGCACATGAAAAGATACCCAACATTACTAATCATCAAGGAAGTGCAAGTCAAAACCACAGAGACTGTCAGAATAGCTATTATCAAAAAGACAACAGGGCTTCCCTGTTCCCTTCCCTGGTGCAGTGGTTGAGAGTCCGCCTGCTAATGCAGGGGACGCGGTTCATGCCCCAGTCTGGGAAGACCCCACATGCCTCGGAGTGGCTAGGCCCGTGAGCCATGGCCACTGAGCTTGCGCATCCAGAACCTGTGCTCTGCAACAGGAGAGGCCACAACAGTGAGAGGCCTTCATGCCGTCAAAAAAGAAAGAAAGAAAGAAAGAAAAAGACAACAAACAACAAGTGTTGGAGAGGATGTGGAAAAAAGAGAACCCTCATGCAGTCTTGGTGGGAATGTAAATCAGTTCAGCCACTATAGAAAACAGTATGCAGATTCCTCAAAAAATTAAAAATAGAACTACTATATGGTCCAGAAATTCCACCCTTGGATATTTATCCAAAAGAAAATAAAGTTCTAATTAGAAAAGATATATGAACACCTATTTTCATTGCAGCATGATTTACAACAGCCAAGATATGGAAGCAGCTTAAATGTCCATCGACAGATGACTGGATAGGAAAGGTGTGATACATGTACATATATATTCAATGGAATATTACCCATAAAATAATAAAATTTTGCCATTTGCAACCTAACATCATGGATGGACCTAGAGGGTATTATGCTAAGTGAAACAAGATAGACAGACAAAATACTGCATGATTTCACTTATTTGTGAGTCTATAAATGAAACAAATGAACAAACAAACATAACAAAAAGATAGATACAGAGAACAAACAAGTGGTTGCCAGAGAGAAGGGCAATGGAGGAATGAAAAGGAAAAAAATAGGGTAACTATGTGAGTTAGTGAATGCTAATGAGCTTGATTGTGGTGACAATTTCACAATGTATATTTATGTGAAATCATCAAACTCTACACCTTAAGTATATACAATTTTTGTCAATTATATATCATACAGCTGAAGCAAGATATTTTTTAATAAAATTAAATTTAAAAATAGAGCTGAGTCAATTACATGTGTGTCTTCCTACTTCTATTTTTCCATCAGTCTTGTAAGAGGTTGTCTATTTTATTAGTAATTTTTAAAAATCAACTGTTATTTAGTTGATATTCTGAAAGTTTGTTTTTATTTCAACAATTACTGTTCTTATCTTTATTATTACATTTATTATACTTGTCTTCTGCCTTCCATTGCTGTTGATGAAGTAACAGACACTCTCACTGTGGCTGGTTTGTATATCCTGGGTCTTTTCTGTTTGACTTTTGGGATATTCTATTTATCTTTGGATTTCATCAATTTTACTTTTACAAGTATAGGTCCAGATTTGCTTTCCCTTTTTGGAAGTTGTTGATCTTTTAAAATCTATGGATTAATATCTTTCATTATTGGGGGAAATTCTGAGTCATTTTTTTAAATAAAACTTTTATAACAGATTTAAGTTTTAATAAGGTTGGAAGATAGTGCAGAGAGTTCTCATATTCTCCACACCCAGTTCTCCCTATTACTGACATCTTTCATTATGATAGTACATGTGTCACAAATAGTGAAAAGTTCATAGTTTATTCAGATTTTCTTAGTTTTCACCTAATGTGCTTTTTCTATTGCAGGATCTCAGCCAGAATACATTATTTTTAGTCCTGTGACTTCCTAGGCTCCTCTTGGCTGTGACAGTTACACAGGTATGCATTCTTATGATGACTTTGACATTTTTGAAGATACTTAGGTATTTAATAGAATTTCCTTCAGTTAGGATTTATCTGATGTTTTTCTCAATATTAGACTGGAATTGTGGGGGGGTTTTTAGAAGGAAGGCCACAGAAGTAGAGCACTATTTTAATCACATAATAAAAAAAGTATGTTATGAATATGATTTATCATTGTCATTTTTATTCTTGATCACCTGGCTGAAGTAGTTTGTTAACTTTCTCCATTATAAAGTTACTCTTCTTCCTCCTTTCCAAACTGTACTCTATGCATCCCACAGTTAATGACCAAGAAGTTACACTCTATCTCCTTGAGAGCAGAGTAAGTACATAACTTGTTTGGAATTCTTTTGCAAATAGAAATTCATTCTGTTTTTCCCTCATTTATTATTTACTCATTCATTTGTTTATATCATCTTGGATTCAAAGCTATTAATTTGAGCTTCCCTGGTGGCACAGTGGTTAAGAATTCACTCGCCAATGCAGGGGACACGGGTTCATGCCCTGGTCCAGGAAGATCCCACATGCTGTGGAACAACTAAGTCCGTGTGCCACAACTACTAAGCCTGCGCTCTAGAGCCCAGAAGCCACAGCTACTGAGCCCATGTGCCACAACTACTGAAGTCCATGTGCCTAGAGTTCATGCTCCACAACAAGAGAAACCACCACTATGAGAAGCCCATGCACCACAATAGAGTAACCCCTTCTTGCCACAACTAGAGAAAGCCTGCATGCAACAACGAAGTCAAAAATTAATTAATTCATTAATTTTAAAAAACACAAAGATATTAATTTTACTCTTTGCATTATAATCCATTATTACTTTATTTATTGTGTTGCTCAAATTGCTTTAGCTTTGGCCATTGGGGGCTCTTTCTCTTGGCTCTTGTGTCTCTTTGACATTCCAAATTATTGTGGTTTGTTTATGTGTTTTATTTTGTTCTCTTTTGTTTCGTTGAGCACTTCCCTATTTTCTTATTTCCATACAAGATGATTCAGACTCAACTTGTATATTTCCTGCCCCAGCCCTTGTATCAGTCATTGTCCAATAAGCCTGCATTCTTTCATTGAAGAAAAGTATGAGAAACCAAGATCTGGGTGTTGGATGTACTTATTGCTACAGTGATGTCATTGCTTTTTGCTCTATCTACTGACAGATCAAGGGAATACATATGTGTAACAGTCATTATATCTTATTAATATGCTTAATTTTTAGAAATTACAGACAGTACAGAGGTTTCCCACATACTACCTATCCCCACTCATGCATATAGCTTCTCCCATTATCAACATCCCCCACCAGAGTGGTGCATTTGTTACAATCAATGAACCTACATTTATACATCATTGATACACAAAGTATATAGTTTACATTAGGATTCACTCTTGGTGGTGTACATTCTATGGGTTTGGAAAAATGTATAATAACACATATCCACAATTATAGTATCATACAGAATAGTTTCACTGTCCTAAGAATCCTCTGTTCTCTGCTTATTCATCTCTCCCTCCCGCAAGCCCCTGTCTTTTTACTGTATTTTAATGTCTCTATGGTTTTGCATTTTCTTGAATGTTATATAGTTGGAATCATATCATACATAAACTTTCAGATTGTACTCTTTTACTTTGCAATATGCATTTAAAGTCCCTCCATGTATTTTCATAGCTTAATAGTTCATTTCTTTTTAACACTGAATAATATTCCATTTTATTGATGTACCACAGTTTGGCCATTCACCTACAGAAGGACATCTTAGTTGCTTTCAAGTTTTGGAAATTGTGAATAAAGCTGCTCTAAATTCTGTGTGCAGGTTTTTTTGTGGACATAAGTTTTCAAGTCATTTGGGTAAATAGCAGGGAGCACAATTGCTGGATCATATGGTAAGAGTATGTTTAGTTTTGTAAGAAACTGCTAAACTATCTTCCAAAGTGGTTGTACTTTATATAAAATAGATAAACAACAAGGACCTACTGATAACACAGGGAACTATACTCAATATTTTGTAATAATCTATATGGGAAAAGAATCTGAAAAAGAATATATATATGTATATAACTGAATCACTTTTCTGTACACCTAAAACTAATACAACACTGTAAGTCAACAATACTTCAATGAAAAAAATAAATTTAAAAATATATTAAAAAAAAAACAAAGTGGTTGTACCATTTTGCATTCCCACCAGCAATAAATGAGGACTTCTGTTCCGCCACATCTTTGCTGGCATTTGGTATTATCATTTGAGGGAGTTTTCACCATTCTAATAGGTTTGTAGTAGCATCTCATTGTTTGAATTTACAATTCCCTAATGACATGATATTGAGCAACTTTTCATATGTTTATTTGTCATCAGTATACCTTCTTTGATGAGGTATCTGTTGAGATGTTTTGCCCTTTTTTTTTTTTTTTTTTTTTTTTTTTTTTTTTTTTTTGCTGTACACACTCTCACTATTGTAGCCTTTCCCATTGCAGAGCACAGGCTCCAGACGCGCAGGCTCAGTGGCCATGGCTCACGGGCCAAGCCGCTCAGCGGCATGTGGGATCTTCCCGGACCGGGACACGAACCTGTGTCCCCTGCATCAGCAGGTGGACTCTCAACCACTGCACCACCAGGGAAGCCCGCCCATTGTTAATTGAGTTGTTTATTTTCTTATTGTTGAATTTAAATATTTTTTGGTATTTTTTGGATAACAAGCCTAACAATTCATGTAGGTCTTTTGCAATATTTTCTCCCATTCTGTGGCTTGTCTTCTCATCCTCTTGACAGAGTATTTTTCAGAGCAGAAGTTTTTAACTTAATGAAGTTCAGTTTATCAATTATTTCTTTCATAGATCATGCCATTATGTTTTTAGATATTGCTTTTTCTTATTTGTATTCTCATCTCCTTCTGGAATCCAAATACATATATGTTAACATTTTTATCCCTTTTCCATGTCTCTTATGTTTTCTTTAGAATTCTCATAGCCTTGTCTTTCAATGCTACATTTTCTGTTGCCTTGTGAGTTTAGTTATTTTAAACTGCAAGCTACTCATTTTCCTTGGAATTTTGTTTGTGGGAAACCTTTACATTATCAGATTTTCTTTTCATCTACTTAGTGTTGTCTAGGATAACTCTAACTTGAGTTCACAGAATAAAATTTTTGTTTAAACTACACAGGAAATTTAAATTTAGGCTGAATACAACATGAGGCTTATAGTACCAAATTCTTAGTCCTTTTTTTCCCCTGGTTTCTACTCAGCACCAACTTCAAGGAAGTAACTTTTCCTAGCCACAGTAAATGAAACAGCTGTTTGATTTATTTCTAGTTCATCCTTATGCTGAGGTTGCAATCTGTGGAATCTCAGGCATAAGGGAGGAATTATATTCTATTAAACTCACCAACTTTGTTGAGCTCTGTACCAAGCTCAAATGTGTTTTATCTCATTTATCAGGTAGCTAGTGAGGCCATGAAAAGCAAAACTCAATTGTACAAAGCTTAGCAAATGCTTTCATGGTAAAAAATAAGCTTCTGTGTTCCACTGTCCTTTCTGAGATCTTACTTTCACTAGGCTTATTGGTACAAAAACAATTACTTCCTTGCAAGGTCACCACTTCATTTATGATTATTGGAATTATTTTATTCATAATTTTGAGAGTTTTTCAGCAAAAAGATCAATTTAGGGGTTCAATGTGCCATATAAGTGGAAATATAAATCTTCCACTCAGTTTTCCTACATTGTTCCTCACTAGTAACCTAGGATCAAGAGAAAATTCTAGAGAAATGCAATATACCTACCCTTCGAAAAGCCCCCATCCCAGATGGCTTTGACATCATTAGCATCCCATTAAGACTTGCCAAAAGCTCTAATCTCTCTCACTTTCCCCTACTATTTACCCTGCCTTTTCGTTCTAGAAAAAAGTGATCAAGATCTCAGCAGTTTCATTATTTGACTCATGGCTTCTGTAATATATTGAGTATTTTTACAGAACCTACTATTTTAAGGAGCACTGAAACAGAACATAAAAATATTTCTTAACCTATAAAAATAATTTCTTCATAAGGCTGAAAAATGTTGCTGACAACTGGTCTGGAAAATATAAACAGAAAAGAATGAAATTCTACATCAATGGAACAGGATAGAAAGCCCAGAGATAAACCCATGCACATATGTCAACTAATCTACAACAAAGGAGGCAAGGATATACAATGGAGAAAAGACAGTCTCTTCAATAAGTGGTGCGGGGAAAACTGGACAGCTACATATAAAAGAATAAAATTAGAACACTCCCAAACACCATACAAAAAAATAAACTCAAAATGGATTAAAGACCTAAATGTTAGGCCAGACACTATAAAACTCTTTGAGGAAAACAGGAAAAACACTCTTTGACAAATCACAGAAAGATCTTTTTTTGACCCACCTCCTAGAGTAATGGAAATAAAAACGAAAATAAACAAATGTGACCTAATGAAACTTAAAAGATTTTACACAGCAAAGGAAACTGTAAACAAGATGAAAAGACAGCCCTCAGAAAGGGAAAAAATATTTGCAAACGAATCAATGGACAAAGGATTAATCTCCAAAATACATAAACAGCTCATGCAGCTCAATATTAAAAAAATAAACAGCCCAACCAAAAATGGGCAGAAGACCTTAATAGACATTTCTCCAAAGAAGACATACAGATGGCTAACACGCACATGAAAAGCTGCTCAACATCACTAATGATTAGAGAAATGCAAATCAAAACTACAATGAGGTATCACCTCACATCAGTTAGAATGGGCAGCATCAGAACATCTACAAACAACAAATGCTGGAGAAGGTGTGGAGAAAAGGGAACCCTCTTGCACTGTTGGTGGGAATGTAAATTGATACAGCCACTATGGAGAACAGTATGGAGGTTCACTAAAAAACTAAAAATAGAATTACATGTGACCCAGCAATCCCACCACTGGGCATATACCCAGAGAAAACCACAATTCAAAAAGACACATGCATCCCAATGTTCATTGAGGCACTATTTACAATAGCCAGGTCATGGAAGCAACCTAAATACCCATTGACAGACGAAAGGATAAAAAAGATGTGGTATATATATACAATGGAATATTACTCAGCCATAAAAAGGAAAAAAATTGGGTCATTTGTAGAGACATGGATAGACCTAGAGACTCTCATACAGAGTGAAGTAAGTCAGAAAGAGGAAAACAAATATCGTATATTAACACATATATGTGGAATCTAGAAAAATGGTACAGATGAACCAGTTTGCAAGGCAGAAGTAGAGACACAGATGTAGAAAACAAAAGTATGTATGGACACCAAGAGGGGAAAGCGGAGGTGGGGTTGGTGGTGGTGGGATGAATTGGGAGATTGGGATTGACATATATGCACTAATATGTATAAAATAGGTAACTAATAAGAACCTGCTGTATAAAAATGAATAAATAAAATAAAATTTTAAAAAATGTTTGCTCAATGATCATGTATAAAGAGGCCTTTAAAAAGAAAGCCCAATATTTATCATACCACTTTTTTCCCACTTATTTGAAATGTCTACAGAGGAAATTTGCATCATTCTTCTCATTTTTGTTTTGTTTGGCTTTAAAAGAAAATAATCCCATGGATTTCAAAGTCCTTTTAGCAGGATTATTGGTCATTTTATTTGTTAAACAGAATTGGAACTTTAAAATCTTTATGTTCTGCCTCTTAGAAAAAAGATTGAGCACAATTGTTATTTCTCAATAGCTATCAACAATCCATTTGAGAATAGGCTTATTAAAGGGCTGGTTAGAATATTGCTATTTTGACTAAACTCTAGAAGAGTTGATGTATTTTGACAGATCTATCTAGGAGGCTAACTATGGCCATCACTTTATTACTCTAATAATGACAATTTCACAGCTATCAGAAAATTGTTATTCCAATTTATTGATCCTCAGGCCAGCCAGAAAAGAAAAACAAAGTTAAAAGCCAGATTTTATAAAAATCTTTTAATCACAAAAAAAACAGTTTCATGATTTTATATGACATAAACCTGGAGTAAAATTTGCCAGAGAACAAGCAATCCATCAAGGTTTATGTCTTGATTCCACTGGCAAGAACTAGTGAGAGCAGCAAAGATGAGGAAGGAATGACAGAGATGGAGGAAATCATCAGTGCAAGGAGGTTTTAGGTAATTGGCAGAAGGGGAAAGATACAAAATAGCTATAAAATAAATTGTGGCAAGACAATGCTGTTGCTGTTGTTGTCGTTTACTTATTGACTGTCCCTCCTTTTTTTCTTCTCTTGGGCTTTGCCTACATACAATCAGCCAAGTGTACTTTATTCTAGTGAAGCAAGGTAGGTTAAGTAGATAACAAGGATCCTAGTGGCATTTTTTATCTAAAGCACACACAACTGTGAGAGAGAAAAGATCTCTAAGTATTTTTTAAGTTTGTAGGGAGCAACCATAGAGCAGAAGAAAGCCCCTTAGATGAAGAAAAGTTTCCCATGAGCCAGGAGGAAGAGGACAGACCTAGGAGAATACCTGTAACTATTTATAGATCTGAGAGAGAGAGAACATGCACCCTCTTGCTGGGAAGATCCCTGAGAGCAAAGATGATCACATCTGAAGAAACAAGAACTAAAACAGCCTTGCAGAGACTCCCATGACCTCAAGTGTGACACTGATGGAATCTGAAGAGGTCAGGCTATAGAAGCAAGGAACATCTCAAGGAAAGTGTGCATGGATTGATGACAGAGGATCAGAAGGGATGACACACATCTCAGGAGATATCCTTGTGGGCACCTGATATTGAAAATAAGATGCAACTCTCCTTTTCCATACTCATTCCACCAGCCATCAAAAGCTGTACATGACAAGCACGACCTTCCCACTTCATCTTATCTGTCACTTGGTAAAAAGACATGAATCGTGTGTTTATGGATGCTAAGTTTCTTTTCCCATGTCAAAATGGGGCATGAAATAAAGTTAAATGCATTTGTACTTTTAAAAATAAAATTATGTATTTTTCTCATATCTGAGTTGATAAAATTGTATCCCCACAGCAATAAAAGTTGATTTTAATATTTTAAAACATGTTATATAATAAACAAACCCCACACCAAAAAGAGAAGTCATTTTATAAAGGGTGGTAATAATTAGTTATGTTGAACATCTTTTCATGTGCCTGTTAACTATCTGTATGTCAATGAGACGTGACCTCACACCTATCAGAATGGCTATCATCAAAAAAGTGTATAAATAACAAATATTGGAGAAAATGTAGAGAAAAGGAAGCCCTTGTACACTTTTAGTAGGAACGTAAATTGGTGCAACCACTATGGAAAACAGTATGAAGGAACCTCATAAAAAGTAAAAATAGAACTACCATATGCTCCAGCAGTTCCACTACTGGGTATATATTCAGAAAAAACAAAAATACTAATTTGAAAAGATACATGCATCCCAATATTCATAGCAGCACTATTTACAATAGCCAAGACATGAAAGCAACCCAAAAGCCCATCAACAGAGAATTGGTTTAAGAAGATGTGAGATAGCTATATCTATATCTATCTATTTATCTATCTATCTATTTATCCATCTATTTATCTATCTATATCTATCTATAATAGAATATACCTCAGCCTTTAAAAAAGAATGAAATGGGCTTCCCTGGTGGTGCAGTGGTTGAGAGTCCGCCTGCCAATTCAGGGGACACGGGTTCGTGCCCAGGTCCAGGAAGATCCCACATGCCGTAGAGCGGCTGGGCCCATGAGCCTGCGCGTCTGGAGCCTGTGCTCCACAGCAGGAGAGGCCACAACAGTGAGAGGCCTGCGTACCACAAAAAAAAATAAAAAAAAGAATGAAATTCTGCTATTTGTAGCAACATGGACCTAGGGAATATTATGTTTACTGAAATAAGTCAGACAAAGACAAATACTGTATGAAATAAGTTACATGTGGAATCTAAAAAATAATACAAATGATTGTATATGCAAAACAGAAACAGATTCACAAATATAGAAAACTAGTTGTTACCAGAGGGGAGGGGGAAGGGGAGAGGGAAAAAGTAGGACAATTAACAGGTTACAAACTATTGTGTATAAAATAAATAAGCAACAATGATATATTGTATAACAAAGGGAATTATAGCCATTATCTTGCATTAACTTATAATGGAGTATAATCTGCAAAAATACTGAATCATTATGCTGTACACCTGAAACTAATACAATATTATAAATCAACAATACTTCAATTTAAAAAAAAGAGGGTGGGGCCTCCCTGGTGGCGCAGTGGTTGAGAGTCCGCCTGCCGATGCAGGGGATACGGGTTCGTGCCCCGGTCTGGGAGGATCCCATATGCCGCGGAGCGGCTGGGCCCGTGAGCCATGGCTGCTGAGCCTGCGCATCCGGAGCCTGTGCTCCGCAACGGGAGAGGCCACAACAGTGAGAGGCCCGCGTACCACAAAAAAAAAAAAATAAATAAATAAAAAAATAAAAAAAAAATAAAAAAAATAAAAAAAAGAGGGTGGTAAAAGATAATTATCACCATCATTTTAACAGCACACTGGTACTTACTGTACCAAAAGAACCAGAAATAGAAGGACAACTGAAGAAGTCTCTCTTTGTGACAGAATTTTGAACAATTGTGAACATAGACTAATTTCAGAGTACTTAGACAATGATAGTTATTGTACAAAGAGAAAGTAGTTTGAAGTGGAAAAAAGTGGGTCACCAGAATGAAGGCCATGAAAGTGATAAACATCCCTGTCTGTATATAAGATGGGCATTTCCCTTGACAGTTCTGCTTATGAGTTTAATATTTCAAAGAGGAAGAAATAGTTACCATTAGAGTAAGTGATGTATGTATATAAAATACTGAGAATAATAAGAGCTCTACATCTGTTGTATAACTGCCCTCCCAGGACAATGGTCCAAAGTTAAAATTGTGTTTCAACTATTTGTTAAAGTTCTCTGAATCACATGGACTCACCTATCAGGAGTAGTTACTACAATGATACCCAAACTAAGTAAACCCTTAGAGCATTATTTTTACAAAATCAGGTCTAAACACATGGCACCTTTTCTATTTTATCTGTTAGAGCTATTGATTAGCTGAATGATCATAGAATTTCTCCTGCATAGGATAAAACACTCAGAACCCAAAATGTGTGTCCATTTCACGACTCAGAAATGTCATCAAAAGCAAATTTAACTGTGTGAACAAGATGGTGGAGTAGGAAGACCCTGAGCCCACCTCTCCCCATAGACACATCAAAATTACAACTATTTAAAGAGCAACTATCTTTAGATAGAGTGACCTTTAGAAGAGAATGACCAAAGTCTAACAGAAAAGGTTTTCCACAGTGAAAGATGTGACGAAGAACCATAATGAGACAGGTAGGAGGGGCAGAGAGTCAGTATAGTCAAGACCCACACCCCCAGAAACGTAGACCATAAATGGAAGAATAATCACAATTACAAATGTTCTCCTCAAGGAACAAGGAGTCCAAGCCCCACATCAACTCACCAGCCTGGGGGTCTTGCTCTGGGAAGACAAGCCCCCTCAACACCTGGCTTTGAAGGTCTGCAAGACTTGTGGACAGAAGATCCAGAGAGCTATAGAAAACAGACTCCACTCTTCAAGCGTGTGTAAAATCTCACACAGTCTGAGTCCCCATGCAGAGGCAGTAATTTGAAAGGACCCTGAGTCAAACTCACTTGCTGATCTTAAAGAACCTCCTAGGGAGGCACAAGGCAACTGATACTCCTCTGGGGACATAGACACTAACAGCACCCATTTTGAGGAGCTCTTCTACCACAAGGAAGCTGGTCCTGGCAAGCGCTCTATTTTTTAACTTTTTATTTTACGTTGGAGTATAGCCAATTAACAATGTTGGGATAGTTTCAAGTGCACAGCAAAGGGACTCAGAATGGACATGTATGCATTCTCCCCCAAACTCCCCTCCCATCCAGGCTGCCACATAACATTGAGCAGAGTTCCCTGTGCTATACAGTAGGTCCAATAATTTTTTTTTTTTTTTTTTTTGCGGTACGCAGACCTCTCACTATTGTGCCCTCTCCTGTTGCGGAGCACAGGTTCCGGACGTGCAGGCTCAGCGGCCATGGCTCAGGGGCCCAGCCGCTCCGCGGCATGTGGGATCCTTCCAGACCGGGGCACGAACCCGTGTCCCCTGCATTGGCAGGCGGACTCTCTACCACTGCGCCACCAGGGAAGCCCAGAGAAATGTTTATTTAGGTCTTCTGCCCATTTTTTGTTGGATTGCTTGTTTTGATGATATTAAGCCTCATGAGCTGTTTGTAAATTTTGGAGACTAATCCCTTTTCAGTCACATCATTTGCAAATATTTTCTTCCAATATGTGGATTGTCTTTTCATTTTGTTTATGGTTTCCTTTGCTGTGCAAAAGCTTTTGAGTTTAACTGGGTTCCGTTTGTTTATTTTTGCTTTTATTTTCATTCCTCTAGGAGACAGCTTAGAAAAGATATTGCTGCAACTTATGTCAGAGAGTGTTCTCCCTATGTTTTCCCCTAAGAGTTTTATAGTATCTGGTCTCAAATTTAGGTCTTTACTCCATTTTGAGCGAATTTTTGTGTATGGTGTTAAAGAATGATCTAATTTCATTTTTTTACATGTAGCTGTCCAGTTTTCACAGCACCATTTTTTGAAGAAACTGCTGTCTTTAAACTCCTGTGTAGTCTTGCCTCCTTTGTCATAGATTAATTGACCATAGATGCATGGGTTTTTCTTTCTGGGCTTTCAGTCCTGTTGCAATGATCTATATTTCTATTTTTGTGCCAGCACCATACTATTTTGATGACTGTAACTTTGTAGCATAGTCTGAAGACAGGGAGCCTGATTCCTCCAGCTCCGTTTTTCTTTCTCAAGATTGTTTTGACTATTCGGGGTCTTTTGTGTCTCCATACAAATTTTAAGACTTTTTGTTCTAGTTCTGTGAAAAATACCATTGGTAATTTGATAGGGATTGCATTGAATCTGCAGATTGCCTTGGGTAGTACAGTCATTTTCACAATATTGACTCTTGAAATCCAAGAACATGGTATAACCTTCCATCTGTTTGTGTTTTCTTCAGTGTCTTTCATCAGCATCTTATAGTTTTTGGAATACGGGTCTTTTGTCTCTTTAGGTAGGTTTATTGCTAGGTATTTTAATCTTTTTGATGTGATGGTAAATGGAACTGTTTCTTGAATTTCTCTTTCTGATCTTTCATTAGTGCATAGAAATGCAACAGACTTCTGTGTATTAATTTTGTAACCTACAATTTTACCAATTAATTGATGAACTCTAGTAGTTTTCTGGCAGCATATTTAGGACCTTCTATGTACAGTATCATGTCATCTGCAAACAGTGACAGTTTAACTTCTTTTCCAATTTGGATTCTTTTTATTTCTTTTTCTTCTCTGATTGTCATAGCTAGGACTTCTAAAACTATGTTGAATAAAAGTGGCAAGAGTGGACATCCTTGTCTTATGCCTGATTTTAGAGGAAATGCTTTCAGCTTTTCACCATTGAGTATGATGATAACTGTAGGTTTGTTGTATATGGCCTGAATTATGTTGAGGTATATTCTCTCTATGCCCACTTTTTGGAGAGTTTTTATTATAAATTGATGTTTAATTTTGTCAAAAGCTATTTCTGCTCCTATTGAAATGATCATATGGTTTTTATTCTTGAATTTGTTGATGTGGTGTATCACACTGATTGATTTGCAGATATCGAAAAATCCTTGCATCCCTGGGATAAATCCCACTTGATCATGTTTTGTGACTATTGGCCTGTAATTTTCTTTTCTTGTGATATATTTGTCTGGTTTTGGTATCAGGATGATGGTGGCCTAGTTGAATGAGTTAGGGAGTGTTCCTTCCTCTGTAATTTTTTGGAAGAGTTTGAGAAGGATAGGTGTTAACTCTTCTCTAAATGTTTGATAGAATTTCCCTGTGAGGCCATCTGGTCCTAGACTTTGGTCTGTTGGAAGTTTTTATGTCACAGTTTTAATTTCAGTGCTTGTGACTTGTCTGTTCATATTTTCTATTTCTTCCTGGTTCTATTTTGGGAGACTGTACCTTTATAAGAATTTGTCCATTTCTTCTAGGTTGTTCATTTTATTGGTGTATAGTTGCTTGCAGTAGTCTCTTATGATCATTTTATTTCTGTGGTGTCTGATGTAACTTCTCCTTTTTCATTTCTAATTTTATTTATTTGAGTCCTCTCCCTTTTTTCTTGATGAGTCTGGCTAAAGATTTATCAATTTTGTTTATATTTTCAAAGAACCAGCTTTTAGTTTTATTGATCTTTGCTATTGTTTTCTTCATTTTTATCATTTATTTCTGCTCTGATCTTTATGATTTCTTTCCTTCTACTAACTTTAGGCTTTGTTTGTTATTTCTCTAGTTGCTTTAACTGTAAGGTTAGGTTGTTTATTTGAGATTTTTCTTGTTCCTGAGGTAAGATTGTGTTGTTATAAACTTCCCTCTTAGAACTGCTTTTGCTGCATCCCATAGGTTTCAGGTTGTTGTTCTTTCATTTTCATTTGTCTCTAGGTATTTTTTGATGTCCTCTTTGATTTCTTCAGTGATCCATTGGTTGTTTAGTTGTATATTGTTTGGCCTCCACATGTTCTGTTTTTATAGTTTTTTTTTCTTGTAGTTTATTTCTAATCTCATAGGGTTGTGATCAGAAAAGATGCTTCATATGATTTCAATTTTCTTAAATTTACCAAGGCTCGCCTTGTAGCCCAGCATGTGGTCAATCCTGGAGAATGTTCCGTGTGTACTTGAGAAGAATGTGTATTCCACAGCTTTGGGATGGAATGCTCTATAAATATCAATTAACTGTATCTGGTCTAATGTGTCATTTAAGGCCTGTGTTTCATTACTGATTTTCTCTCTGGATCATCTGTCCATTGATGAAAGTGGGGTGTTAAAGTCTCCCACTGTTATTGTGTTCCTGTCAATTTCTCCCTTTATGGCTGTTAGTATTTGCATTTTATATTGAGGTGCTCCTATGTTGGGTGCATATATATTAACAGTTGCTATATCTTCTTGGATTGACCTCTTGATCATTATGTAGTGTCCCTCTTTGTCTCTAACACTCTTTATTTTAAATTCTATTTTGTCTGATATGAGTATAGCTATTTCAGCTTTCTTTTCATTTCCATTTGCATGGAATACCTTCTTCCATCCCCTCACTTTCAGTCTGTATGTGTCCCTAGGACTGAAATGGGTCTCTTGTAGACAGCATATATATGGTTCTTGTTTTTGTATCCACTCAGCCAAGCAGCCTTTTGGATGGCACGTTTAATCCATTTACATTTAAGGTAATTATCAATGTTTTTATTCCTATTGCCATTTTCTTAATTGTTTTGGGTTTGTTTTTGTCAGTCTTTTTTCTTCCCTTCCTCTTTTGTTCTCTTCTCTTGTGGTTTGATGACCATCTTTAGTATTCTGTTTGGGTTGCTTTTTCTTTTGTGTGCATGTATCTATTGTAGTTTTTGGGTTCTCTGTTCCCATGAGGTTTTGATATAGCAGTCTATATATGTACAAGTTTGTTTTTTGTTTTTTTGCTTGTTTTTTTTTAAGTTGCTACTCTCTTTCCTGCCTAGAAGTGTTCCCTTAGCATTTGTTGCAAAGCTGGTCTGGTGGTGCTGAATTCTCTTAGTTTTTGCTTGTCTGTAAAGCTTTTGATTACTCCATCAAATCTGAATGAGAGCCTTGCTGAGTAGAGTACTCTTGGTTATAGGTTCTTCCCTTTCATCACTTTAAATATATCCTGACACTCCCTTCTGACCTGCAGAGTTTCTGCTGAGAAATCAGCTGATAACCTTATGGGAGTTCCCTTGTATTTTATTTGTCATTTTTCCCCTGTTGCTTTCAATGTTTTTTCTTTGTCTTTAATTTTTTTCAGATTTGATTACTATGTGTCTCAGCATGTTCCTCCTTGGGTCTATCCTTCCTGGGACTTTCTGGGCTTTCCTGGACTTGGCTGACTGTTTCCTTTCCATGTTAGGGAAGTTTTCAGCTATTATATCCTCAAACATTTTCTTAGGTCCTTTCTCTTCTCTTGTCCTTCTGGGACCCCTATAATGTGAATGTTGGTGCATTTAATATTGTCTCAGAGGTCTCTTAGGCTGTCTTCATTTCTTTTCATCCTTTTTTCTTTATTCTATTCTGCAGCAGTGATTTCCACCATTCTGTCTTCCAGGTCACTTATCCGTTCTTCTGCCTCAGTTATTCTGCTATTGATTCCTTCTATGTATTTTTCATTTCAGTTACTGTATTGTTCATCTCTGGTTATTTGTTCTTTAGTTCCTCTAGGTCTTTGTTAAACATTTCTTGTATCTTCTCAATCTTTGTTTCCATTCTTTTTCTGAGATCCTGGATCATCTTCACTATCATTATTCTGAATTCTTTTTCTGGAAGTTTGCCTATCTCTGGTTCAGTTAGTTGTTTTTCTGGGGTTTTATATTTTTCCTTCAACTGGGACATAATTCTCTGCCTTTTCAATTTGTCTAACTTTCTGTGATTGTAATTTTCTTCCTGCAGGCTGCAGGATTATAGTTCTTCTTGCTCCTGCTGTCTGTTCCCTGGTGGATGAGGCTACATAAGAGGCTTGTGCAAGCTTCCTGATAGGTGGGATGGGTGGTGGGTAGTACTGAGTCTTGCTCTCGTTGGCAGGGCTATGTTCAGTAAAACTTTAATCCACTTGTCTGTTGATGGGTGGGGCTGTGTTCCCTCCCTGCTAGTTGTTTGGCCTAAGGTGACCCAGCACTTGAGCCTACAGACCATATGATGGGGCTAATGGCGGCCTCACGCCAGTGGGTACTTCCCAGAATTTCTGCTGCCAGTGCCCTTTTCCCTGTGGTGAGCCACAGCTACCCCCTGCCTCTGCAGGACACCCTCATACACTAGCATGTAGGTTTGGTTCAGTGTCCTATGGAGTCACTACTCCTTTCCCCTGGGTCCTGGTGTGCAAAAGACTTTGTGTGTTCCCTCCAAGAATGGAGTCTCTGTTCCCCCAGTTCTGTGGAAGTCCTGCAATCAAATCCCACTGGTATTCAAAGTCAGGTCCCTGGAGATTCCTAGTCCCATTGCTGGACCCCCAGGCTGAGAAGCCTGACGTGTGGCTCAGACCCTTCACTCCAGTGAGAGAATTTCTGTGGTATAATTGTTCTCCAGTTTGTTGGTCACCCACCTCGTGGGTATTGGATTTGATTTTATGGTAATTACTCCCTTCGTACCATCTCATTTCAGCTTCTCCTTTGTCTTTGTGTGTGGGGTATCTCTTTTGATAGGTTCCAGCATATTTCTGTCAATGGGTGTTCAGCAGTTTGCTGTGATTTCAGTCTTCTTGCAAGAGGAGGTCAGCACACATCCTTCTACTCCACCATCTTGAACCTATCTCCTGGAAAGTATTATTTTGGAGTACTCCCTCTAGCTTATTAAGTGAATGGGGATTATTCACCCACCTGGCACTGGCACTAATGCAAGGTCCACTGAGGCCCCAAACCAACCACACTGAGACTTAACACCTCTTACCAGCAGGCCAGCATCAGCACTTGGAACACTGGGCCTCTCAACCAACCGCCTAGGAACCTGACCCGTCCCACCAGCAGTTCAGCATCTGCCCCATGCCGACCAGGGACCAGCAACCACCACAAGAGGCAGGGCCTTACAGCCAACCAGGCTGGGGGCCAGCCTTGCCAACCAGCATATTCAGAGTACTCAGCCCCACCAAAACAGAAAGGCTAATGCAGCCCCAAGAAGGACACCTCTAGAGCTTATAGTTCTAGTAAACAGAGATGAGTGTGCAGCTGTGGCCCATAAAGTGTCTCCTACATAAGACCACCTCACCAAGATCAGGAATCATAACCAACCTACCTAATACATAAAATAAAAACAGAGGATTAGGCAAAATGAGGAGATAGAGGAATATGTTCCAAACAAAGGAAAAAACAAAACCTCAGAAAAAGAATTTTAAAAAGTGGAGATAAATTATCTACCCAATAAAGAGTTCAAGGCAATGATCATAAACATACTCAACAAACTTGAGAAAAGAATGGATGAACACAATGAGAGTTTAACAAAGAGTTAGAAAATATAAAGAACAACAAAACAAACCTGAAGAATACAGCAACTTAAATTAAAAATACACTAGAAGGGATCAACAATAAGTTAGATGATACAGAGGAATGAATCAGCAAACTGAAAGACAGAGTGGTGGAAATCACCCAAGATAGCAGAAAAAAAGAATATTAGAAAATGAGAATAGTTTAAGAATTCTCTGGGAAAATATCAAGCATACTAATATTCATATTATAAGGGGTCCCAGAGAAGAAGAGAGAGAGAAAGTGGCAGAGAACTTATTTAAAGAAGTAATAGCTGAAAACTTCCTTAATCTGTGAAAGGAAACCAACATCCAGGTCCAGGAAGCACAGAGAGTCCCAAAGAAGATAAACCCAAAGATGTCCAAACCAAGATACAGCATAATTAAAATGGCAAAAATTTAAGAGAAAGAGAAAATCTTAAAAAAAATAACAGAAAAGAAATTGGTTGTATACAAGTGAACTTTCATAGGACTATGAGTTTAAGCAGAAACTTTGCAGGCCATATGGGAGTGGCACAAATATACAAAATACTAAAAGAAAAAAGCCTACAACCAAGAATACTCTACCTGGCAAGGTTATCATTTACATTTGAAAGAGGAATGAAGAGTTTCACAGAAAAGCAAAAGCTAAAAGAGTTCATCACCTGTAGACTGGCTTTACAGGAAATGTTAAAGGGACTTCTCTAAGCAGAAAGAAAAGATCACAGTTAGAAATACAAAAATTATGACTGGAAAATTCTCATTGTTAAGGCAAACATACAGTAAAGGTAGTAGATCAACAATTTATAAAACTAGTGGGAAGGTTAACTGACAAAAGTAGTAAAAAAAAAATCATATATATTCACAGTAAGTAGTTAAGGGATACACAAAACAAAAATATGTAAATTATGATATCAAAAATATTAACTGAAAGGAGAGTAAAAATGCAGGGTTGTTGGAATGTGTTCATAATTAAGAGATCATCACTTAAATTAATCATATATATATATAATGTTATGTATGAACATCATGGTAATTACAAACCAAAACAAATAATAGATACACAAAAAAGAGAGAAAGGAATCCAAACATAACTCCAAAGGAGGTCATGAAATCATAAGGGAAGAGAGAAAAGAAGAAAGGAGAAAACAAATACAAAAGCAACCTGAAAAAAATAACAAAATAGCAATAAGTACACACCTATAAATAACTGCTTCAAATATAAATAGACTAAATGCTCCAATCAAGAGAAATAGAGTGGCTAAATGGATTTTTTTTTAAAAAAGACCCACATATATGCTGCCTACAAAGCACTCATTTCACATTTAAAGACACATACAGACTGAAAGTGAGACAATGGAAAAAGGTATTCCATGCAAATGAAAATAGAAGAGATAGATAGTGGGAAGCAGCCGCAGAGCACAGGGAGATCAGCTCGGTGCTTTGTGACCGCCTGGAGGGGTGGGATGGGGAGGGTGGGAGGGAGGGAGATGCATGAGGGAAGGGATGTGGGAACAGATGTATATGTATGACTGATTCACTTTGTTATAAAGCAGAAACTAATAAAAAAAAGAAAATAGAAGAAAGGCTGGGGTAGCAACATTTATGTCAGACAAAAATAGATTTTAAAACAAAGGTTGTAGCAAGAGACAAAAAAAAGACATTACATGGTAAAAGATCATTCTAACAAGATGATATAACAATTATAAATATATATGCACCTAAATACATACAGCAAATATTAACAAACATAAAGGGAGAAATTGACAGTAACACAATAACAGTAGGGGACTTTAATACCCCACTTACATCAATGGACAAAAAAATCGATAAGGAAACACTGGACTTAAATGACACATTAAATCAGATACCCTTAATAGATATATACAGAACATTCCATCCAAAAGCAGAAGAATACACATTTTTTTCAAATGCACATGAAACATTCTCCAGGATATATCATATGCTGGGCCACCAAACAAGTCTCAATAAATTTAAGAAGATTGAAATCCTAGCAAGCATCTTTTTCAATGACAACAGTAAGAGACTACGAGAGAAAAAAACTGTAAAAACCACAAACACATGGTGTCTAAACAACATGCTACTCAACAATGAATAGGTCACTGAAGAAACCAAAGAGGGTGTTTAAAAATACCAGAAGGCAAATGAAAATGTAAACATGATGATCCAAATTCTATGGAATGCAGCAAAAGCTGTTCTAAGGGACAAGTTTATTACAATACAAGCCTATCTCAGAAAATCTCAAATTAACTAACTTTAGACCTAAAAGAATTAGAAAAAGAAGAATAAACAAAGCCCAAAGTAATTACAAGGAAAGAAGTCATAAAGATCAGAGTGGAAATAAATGAAATAGAGAATTTAAAAAATTAGAAAATATCAATGAAAATAAGAGCTGGTTCTTTGGAAAGAAAAAAATATGATAAAATTTTAACAAGACTCATCAAGAAAAAATGAGAGAGGACACAAATAAACAAAATCAGAAATGAAAGAGGAGAAATTACAACAAATACCACAAAAGTACAAATGATCTTAAGAAATTACTACAAAAAATTTATAGACCAATAAAATTAACAACCTAGAATAATTGGATAAATTCCTGGAAATGTACAGTCTCCCAAAACTGAATCAGGAACAAACAGAAAATATGATTACCAGTAATGCAATTTAATCAGTAGGAAAAACTCCCAATAAATAAAAGTCCAGGATGTGATGTCTTCAGATATTTAAAGAAGAGTTAACACCTACCCTTCTCAAACTATTCTAAAAAGTTGAAGAGGAAGGAAGCCTTCCCAACTCATTCTACAAGGCTGGTATTACCATGATAACAAAAACCAGACAAAGACACCACAGATAAAGAAAATTACAGGCCAATATCTCTGATGATCATAGATGCAAAATATTAGCCAAACAAATTCAACAATACAGTGGAAGGATAATATACTATGATCAAATTGGATTTATTCCAGGGGTGCAAGGATGGTTCAATATATTCACAAATCAAACAATGTGACACAACATATTAACAAAATGAAGAATAAAAATTATATGATCATCTAAATAGATGCAGAAAAAGCTTTTGAAAAAGTTCAACATTGATTTATGATAAAAACTCTCAACAAAGTGGGAATAGAGGAAACATACTTCAACATAATAAAGGTTATATATGACAAGCCCACAGCTAACATCATGCTCAACAGTGAAAAGCTGAAAGCATTTCCTCTATGATCAGGAAACAGGACAAGGATTCCCATGCTTGACACTTTTGTTCAAAGTAGTATTGGAAGTCCTAGCCAAAGCTCAGACAATAAAGGAAATCTGAATTGAAAGGAGGAACTAAAGCTGTAATTGTTTGCAGATGACATGACACTATACATAGGAAATCCTAAATAAGTCATACACACTCTGTTAGAACTAATAAATGAATTTAGCAAAGTTGCAAGATATAAAATTAATATACAAGATTTCCCTGGCAGTCCAGTGGTTAGGACTCCATGCTTCTACTGCAGGGGGCACAGCTTCGATCCCTGGTCAGGGAACCAAGATACCGCATGTTGCATGGTACAGCCATAAAAATAAATAAATAGATTTCAATAAATTTCATTTAGAAAAATTAAATTAAATTAATATACAGCAATCTGTTGCAATTCTATACACTAAAAATGAACTCTCAGAAAGAAAAATTAAGAAAACAATCCCTTTTAAAATTGCATCAGAGTGAATAAAATACCTAGGAATAAACCTAACCAAGGAAGTTACTTGGAAAACTACAGTACACTGATGAAAGAAATTGAACACAACACAAACAAACGGAAAGATATTCTGTTCTCATGGATTGGAAAGATTAATATTGTTAAAATGACCATACTTCTACCCAAGGCAATCTACAGATTCAATGAAATCCTTACCAGAATACCAATGATATTTTTCACAGAACTAAAGTAATTCTAAAATTTGTATGGAAACACAAAATACCTTGAATAGCCAAAACAATCTTGAGGAAGAAGAACAAAGCTAGAGGTATCACGCTCCCTGGGTTCAAACTATACTACAAACCTATAGTAATCAAAACAGTATGGTACTGGCACAAAAACAGACACATAGATCAATGGAACAGAATAGAGAGTCCAGAAATAAACCCATGCTTATATAAACAATTACTCTATGATAAAGAGGACAATAATATATAATGGGGAGAAGACAGCCTCTTCAATCAATGGTGTTTGGAAAACTGGACAGCCACATGCAAAAGAATCAAACTGGACTACTTTCTCACACTATATACAAAAATAAACTTAAAAAGGTTTTAAAGACTTAAATATAAGACCTGAAACCATTAAATTTCTAGAATAAAATATATGCAGTATGCTCTTTGAGACTGGCCTTAGCAATATTTTTTTGGATCTGTCTTCTCAGGCAAGGGGACAAAAGCAAAAATGAACAAATGGGAATACATCAAACTAAAATGCTTTTGCACAGTGAAGGAAATTACCAACAAAACAATAAGCAGACTACTGAATGGGAGAAGATGTTTGCAAGTCATATATCTGATAAGGGGTTAATATACAATATACTTATACAACTCAACATCAAAAAAGAAAACACTCAGTTAAAAATTGAGCAGAGCACCTGGATAATCATTTTCCCAAAGGAGACATAGAGATGGCCAACAGACACATGAAAAGATGCTTGATGTCACTAATCATTGGGGAAATGCAAATCACAATTAGATACCACCTCACACCTGTCAGAATGACTATCATAAAAAATACAACAAAGAACAAGCATTGGTGAGGATATTGAGAAAACAGAACCCTCATGAGCTTTTGGTGACAATGTAAATTAGTGAAGCCACTATGGATAACAGTATAGAAATTCCTCAAAAAATTAAAATTAGAAGAACCATATGATCCAGAAATTTCCCTTCTTTGTATTTAGTTATTGTCCACTACTAATACTAATTGTGTGTCTGAAATATCAGGATATATGCTTCTGAGGAAAACTATATACAGGTACTGATTTTTTCAGATATAATTTCTTGGATAATTTCTATATCCAGGTAGTTTTTCCACCAAAAGACCCCAGTTGCATATGTACCAGAATTTTTATTGAGTTTTTTCCTTTTTAGTTTTGGTATGGATTGAATATAGGAAATAAACTGGATTAAGAAAACAAAAACACGAATTCAAAAAGATATATGCATCCTTATGTTCATGGCAGCATTATTCATAATAACCAGGATATGGAAGCCCATCAATAAATGAATGGATAAAGAAAATCTGGTGTATATATATGCAATGGAACATTATTCAGCCATAAAAATAATGAAATCTTGCCATTTACGACAACATGGATGAACCTAGAGGGTACTGTGCTAAGTGAAATAAGTCAGACAGAGAAAGACAAATACCATATGAATTCACTTACAGGTGAAATCTTAAAAACAAAACAAATGAACAAACATAACAACAGAAATGGAGTCATAGATACCAAGAATGAATAGGTGTTTGCCAGAGGGGAGTGAGGTAGGTGAATGAGTAAAATAGGTGAGGGAAATTAAGAGGTACAAACTTCCAGTTGCATAATAAATGTCATGGGTATAAAATGTAGAGTGTGCCAAACGTAAGGTAGATAGATAGTGGGAAGCAGCCGCATAGCACAGGGAGATCAGCTCGGTGCTTTGTGACCGCCTGGAGGGGTGGGATGGGGAGGGTGGGAGGGAGGGAGATGCATGAGGGAGGGGATGTGGGAACAGATGTATATGTATGACTGATTCACTTTGTTATAAAGCAGAAACTAATAAAAAAAAAAAATTAAAAAAAAAAATGTAGAGTGTGGGGAATATAGTCAATAATTATGTAATATCTTTGTATGGCTACATCTGGTAACTATATTTATTGTGCTGATCATTTTGAAATGTGTAGAAATTTTGAAACACTATGTTGTGTAACAGAAACTAACATAGTGTTGTCGGTCAATTACACTTCAAACAAACTCATAGAAAAAGAGATCAGATTTGTGGTTACCAGATGCAGGGGTGGGGTGGTGGGTAATTGGATGAAGGAGGTCAAAAGTAACTTTCAGTTATAAGATAAATAAGTACTAGGGATATAATGTACAACATGATTAATATAATTAACACTGCTGTATGTCATGTATGAAAGTCGGTTAAGAGAGTAAATTCTAACAGCTCTCATCACAAGGAAAAAGGTTTTTCTTTTTCTTTAATTTTTTATCTATATGAGATTATGGATGTTCAATAAACTTATTGTGGTAATCATTTCATGATGTATAATAAGTCAAATCATCATGCTGTACACAAACTTACACAATGAAGTATGTCAATTACATCTCAATAAAACTGGAAGCTCACAACAAAGCACACTAAATAAAAAAATATTCATCAATGAGAGAAGATGTCCTCGTACTAACAACACATATGTTTGATCCACAAAAGTAAAAATCTGAAGATGATTTTCACTGAAATCTGTCTTTTCATGGGGGTCACTGTGTGTCACTATATTGCATGGATATTTTCTTTTTAAGCAATACATTCAAAAAGCAAGATGAGGTTGAAGGAGAAAAGATAACAAATATGCATGGGTGAAATCCAATTTTGCCAGGAGAATTAAAGTTTTAGAGATCTAATAGCATTAAAATTTTATTTCAGGGGCTTCCTTGGTGGCGCAGTGGTTGAGAGTCCGCCTGCCGATGCAGGGGACACAGGTTCATGCCCCGGTCCGGGAGGATCCCTCATGCCGCGGAGCGGCTGGGCCCGTGAGCCATGGCTGCTGAGCCTGCACGTCCGGAGCCTGTGCTCCGCAACGGGAGAGGCCACAACAGTGAGGGGCCCGCATATCACAAAAAAATAAAATAAAATAAATTTTATTTCAAAGGTTTATAACTACTTTTCTATTTTGAACTTTTGATGCAACTGATACAGGAAGGAAACTTGGCTAGCTTGGATTGCAGTGTTTTCAAAGTGGATGTATTAACACTAAGTCGTACAGATCAGTCCATTCCCTTACTCTTCAGAAATCAAGAGTTTAAACTTCTAAAAATACTCCAGCTCAAGACAGAATGTGTGCATGATTTCAATGAACATAGAGTTATATTTATAACTTTAAAACAGCTCACATTTTATATTTCAGCTATAAATTTTATATTCATTTGCCTAGCTCCCTGAGGCAAACGTAAGAAAATTGACTTCCTGTTGTACCTTAAATTTAAATAGATAGGCTCATCTTGATATCTGAAAATATCAGCTGGAAAAGATTTAAGAAACGACAAAACAAGGCAGTTCTTAAGATAAAGTCACCTTACAGAATATGACAGGCACATTCACAATTTGGACTCTAAAACCAGATGGCTTAGATTCAAATCCTAGCTGTCCCATTTACTATCTATGTATCATTCCATGAGTAGTTAACATTTCTGCTTCAGTTTTCCTATCTATAAAATGGGAAAAATAATGAGTTTACTCTAAGAAATGAATGATGTAGCATGTATAAAAACAGGTAGACCTATACTTATTTTTGAAATGTTTTGACATATATCACACACTTTGATATATTTCTATTATTAATAATAGTATTGAAAGGTTTTTAAAATAATAAAATGTCATAGCTTATATAATACATGTAAAGGGCTCAGCATAGGGGTTAATACAAATGGTAACTTTAAATAGTAACATTATCACTATCCAAACTCCCATACCTAGCCTGTCATCTAGAAAATTCTGATATACAGACTAAGCAAAACAAATATTAACAGGTCCTGTGCAAGCTCATGAGCTCTCTGTATGGAACAACTCACACCCAGACAGAAATAAGCATTGTTAAGGCACAACACAGCAAGAGGCACCACATATTCCATCTCTCTATTTTGGACACAAGATTGAAACAATTATATGGAGACTATCTTTCTAAAATAATGGCTAAATTCAATTTCTTATATTTCTATATATTATAAAGACAATGAGAGTATAATTAGCAATATGGGAAACTACACTATTAACTATACACAGTTTAGTAAACTGAGAATTTATGCATAAATATGCATACAATAATCCTTAGTTGTACATAATAGGATTCTGCTAATTTTTAGGGGTTTATTTTGGGTTTTTTTTTTTTTTGCGGTACGCAGGCCTCTCACTGTTGTGGCCTCTCCCGTTGCGGAGCACAGGCTCTGGACGCGCAGGCTCAGCGGCTATGGCTCACGGGCCTAGCTTCTCCGTGGCATGTGGGATCTTCCCAGACCGGGGCATGAACCCGTGTCCCCTGCATCGGCAGGCGGACTCAACCACTGCGCCACCAGGGAAGCCCTGCTATTAGTTTTTAAATCTTCCTCACTAAGGAATCAGACACCCTTCGTCAAATATAAAGAAGGAAACTGTGCCTGGTCTTACCCTATTTCTCTCCTTTCTTCACACGGATTCTGTATTGTTGGATAATCTCTTACGTTCCTTCCCATTTAGGTCCCATGCCAGACTGGAATAGGCACTTGACTGAGGATTTTTAATACTCATTGCAGACAATTCATCATATTTCTAACTACAGCTACCCAAAGTTCAGGCTTTTAAGGGGATTAAGACATACAAACTACTATATATAAAATAAATAAACAACAAGGATATATTGTACAGCACAAGGAAATATAACCACTATTTTGTAATAACTTTAAATGTAGTATAATCTATAAAAATATTAAATCACTATGCTGTACACCTGAAACTAATATTGTAAATCAACTATACTTCAATTTTTTAAAAGAGGAAGATTTCAGACTGTGTTTCTACATCTCTAGCTATCAATGTTTGAAACTGCAAAGAATTTAAGCAGATCGCGGATGGGGGCATCTTTCCCTTGACTTTAGCGAAATCTACAGAATGTCTACCTTTAGATATTTATCACCAAGAAACAGTTTCTCTCCTTTTGCACAATGCTCAGCTTTTTCTCTGTCTTTTCACTGGACCTAGAGGATTCTATAATGTGTATTTTTTTCTCACTTGTTGACTCATTCACCAAATATTTATTGAGTACTTCTCTAGGCTTGGGGAAATACAGCAGTGAACAAGACATAACCCACAGCTACAGAGTTAACTTTATTTACAAGAAGAGTAATTCCTCTCTAATTATTTAGATGAAAGATAGAAATTGCATAATTCATTATATGTGGAAAGAAAGTCTAGGTTTCTATGATATATTCTGAGTATTTTTATATCAAACATCCTTTTTAGGAGCTGCAACTTATTCTGAAAATCTCAACAGCAGGTATCACACTGTTTGTACATCCAGCATGTCACCTCCCTAAATAAATAAACATCACAATGTGGTAGATGGTACTGGCCATCACAATTGTGAGACAAACTTTGGTAAAGATAGAAAAGTCTTAAGACTGGAAAATTTGTAGGCTGTTAGATTGATTTCACACGATGTATCTGTGAGGCTTATCCTTATTATTTCAAAAGATTTTCAAAGCTTTTCCAGTTACAAAAATATTAGCCTTAGAGTGAATTCATGAGAATAAATCTCTCTTAAGATATTTCCACATTAGCTCAGTTACTTAATAAGACACACGATCATTTAAAGAATATGAGAGTAAAAATGCAAAATGTGTAGTCAGAAAAGGGAAGAGATACTTTAAAACAAGACTAACACTACCAAGAAGAAAGAGAAATGAGAAAAAATTAGAATATCTCTTATCCACTGATACCACAAATATTTTTTATCTCCTCACGTAAGAGAATCACTGTAATGGGTGCTGAAGGTACAAAGATGAATATTACTCAGTAAATGACAAGATTAGAATCATAGGGTTTTACTGCAGAATAGTGACTCTTTATTTAATTTGTATTATATTTATGGGACTACTTCCAGATTTTTTAAGACATTATAAAATTCTCAAGTATTTCATGAAATCCTTAAATGTTGAATCTTGTATTTTCATTATTGTATGTGTACATGTACACATGAATATGTACATTTCTAAAATAAGTTCATATATATATATATACCATATACAGATGTATTATGTTTAATTTATTAATAGAAGTACTCAACAATTTCATCTTATTTAGGTTTTTCTCTGGAGGAACACTTGAATATATGATATAAAAATAACTGAGATTAAGGATATTGATAATTTTGAAAGCTATATGCATAGGTAATTCCTAATTTGGATTTTTTGTTTAGGAAATCAATGAAAAGTACTATTACTTATCTTATTCACATGGAACACATATCCTCAAAATATCATTAAAAATTTTAGTCTCACAAGTAGAAAAATCGAGATTCTTGTATTTAAAATAATTAATTAACAGCCTAGGACCAAAATGCAAGACTCCTCTGCTCTTATTTCAGCATATTTTCATATAACCGTTGTTTTAAGTATAAGGAAATGTGTTTAGGATGTTAAAGATGAAAAAAAAGGGAAATGTGAGTTAAAGTGCAAGAAGATCAGAATGATGCCAATTTGGGGGTCCAGTAGTGGTGACAACATTTACCATGGAATACAAGCTCTTCTATGGCCTGACTCCTGCTTAATCTTTCCAGATTCTTCTTTATGTCAGTCCCTGCCTCACACTCCCTGCCTCGACAATATTAAACAGTGTGCTGTGTCCTGCATATATTTTGTTGTCTCTCACTTCAGTGTCTCTGTTCATTCTTCCTCCTCTGTCTGGAATACTGGTGTTTCCCTCCTCTACTTTTTAAAAATCTTATTTATATACATTGTCCAAGCCTCAGTTCAGACATCTCCAGGTTACCTTCCTTAATCACTCACCTCTTCCAAGCTATTTTCTACTCAGTACCCTCAGATATCTCTATCATTATGCAGACCACACTGTATTAGTAGCATTAGATTGAACCTAATGAAATTGCCATTATTTGCTTGATGTTTACCTACAAAAATGGTGTCATTCTCTGTCACCAGGCACTAAACTCCATTAGGGTGGGTCTTCCTAATTAATCACTATCTGCTTCCTCCCTGTTCAAAATGGGCTCCCATAACTATTTGTTTATCTGAATGAATGGATACTCTTGAAACAATCACAGAAATTTCAAGGATGCTCCTCACACTGTCCTGTGCCCTAAATTCAGGCCAGTTTTAGTCCACTCATCCCCTGAATGCATGATTAAACCAAATTTTCCTATTTTTTATGATATTCTTTGTTTTTGTTAATGGAACAAGGCTCCATGTGATGTTTTTTGTTGGCTGTTCTTGCAAATTGCATGGCTTCTTTGTGAATATATCTTCAATGGAAACCTGAGAAAATCTGTCCCCTAGCAACAGCTCTCTGTAAGCTACACTAATAAATCAATACAAAGAGAGGGAGTGAAAGACATGTGGGGAGGCATTTGTGATTTCTTGGTTGAGCATAATTTTTAAAAAATTTTTTATTGGAGTATAGTTAATTTAAAATGTTGTGTACAACAAAGTGAATCCGTTATACATATACATATATCTACTCTTTTTTAGGTTCTTTGCCCATATAGGTCATTAGAGAGTATTGAGTAGACTTCCCTGTGCTATACAGTAGGTCCTTATTAGTTATCTATTTTATATATAGTAGTGTGTCTATGTCAATCCCAATCTCCCGATTTATCCCTCCCCCTCTTTCCCCACTGGTAACCATAGGATTATTTTCTACATCTGTAACTCTATTTCTGTTTTGTAAACAAGTTCATTTGTACCATTTTTTAAGAGTCTACATATAAGTGATATCATACAATATTTGTCCTTCTCTGTCTGACTTACTTCACTAAGTATGAAAATCTCCAGGTCCATCCACGTTGCTGCAAATGACATTATTTCATTCTTTTTTATGGCTAAGTAACACACAGCTCATGCAGCTCAATAACAAAAAAATATATACAATCCAATCAACAAATGGGTGGAAGATCTAAATAGACATTTCTCTAAAGAAGACATACAGATAGCCAACATGCACATGAAAAGATGTTCAACATCACTAATTATTAGAGAAATGCAAATCAAAACTACAATGAGGTATCACCTCACACCGGTCAGAATGGCCATCATCAAAAAAATATACAAACAGTAAATGCTGCAGAGGGTGCAGAGAAAAGGTAACCCCCCATACCAGTGTACTGTTGGAGGGAATGTAAATTGATACAGCCACTATGGAGAACAGTATGGAAGTTCCTTAAAAAACTAAAAATAGAGCTATCATATGATCCAGCAATCCCATTCCTGGGCATATACCTGGAGAAAGCCATAATTCAAAAAGCTACATCACCCCGATGTTCATTGCAGCACTATTTACAATAGCCAGGACATGGAAACAACCTAAATGTCCATCGACAGAGGAGTGGATAAAGAAGATGTGGTTGAGCACAATTTTAATGTGACACAAGATTCAATTGATTCAAACTGATTATGGACTGAACTGTCTCTATTGTTCCTTGGCTTCAGTTCTATATACTTCAAGCCTCATCCTAAAAAAATCCTGCTTATAGAAGGCCATCTATGCTTTCATGAGGTCATTTAGTCATGCCTAGCAAATGGATTACGAATAAGGAGCAGACACATAACTTACCTCCTACCACTTACTACTCATCTGTCCCTATTTAGCAAGTGCTCACTATGTTCCAAGAATTAAGTTAGGATTACAAAGATAGGTAAAAAGTAATAACTTATATTCAAGGAGCTCATAATTTAGTGAGAGTAATGAGATGTATAAATAAACAATGACCCAACAAAGAAGGAAACCCATATCAGAGATATACCAAGTACTACAGCAATGAGAGAGAGTTTTAACTCTGCTGTCAGTGGGTAAAGAGAATAGTTTCTGAAATATGCCTATAAAATCTGACAATGAGGAGAACATTGGTGACCTCGATGAGAACAGCAATAGTATCTACTGGAAAATGAACCCAAATTGTTTAAGATATGATTTAATGATGAGAAAGTGTAGACTATTTTTTCAAAGTGTACACCTGATATAAATTATATTAATAAAAAATAAAATAAGTTTTAATGAGGAAAAAGTAAAGCATAAAGTGCCTAGTTTTATATATATATACATACATACATATATATATATATATATATATATACTTATTGATTCTATGAGTTAGATATCTTTATTTTCTGCTTTTTACAAACAAGGAAACCAATAAACTGGACTTGAGTTACAAAAGTAAAACCATTATTGTTGGACTTTTTAATATTAAATCAATTTTCCAACTTGCATGTAGGTTCTACCTTTTAGAGTATTTTCATATTTGATATTTTAAAAATCCCAATAGGCATTTAATTCAGAAAAATAAAAGAATAAGACAAAAGAAGATTAAGTGATTTGTTCAAGAGCACATGATTACCAAACGTGCATCTTATCCAAGACTCTTCTACCCTAACAGAGAAAATATCTTTCACTCTCCCTCTTCCAATGTTTGGATTACCATTTAGTCTACCTTAGAGACACAATACCCAAAGCCTAAAAGAGGCCAATGTTCTTCCCATAGTTGATGTATATTGCATATGCTTTTCTCCTTTGCTCTAATCTGCCAACCAACTTGAGGCAAAATAAGGTAGTAATTAAGAGGCAAGAGGCAAGATTCTGGAGCCAAAAGGCCTCCACCCAAATCTAGGCTTTGTCATTTGCACGCTGAGCTTGGGTGAGTAACTTAACTTTGCTGTGACATAGTTTGTTCATCTGTAAAATGGAAATGATAATAATTGTACCTACAGTATAAGACTGTTTTAGTGATTAAATAATATAAATCAAGCACTTTGAATGGTATCTTGTACATAGTAAGTACTCTATATATATATATATATATATATTTGCTATTATTATTATTTATTTGTTGTATAATAATGTCATAGATAACAAAAGAGGGTGAAGTAATAGTCAGACCACCCATTCCTTCTAAATGCCACCACAGCCATTCCAGTAAGATGTTTACAAAGAGGAGAGGGCTTCCCTGGTGGTGCAGTGGTTGAGAGTCCTCCTACCGATGCAGGGGACATGGGTTCATGCCCCTATCTGGGAAGATCCCACATGCCGTGGAGCGGCTAGGCCCATGAGCCATGGCCACTAAGCCTGCATGTCTGGAACCTGTGCTCCGCAATGGGAGAGGCCACAACTGAGAAGCCCACGTACTGCCAAAAAATAAAAATAAAAAAAATAAAAAGAGGAGAGACTTTGCCACAAATTCTGGGCGACATCTTTGGTAAAGAATGTGATGAAAATGCTTAACTAAAAATATAGAATGTTTGAGGATTTCTTTATCCATGCCACTTCTTTTCTAATATTAGCCCTAATATTGAAGAGTTGGTTTGATGTTTAACTTATGCACCAATCTCAGAAAAGTAAGTTCCATCTTTCTCCTTATGTTATAATAACTTCAATTCCTTTCTGTTCATTTTCATGAAAACCCCAATATTGAAGAAACATGCTTGTTCTTAATGTAAGAATTCAAGAAAAGAAAAAAGAGATATGGGGAAAAGAAAGCTGGGGAACAGTAATAAGTGAGAGGTAGCCAAGAGCAAATTTTGCACAGTGACTTCCATTTTCTCTCTTCTGCTCAGATGGATTCTTACCTGAGCTTTGTATCTCTTGACAGAATATGCTGTGCCTTGAAGTGTCATTGAATGGCTGCTCCAAATTGTTCCTCTCGATTCTGAAGATGTGCTTCTAAGAGAGAAAGAAGACCACACCCAATTTGCTATTGTGTTTTTCAGCTGGTTAAGCAAAATTATGTTAGAAAAATAACAAAAATGTTGAAATAAGTAAGATGTAAAATTTGAAGGGCTATAACATTTATTAAGCATCATTATGTTCCTAGTCTCTAAGATAAGTACTTCTAATATTATATTATTTAATCCATATAACCATACTGCAAAGTAAATATTAGCTTCATGTTACAGTTGATGAAACTGAAGCTCAAAGAAGTCAAATAACTTGCCCAAGACCAGAGAGCTAATAAGTGCAGACCTCTTTGCAGTTTATTTGTGCATTATTTATAAACAAATGTATTTATTTATTTATTTATTTATTTATTTATTTATTTTTGTTTTGCTTTCACTTATTTTTATTGAGATAACATTGATTTATAACATTATATAAGTTCATGTGTACAACATTACATTTCTACTTCTGTATACCTTATGGTGTGATCTAATTTGATCAGAATAAGGGAAAAAAATAATATAAGCTCTCTCTCAATTGAGGAAAACCTAAAAATATGGAATATTTATTACTGAAGTCCCTAAACAAAGAATGCACAGATAAATAGATTGAAACAAACAAGTAATACTTAATTCTCCTCTATCAGAAGTGAAAAAATTTTCTGTTATATATTTCCAGCTATTCAATATAAAAGGAAATAAAGACTATTTTGTCAAATTTACATTTGAACATAGTTATATCTGTAATATATGCTTTCATCTCTGTATATTAAAGAATTGCTTGAAGACTTGAAACATGATTGTGTAGGATATACTGTGTTGTTCATAAAATATATAACTGTTATTTTCACTCAAAATGTAAATAGCGGGCTTCCCTGGTGGCGCAGTGGTTGAGAGTCCGCCTGCCGATGCAGGGGGTGCGGGTTCGTGCCCCGGTCCAGGAGGATCCCACATGCCACGCAGTGGCTGGGCCCGTGAGCCATGGCCACTGAGCCTGCGCGTCCAGAGCCTGTGCTCTGCCACGGGAGAGTCCGCGGAGGCCTGCATACCACACACACACAAAAAAAATGTAAATAGCATTCCCAATGATTTTAATTACTTCATTTCCTTTCTTTACTCTCCAAAAAAATTGTTATAAAGACAGAATATGTTTTGGTTTTGAGGTGACTGACTGGCTGACTATGTCTTCTTTTTGAAAAGTTAATGAGATAAATTGGGGAGGACGCTGGGAGAAGAGAGACTTTTTTAAAAATTAAAGTTTTAAAAAATCTTTTTTAAAGTTTCAGAATATAATATATAAAGTTTATTCATTGACTTACTTTATATTAAAAGGGATAATGGGGAATAACAACACCAAATTTTTTCTCTAGTCACCAGAATATTACACACATTTTTACATTCACAAGGGAGAAAGTAGAGATTTCTTGATTTGTTTTGTTTTGCCTTTTGAAGAGAAGCTTTTCTCAGTCTCACTTGTTATATCTTTAGGAAAGACTCAACTAGTCTCTTTATTCTATACATCCCATGGGTAACCCTTTGTTGTTAGATTCGGATTCTATTGTAATAGGATGCACCAAACACCATTATTATTTATTTTACATAAATTATTTGGAGCTAAGAGTCAGAAGATATCATAATGTATTCAATTCAATTCAGAAAACTTGGTTGAGCTCCCTCTAGCAATAAAGCACTGGAGTAAGCATTACATGGATGCAATAATTAATAATGCACAATTCCTGCCTTCCAGCAGCTCACAGTCTAGCTCTTAAATATCTAATACAGGACAGCATGCCATAAATTCTACAACAGACATTCAAATAAAATGTTATATTTCAGCTGCGATCAGAGTAGTTCTTCTTCTAAATATATGTTGTCTACATCCTGATCCTGAGGACTTCACTTATGGCTGTCAGCTAACCATAATATGGAAAGACTGCTTCAACCAAAACTAGTTGAGTTTGCTTTCAGTACCCTAGTCCTGTAGAGATTCATGTGCACCAACACACCAAATGCTGACATATACTTCATACCCTCCTCTCACATGCCACGGCCATGTTCATTTGGGGTTTTTTCAGCAGTACTAACAAAGGAGACTCTGCTAGGTATGCTCTGTGTTCCCAAAATAATAATAATAATGATTAACACTCTGCCTTCTGTCTGGGAATGTTTTTCTTTACAAGTAAGTCTATGCAATACAAGATAAATAAACACAAAGATAGATTGGACATACAAGAGAGATAGGCACAGAGTGGTAAAATTGTGAGGTGTTACCACGGTCAGACAGATGTTAGGTTCGTCAAATTAATCCAGACAATCAACGTCATTTTATGGTCCTCTCACCTCCTTCTACTAGTCCTACCCAGGTTCTATCATCATTCTTCCTAATATCTGAGGGCACAAAAGAAGCACAATAAGGGGTACTTTTATGTCAGGACTTCTCCCAACATAAGCCTGCCTTAAAAATATACATTAGCCTCTCAGGCTCAGTTTTTACAGTTGACTTGCTAAGTAACAATTAACTAATCCATTCCACCTGTTATCTAACCCACTTCCATATTTTTTTAAATCATTGGACTATTTGAATTAAATAAGGGGGTTATGTTGCAATAATAATTAATTAGGGAGATACTTGAGGGAACATGGAGTTTCACTATCTATTCATATTATATTACATAAGAGAGCACCCAATAAGCATGTACATAAAACATATAATATGGAAAAAATACTAACCAGAGAAAAGATAGTAATAAGTCAAGGGCTCTGTCTATCATTTTGTCCTGGCTAAAAGCCTTTTCTTGGTAAATCCAATACCACATTATATATCTTCTAAGGACTTGAACTTGACCCTTCCCCTAGAACAACTGTCAAGAACATTACCATTCCCTTGGCTAAAAAATAACTATTGAGTTCTATTCCTGTGGAAAAAAATATGTTATGTGCCAATGTAATTTTCAAGTTACATCTTAAAAAGAAAATCTAAAGGGATAAATAATTTTCAAAAGGGGCTCTAAAAGACAGTTTCTCTTCTAATGTGATTGATTTCCACAGGCAGATGTCTTGTAAAAAAAAAGTTAAAGAAGTGACTACTCTACAGCAGTTGGGAATTTTTCCTTGTTTCAATATTTTTTTAAAAATTCACATCAATTCATCATCTTTCTTTTAAGCAAAAATTTTGCCTGAGAATTCGATTAAAATATAGAGGCCATTTGTCCTGGATTCTGCTGCAATGAGCCCCATAAATAATGATTTTGGGGACTTCCCTGGTGTTCCAATGGTTAAGACTACACACTCCCAATGCAGGGGGCATGGGTTTGATCCCTGGGGCAGGGAACTAAGGTCCTGCATGCCACACAGCAAAGCAGAAATAAATAAGTAAATAAATAAATAAATGATTTTGAGTGCAAATATAGGTACTGGTATTTAATTTTGTAAACAATATTTCCTGTTGTGGACTTCCCTGGTGGTCCAGTGATAAAGAATCTGCCTTCCAATGCAGGGGCCATGGTTTCAATCCCTGGTCAGGAAACTAAGATCCCACATACCGTGGGGCAATTAAGCCCACATGCCACAACTACTGAGCTCATGTGCCTCAACTAGAGAAGAGAAAACCAGCATGCCACAACTAGAGAGAAACCGGCACACCACAACAAAAGATCCCACATGCCTCAACTACGACACAATGCAGCCAAAAATAAACAAATAATAAAATAAATAAATAAATGATAAATCTTAAAAAAAATACTTCCTGTTTAAAAAAAAGAGAGACAGTGAGACCAAGAACTCTTGTTTTTCTATCTTAACAAAGACCCCAGGCAACTGAAAAGAGAATATCAAAAAAGCTTCTTCCTACTGAAAAAAAATAATGAGGACCAATTCCATAAAATCTAGGAAAGTGGAAGTCAGGAAGCAGAAGAAAAGTCTTCTTAGTACTATTAGAATCAGAGGCCTAAAAAGAACCCGGGTAGTTTATTTAACTTACTGCTAATCTCACATCTAAATCATCTTGCAAAGAAGATGTCCTGCTGTTTGTTCATGTGTCAAGCAGAAAAAAATTTCACAACATCCCAAACAATTTAAAACTATTTAGGAAACTTTTGGAGTACATTGAGCTTTGTATGTTATGTAGACCTTCCCTCTAGTCTTTAAATATATTTATATCCTTAATGGAGTGCAAGAACACGTGGTTATGACCTCTATAGTATAATCATTTCTGATTTTGGTGACTACTATTTTCTTTCCTAAGTTGCTTGTCCAAGTGTTAAATAAACTCAGTTCTCCTGACCTGTCTTCATATATGCCAAGTAGGTCTTTTAATCTCATGCATTTGAGTGGCTTGTCTTTGAATCCTGCCAAATATTTTATATCTTCACTTAGATTGGGAACCCAGATGTCATCAAGATAATGAGTATAAAGTTTATCTTGCATCCTCTATAAATAATGCAGCAATTACTTTAATGATGATTTTAATTTTAATATCTTTCTTTTAGGAGAGATTTATGAGGAAAATTAGACTCTAAATCTAACTCTCAAAGCAAATAAACAAAAGTTCATAATGGGTGCTATGGCTTCTGATTGATAGCTTGATGTATGCATTCAAAAATTAATCATGGTCTCTTGCCCTAATAGAATAACTGGTACTTGATTAGACCTCTCATTGTAAAAGACAAGAATAGTAGAGTAAATATATGAAACAATTGTTTTCATATTTCATATATATTCTATATATTGGACAACAGACAGCATGGGATCATAATTCTGAGAGAAAGGAAACAAATAAAGTCAACCATACAATTGCCTGGACTTTTTGCCTGGAGACACATTCTGGACTGCTGCATATAAAGGGAGAACACAAACAGACTATGGATGTGTCACTGGATTGAAGAGACAGACAGCAAAGTTCTGAGAAGCAAAGACTAATGTTAGCCAGAATTTAGAAAACAGAGTACCTGAGAGGAAAAAACCATGCAAAAGAGAACTCCAAAAACTCTTGAATCTTTGACTGGTTACAGAACTGCACATAAGTTGGGAGTAAAACATATGAGGCTAAGTAAAGAACAACTACTGGGAAAAATCAAGCAACAGAGCTTATACAAGGCTGAGAGATATCCAAATTTTATTCAGCCAGAGGGAGAAAGCTCACTGAACACCTGAGGCATTCAGAAGGGGCTCTAGAAAGGCCACACCTTAGGAGCAAGGCTAACCTAGCCCTAGATTGAAGATAATTCTGGATACATTCTAATAAATCTCAAAAAAAAAAAAAAAGCCCAGAAGAATCTAGCAGTTTTTTAAGAAATTACTGCATAACAAAGATCTTTTAAAGGATGGATACAAAATCTAAACACTCAACAACCAGACAAATGAAACTGAGATGATAGACAAACAGAAAAGGATTTTTAAGATGGCTATTAAAATATGTTTAAAATGTAAAGAAAAACATAAACACAATGAGAAAAAATAGAAAAAGAAGACCAATTAGAACTTCTTGAGATGGAAGATGCAGTATCTGAAATAAAAAATTCATTGAAATAAAAATTTCAACAAAAGAAATTAATTTTACTGTATATAAATTATATTTCAATATATCTGACTCCAAAAAAAATTATTAGATGGAATTAATGGTACATTAAGTACTGAAGAAGAAAAGATCAATGAACTTGAAGACAAAGCAATAGAAAAAATACAACTGAAAAGAGGAGAAAAGAAAAAAAAGGAGTCTCAAGATTTGTAGGACAATATCAAATGGTCTAACGTATGTGTAAGTGGAATCCCCAAAAGAAAAGGAGATTGTTTTTTAATAATATTAAAATATTATTAAGCCACAGAACCAGAAAACATAATGTACTCCAAGCAAGATAAGCACACACACCAAAAAAAACCCGACTACATCAAGGTAAAATATAATCAAATTTATAAAAACCTATGATAATAAGGAAGTCTTAAAAGTAGTTTGGGAGGAGAAGGGAAATAAAAAGATGCTCAGGGCTTCCCTGATGGCGCAGTGGTTGAACGTCCGCCTGCCGATGCAGGGGATACGGGTTCGTGCCCCGGTCCGGGAAGATCCCACATGCCGCGGAGCAGCTTGGCCCGTGAGTCATGGCCGCTGAGCCTGCGCGTCCGGAGCCTGTGCTCCGCAACGGGAGAGGCCCCAACAGTGAGAGGCCCGCATACCGCAAAAAAAAAAAAAAAAAAAGATGCTCAACATCATTAGACATCAGTGTAGAGTAAGTTTAAACCACAATGAGGTACACCTACTAGAAAATGTAAAACCAAGCAGACTGACCATCCCAAGTGTTGGTGAACGTACAGAGCAACAAAGGTGTTTATACTATTCTATTTCACAAGTGTAAAATGACACAAGCAATTTTTTAAAAGTTAAACATACATCTACACTATGACACAACAATTTCAATATTATGTATTTACCAAAAATACATGTCCACAGGTTGACTTATTAAAAGAATGTTCATAGCAACTTATTCCAATCAAAAACTGAAAATATCCCAAATATCCATAAACAGGAGAATAGATAAACATATTGTAGCACATTTATACAGCAGAATACTACTCAGTATAAAAAGAAATTAACTACTGACACCAAAAACAAGGAAAATGCAAAACATTATGCTGACCCCCCAAAAAAGCCAGAGAGTCGATACAGTACAACTTCATTTACATAATGTTCTAAAATGGAAAAACTAATAAATGATTATAAAAACTATAGGTTGTGTAGGATGGGGTAGGGAGAAGGAAGGGATTGGTTAAGAGTTGGTGACATGTTGCTCTAACAAATACCTGAAAATGTGTAAATGCCTTAGAATACTGGAAAAATTTGAGGAGCAAATGGAAGAATAAAAGGATAAGCTGCTGTCCTCTTTTGAACTGGAATGTTTATAACTGTTCTTCTGTGCCTATCTCACCATCATATTTGGGAGCAGATAACTTGTTTCTTAAGTTTCACAGGTACACAGATGGTTAGGAATTATATCCCAGGATGGACTATACCAATAGCCTCACTCATACTGGATTTAGAAAATTTATATAATGAGATTTGGACTTTTGAGCTGATGGTATTTTAGACTTCGAGTTGATACTATAATTGAGATTTCAGGAGAAACTTGTGATGGGTTAAATGTATTTTGTGAGATGGACATAAATTTGGTGGGTTATATGGCAGAATGTGGTAGGCAAAGTAATGGTCCCTCCAAAGATGCTCATGTCCTAATCCTCTGAATCTGTGAATATGTTACATGGCAAAAGAGATTTTGCAGATGTGATTAAGTTAAAGGCCATTTCCCCCCCAGTTTCACTGAGGTAAAATTAGCAAATAAAATTTTTATATATTTAAGACATACAATGTGATGATTTTGATATATGTATCTAGCTGACCCTTGAAAAACACAGGTTTGAATTATGCATGTCTACTTATATGAAGATTTATTTCAATAAATGTGCAGTACTGAATTACATGATCTGCAATTGGTTGAATCTGCAAATGTGGAACCACACATAAAGAAGGCCAGCTATAAAGTTATACATGGATTTTCGACTGCATGTGGTTTGGCACTCCCAACCCCCGAGTTGTTCAAGTGTCAACCGTACATTGTGAAAAAATTATCACAATCAAACTAATAAACACATCCATCACATCACATAGTTAAGAACACTTAAGATTTACTCTCTTAGCAAATTTCAGTTGTACAATGCAGTATTATTAACTGTACTCACTAGATCCTCAGAACTTATTCATCTTATGACTGAAACTTTGTACCTTTTGACCAACATCTCCTCATTTCTGCTACCCACCAGTCCCTGTATCCACCATTCTATTCTCTGCTTCTATGAGTTTGATGTTTTAGATTTCACATACAAATGAGATCATACAGTATTTGTCTGTCTTTCTTTGGCTTACCTCATTTAGCATAATGTTCTCCAAGTTTATCCATGTTGTCACAAATGACATTATAGTTGACCCTTGAAAACCACGGGTTTGAAATACACGAGCCCACTTATAAACGGATTTTTTTTCAATGAATACTTACTATAGTACTACATGATCCACACTTGGCTGAATCTGCACATGCTGAACTGAGGATACAAAGGGCCCACTGTAAAGTTGCACATGGATTTTTGACTTCACCCTTAAGTCCCACACTGTTCAAGGGTCAACTGAGGGGACAGACCTTCAAGATGGCAGAGGAGTAAGACATGGAGATCACCTTCCTACACACAAATACATCAGAACTACATCTACATGTGGAACAACTCTTACAGAACACCTACTGAATGCTGGCAGAAGACCTCAGACTTCCCAAAAGAGAAGAAACTCCCCACGTACCTGAGTAGGTCAAAGGAAAAAAAGAAAAAACAGAGACAAAAGAATAGGGATGGGACCTGCACCACTGAGTGGGAGCTGTGAAAGAGGAAAAGTTTCCACACTCTAGGAAGCCCCTTCACTGGCAGAGACAGGGGGTGGCGGGGGGGAAGATTTGGAGACACAGAGGACAGCGCAGCAGCAGGGGTGCAGAGGGCAAAGCAGACAGATTCCCAAAGAGAGGAACTGTGCCAACTAGGACTCACTAGCCCGAGAGGCTTGTCTGCTCACCCGCCAGCTGGGACAGGTTGGGGATAGAAGCTGAGGCTCGGGCTTCAGAGGTCAGATCCCAGGGAGAGGACAGGGGTTGGCTGCATGAACATAGCCTAAAGGGGGCTAGTGAGCCACAGCTAGCAGGGAGGGAGTACGGGAAAAAGTTGGGACCTGCCTGAGAGAAAAGAGACAATTGTTTCGGGGTGCATCAGGAGAGGAGATTCAGAGCACTGCCTAAACAAGCTTCAGAGATGGGTGCAAGCCGCGGCTATCAGCGTGGACACCAGAGACGGGAATGAAACGCGAAGGCTGCTGTTCCAGCCACAAAGAAGCCTGTGTGCAAGTACAGGTCACTATCCAGACCTACCCTCCTGGGAGCCTGTGCAGACCACCACTGGCAGGGCCCTCTGATCCAGGGACAACTTCCCCAGGAGAACACATGGTGCATCTCAGGCTGTAGCAACATCACACTGGTCTCTGCCACCACAGGCCGACCCCGTGTTCCATACCCCTCCTTCCCCACGGCCTGAGTGAGCCAGAGTGCACTAATCAGCTGCTACTTTAACCCTATCTTGTCTGAGCAAAGAACAGACGCCCTCAGATGACCTACACGCATAGGCAGGGCCAAATCCAAAGTTGAACCCCAGGAGCTGTGTGAAAAAAGAAGAGAAAGGGAAATTTCTCCCAGCAGCCTCAAGAGCAGTGGATTAATTCTCCAAAATCAACTTGATGTACCCTGCATCTCTGGAATACCTGAATAGACAATGAATCATCCCAAAATTGAGGGGTGGACCTTGGGAGCAACTGTAGACTTGGGAGCTGTGTGACTGACAGGGATTAGGTGCTCCAGGTGGGTGTCAGACCTGTGCCTCTGAGGTGGGAGAGCCGAGTTCAGGACATTGGTCCACCAGAGACTTCCTGGTTCCAAGTAATATCAAACAGTGAAAGCTCTCCCAGAGCTCTCCATCTCAACGCTAAGACCCAGCTCCACTCAACGACCAGAAAGCTACAGTGCTAGACACCTTATGCCAAACACCTAGGAAGACAGGAACACAACCCCACCTATTAACAGAGAGGCTGCCTAAAATCATAGTAAGGTCACAGACACCCCAAAACACACCACCAGACGTGGTCCTGCCCACAAGAAAGACAAGATCCAGTTTCATCCACCAGAACACAGGCAACAGTCTCCTCCACTGGGAAGCCTACACAACCCACTTAACCAAACTTAGCCAATGGGGGCAGACACCAAAAACAATGGAAACTACAAGCATGCAGCATGTGAAAAGGAGACCCTGAACACAGTAAGTTAAGCAAAATGAAAAGACAGAGAAAAACACAGCAGATGAAAGAGCAAGGTAAAAACCCACCAGACCAAACAAATGAAGAGGAAATAGGCAGTTTACCCGAAAAAGAATTCAGAGTAATGATAGTAAATATGATCCAAATTCTTGGAAATAGAATAGAGAAAATACAAGAAACATTTAACAAGGACTTAGAAGAACTAAAGAGCAAACAAACAATCATGAACAACACAATAGATGACATGAAAAATTCTCTAGGATGAATCAATACCAGAATAACTGAGGGAGAAGGACGGATAAGTGACCTGAAAAATAAAGTAGTGGAAATAACTACCACAGAGAAAATAAAGAAAAAAGAATGATAAGAATTGAGGACAGTCTCAGAGACTTCTGAGACAACATTAAATGCACAAACATTTGAATTATAGCGGTCCCAGAAGAAGAAGAGAGAAAGAAAGGGACTGAGAAAATATTTGAAGAAATTATACTTGAAAACTTCCTTAATATGGGAAAGGAATTGGTCAATCAAGTGCAGGAAGTGCAGAGAGTATCATACACGATAAGTCCAAGGAAAACGCCAAGACACATATTAATCAAACTATCAAAAATTAAATACAAAGAAAAAATATTAAAAGCAGCAAAGGAAATAAAACAAATAACACACAGGGGAATCCCCAAAAGGTTAACAGCTGATCTCTCAGCAGAAACTCTGCAAGCCAGAAGGGAGTGGCAGGACATATTTTAAATGATGAAAGGGAAAAACCTACAACCAAGATTACTCTACCCAGCAAGGATCTCATTCAGATTTGACGTAGAAATTAAAACCTTTAAGGACAATAAAAAGCTAAGAGAATTCAGCACCACCAAACCAGCTGTACAACAAATGCTACAGGAATTTCAATAGGCAGGAAAAACAATAGAAGGAAAAGACCTACAATAACAAACAAAAAACAATTAAGAAAAATGGTAATAGGAACATACATATCAAAAACTACCTTAAATGTAAATGGATTAAAAGCTCCAACCAAAATACATAGACTGGGTGAATAGATACAAAAACAAGACCCGTATATATGCTGTCTACAAGAGACCCTCTCCAGACCTAGGGACACATACAGACTGAAAGTGAGGAGATGGAAAAAGATATTCCATGCAAATGGAAATCAATGGAAAGCTGGAGTAGCAATTGTCATATCAGAAAAAATAGACTTTAAAATAAATACTATTACAAGAGACAAAGAAGGACACTTCATAATGATCAAGGGATCAATAAAAGAAGAAGATATAACAATTGTAAATATTTATGCACCCAACATAGGAACACCTTAGTACATAAGGCAAATGCTAATAGCCATAAAAGGGGAAATTGACAGTAACACAGTAATAGTAGGGGACTTTAACACCCCACTTTCACCAATGCACAGATCATGCAAAATGCAAATAAATAAGGAAACACAAGCTTTAAATAATACATTAAACAAGATGGGCTTAATTGATATTTATAGGACATTCCATCCAAAAACAACAAAATACACGTTCTTCTCAAGTGCTCATGGAATATTCTTCAGGATAGATCATATCGTGGGACACAAATCAGGACTGGTAAATTTAAGAAAATTGAAATCATATCAAGGATCTTTTCTGACCAAAATGCTATGAGACTAGATAACAATTACAGGAAAAAAATGTAAGAAATACAAGCACATGGAGGCTAAACAATACACTACTAAATTACGAAGACATCACTGATGAACTCAAATAAGAAATCAAAAAGTACCTAGAAGCAAATGACAGTGAAAACAGGATGACCCAAAACCTAGGGAATGCAGCAAAAGCAGTTCTAAGAGGCAAGTTTATAGCAATACTATCCTATCTCAAGAAACAAAAAACATCTCAAATAAACAACCTAGCCTTACATTAAAGCAATTATAGAAAGAAGATCAAAAAACCCTCAAAGTTAGCAGAAGGAAAGAAAACATAAAGATAAGATCAGAAATAAATGAAAAAGAAATTAAGAAACAATAGCAAAGATCAGTAAAACTAAAAGCTGGTTCTTTGAGAAGATAAACAAAATTGATAAACCATTAGCCAGACTCATCAAGAAAAAAACGGAGAAGACTCAAATCAATAGAATTAGAAATGAAAAAGGAGAAGTAACAACTGACACTGCAGAAATACAAAGGATCATGAGAGTTTACTACAAGCAAATATATATGCCAATAAAATGGAAAACCTGGGGCTTCCCTGGTGGCACAGTGGTTGGGAGTCCGCCTGCTGATGCAGGGGACATGGGTTCGTGCCCCGGTCCGGGAAGATCCCACATGCTGCGGAGCGGCTGGGCCCGTGAGCCATGGCCGCTGAGCCTGCGCGTCCGGAGCCTGTGCTCCGCAATGGGAGAGACCACAACAGTGAGAGGCCCACATACCGCAAAACAAAACAAAACAAACAAACAAAAAAAAAAGGACAACCTGGAAGAAATGGACAAATTCTTAGAGAAGAACAACCTTCCTAGACTGAACCAGGAAGAACGAGAAAATATAAACAGACAAATCACAAACACTGAAATTGAAACTGTGATTAAAAATCTTCCAACAAACAAAAGCCAAGGAACAGATGGCTTCACAGGTAAATTCCATCAAACATTCAGAAAACAGCTAACACCTATCCTTCTCAAACTCTTCGAAAATATAACAGAGGGAGAAACACTCCCAAACTCATTCTATGAGGCCACCATCACCCTGATCGCAAAACCAGACAAAGATGTCACAAAGAAAGAAAACTACAGGCCACTATCACTGATGAACATACATGAAAAAACCCTCAACAAAATACTAGCAAATAGAATCCAAGAGCACATTAAAAGGATCATGCGCCATGATCAAGAGAGGTTTACCCCAGGAATGCAAGGATTCTTTAATATACACAACTCAATCAATGTGATACACAATATTAACAAACTGAAGGAGAAAAACCATATGATCATCTCAATCAATGCAGAAAAAGCTTTTGACAAAATTCAACACCAATTTATGAAAAAAACGCTCCAGAAAGTAGGCCTAAAGGGAACTTACCTCAACGTAATGAAGGCCATATATGACAAACTCACAGCCAACAACGTTCTCATTGGTGAAAAACTGAAACCATTTCCTCTAAGATCAGGAACAAGGTAAGGTTGTCCACTCTCATCACTGTTATTAACATAGTATTGGTAGTTTTAGCCACAGCAATCAGAGAGGAAAAAGAAATAAAAGGAATACAAATTGGAAAAGAAGAAGTAAAGCTGTCACTGTTTGCAGATGACATTATACTATACATAGAGAAACCTAAAGATGCTACCAGAAAATTACTAGGCTAATCAATGAATTTGGTAAAGTAGCAGGATACAAAATTAATGCACAGTAATCTCTTGCATTCCCTTACACTAATCATGAAAAATCTGAAAGAGAAATTAAGGAAACACTCCCACTTACCATTGCAACAAAAAGAAAAAAATACCTAGGAATAAACCTACCTAAGGAGAAAAAATACCTGTATGCAGAAAACTATGACACTGATGAAAGAAATTAAAGATGATACAAACAGATGGAGAGATATAACATGTTCTTGGATTGGAAGAATCAACATCGTGAAAATGACTGTATGACCCAAAGCAATCTACACATTCAGTGCAATCCCTATCAAACTACCAATGGCACTTTTCACAGAAATAGAACAAAAAATTTCAGTTTGTATGGAAACACAAAAGGCCCTGAATAGCCAATGCAACCTTGAAAAAGTAAAATGGAGCTGGAGAAGTCAGGATCCCAGACCTCAGACTATACTACAAAGCTACAGTAATCAAGACAGTATGGTACTGGCACTAAAACAGACATATAGATCAATGGAACAGGATAGAAAGCCCAGAGCTAAACCCACGCACATATGGTCATCTTATTTTTGATAAAGGAGGCAAGAATATACAATGGAGAAAAGACAGTGGTGCTGGGAAAACTGGACAGCTACATGTAAAAGACTGAATTTAGAACACTCCCTAACACCATACACAAAAATAAACTCAAAATGGATTAAATACCTAAATGTAAGGCCAGATACTATAAAACTCTTAGAGGAAAACATAGGCAGAGCAGTCTATGATATAAATCACAGCAAGATCCTTTTTGACCCACCACCTAGAGAAATGGAAATAAAAACAAAAATATACAAATGAGACCTAATGAAACTTAAAACCTTTTGCACAGCAATGGAAACCAAAAACAAGATGAAAGGACGACCCTCAGAATGGGAGACAATATTTACAAATGAAGCAACTGACAAAGGATTAATCTCCAAAATTTATAAGCAGCTCATGCAGCTCAATATCAGAAAACCAAACAACCCAATCCAAAAATGGATAGTAGACCTAAATAGACATTTCTCCAAAGAAGATATACAGGTTACCAACAAACACATGAAAGGATGCTCAATGTCACTAATCATTAGAGAAATGAAAATCAAAACTACAGTGAGGTATCACCTCACACCAGTCAGAATGGCCATCATCAAAAAATCTAGAAACAATAAATGCTGGAGAGGGTGTGAAGAAAAGGGAACCCTCTTGCACTGTTGGTAGGGATGTAAATTGATCCAGCCACTCTGGAGAACAGTATGGATGTTCCTTAAAAAACTAAAGGTAGAACTACCATATGACCCAGCAATCCCACTACTGGGCATATACCCTGAAAAAAACATAATTCAAAAGAGTCTTGTACCACATGTTCATTGCAGCTCTATTTACAATCGCCAGAACATGGAAGCAACCTAAGTGTCCATCGACAGATCAATGGATAAAGAAGATGTGGCACATATATACAATGGAATATTACTCAGTGATAAAAAGAAACAAAAGTGGGTTATTTGTAGTGAGGTGGATGGACCTAGAGTCTGACGTACAGAGTGAAATAATTCAGAAAGAGAAAAACAAATAACGTATGCTAACACATATATATTGAATCTAAAAAAAAAAAAAAAAAAAAAAAAAACTGGCTCTGAAGAACCTATGGGCAGGAAAGGAATAAAGACACAGACATAGAGAATGGACTTGAGGACACGTGGAGGGGAAGGGTATGCTGGGACAAAGTGAGAGAGTGGCATGGACATATATACACTACCAAATGTAAAATAGATAGCTAGTGGGAAGCAGCCGCATAGCACAGGGGATCGTCTCGGTGCTTTGTGATCACCTAGATGAGTGGGATAGGGAGGGTGGAAGGGAGATACAATAGGGAGGAGATATGGGCATATATGTTTATGTATAGCTGATTCACTTTTTATACAGCAGAAACTAACATCACTGTAAAGCATTTATACTCCAATAAAGATGTTTAAAATTTTTTTTTAATAAAAAACAAAAATCCACAAAAGATTGTTGTGGGGATTAAATAATGTTATTCGTGTTTAAAAAAAAGAAAGGGTCAACTTTATTTCCTTCTGTTTTATGGCTTAATGATATTCCATTGAATATATGTACCACATTTTCTTTATCCATTTATCCATCGATGGACACTTAAGCTGTTTCTATATCTTGGCTATTGTGAATAATGTTGCAACGAAAAAGGGAGTGTAGATATCTCTTAGGGGTACTCATTTTATTTTCTTTAGATATATATGCAGAATTGGGATTGCTAAATCGTAGGTAGTTCTATTTTTATTTTTCTGAGGAATCTTCCTAATATTTTCTATAATGGCTGTATCAGTTTACATTCTCAACTACAATGTACAAGAGTTCCCTTTTCTCCATACCCTAACCAACACTTGATATCTCTTGTCTTTCTAAAAAATAACTCAGCTCACAGATATGAGCTGATACCTAAGTGTGATTTTGATTTGCATTCCTGTGATGATTAATGATGTTGAGCAGCTTTCCACATATCTATTTGTTTTTTGTATGTTTTCTTTAGAAAAATGGCCCTTCAGGTCCTGTGCCCAATTTTTGCCTTTTTTCTTTTTTCTTTTTTTTTTTTTTTTTTGCTATAGGGTTGTATGAACTCCTTGTATATTTTGTATATTAACCCCTTATTAGAATGTGGTTTGCAAATATTTTCTTCCATTTTATAGGTTGCCTTTTCATTTTCTTGATGGTTTCCTTCGCTATGTGGAAACCTTTCAGTTTGATATAACCCAACTTGTTTATTTTTGCTTTTGTAGCCTGTGCTTGAGATTGAGAGGTTATTCTGTATTACTAAGGGAGAAAGCAGCACATGTGTCTATAAGACCAGAAAACCTCTCCCAGCTATAGAAAGAGGGTGGTGTCACTATGGATAAATGCTCAGAGAAATGCAATGGGGAAAAGGAGTCATGAGACAAGGAACATGAACAAACTCTAGAGGCTGGAAAAAACAAGGAAACATTCTCCCCTAGAGCATCCAGAAAGCAATACTACCCTGCTGAAACCTTGATTTTGGTCCAACAAGATGCATGTTGGCCTTTTAACCTACAGAGCTGTATAATAAATTTGTGTTGTTTTAAGATACAAAGTTTACAGCAAATTGTTATAATAGCAATAGAAAATGACTCTAGATCTTTGAACTCCAATATTAACCAATAATGCCTAATGATAATGCTGCTTTACCCATGATATGCTAATCCTTACTTTAAACACAATTACAAAAAGTTTAATCAGTTCCATACCTGGCCAATGGAAATTCTGCATCACCAAACTGGTATTGCCAGATGATACATTATGCATCTGGTTTATGTGAGAAATGCGGTAAGAAAATTCCAATCACAGAACCCAAACACAAGGAATAAGCTTCAGTTCTATGTGAAAATATTGGCCACCAGGAATGTTTACATGTTTTATTCAATAAAATACTTATTGTATGTGTATATTATTTTTATAGGTCCTACTTTTACCAACTTTTCAATTAAAAATCAACTGTCTCAATCATACTGAACAAAAAGGGCTTCCATTGAATTACTACAAACAGCTACACTGATAGCAGCAAGAAGTAAGGTTGAAGATCCAAGAGTGGGTGAAAAAGGTTAAGGAAAAATCTTTAAATGCTCAAAATAATAAATATGCTCAAAGCATAGAAATCTGACAATGAACCTTAGGAGTACCTGACTATATTACTGTATACCTATGTGATACAATAACTGACTTTTATAATGACAAACCTGAGTTGCCAAAAAATCGAGCTAAGGCTTCCACGTGTATTAAAGAAACAGAAATCTGAGAATTACATTTTTAAGAGATTTTCATTAAACTTCCAAAGTAAATAAATGCTGGTGCTTCAAAAGACATTTGATTACTGGAGAATTTCCTTAAGATTCCTGAAAATAGAAAACAGCTACTATAGAAAATATTTGCATCAGCTATCAACTTCAGTTCCAAAATGAGATCCTGCCTTCATATTTGCAATTGCAAGATGTTTAGCACAAATTTCTGAGCTTACCATAATATTCAAAGTACTATGATATTTTTCCTAGACCTTCCTCCCAAAATCCCATCTTTATTTCTCAAAAGAATATTCATATACTTGAGGTAACACATTTTTCAAACTCAAGTATACATATAATATTTTCATATACATGTCTGGTTGGATAAAATGTTATATTTTACACTAAGGGAAAATTTAAGTGAATATTTATTAAGGAGTTTTACAGACAATAATTATAAGAAAGGGCTCTTTTCTTTTTAATTTGAATAAAATTCATTGAAAGATTTTAACTTCTTTGGAATGCCAACTGTATTGAAGTCATTTGTTATTGTGGGTTTTAATGCCATGTTTCTTTGTGTAAAACAATGGTTTTGTCATTTGTTGCCTTCTATGCCATTCTTTACTGAATGTAGATAGAGGGAGACAGCAGACTATCTATAAGAGACAATGAAATAAATGATTTTAAGAAATGAGATTTGCAGCCCTTTAAAAAAGAAAAAAAAAAACCCTAAATAAAACGTTTAGAAAACTAATTCTGTCAGCTTCTACTAATTTCTAAAAGTCAAGTTACCCACTTCAATACTGGTCATGCTCCTTTCCAATTCTCTGAATAGACTACACGCAAAGGTAGGAAACTGAAACAATAATCACAATTCCTTTCCAAAGAAGAACCCAACTGAAAAAACTTGGAGCAAGAGTTATCACTCCACCCAGATTAAAAAAAACAAAAAAAGAGGGAGAGAGAGAGAGAATCAGAGTGAGCACACCACGTCACTATCAAGAATCTAATTTCCTGACAGAAACCTTAAGAATCCATGTACCCATTCACTTGTGTTGCTGATGATTAGAACCTGTCTCTGAGAATCTGTTCACAGCTCATGGTATCATGACAGCAATTTTCTCCTGACTGGAAACCAACTCAAAATATTGTAAAAGGACATTGCAAATTAAATCATAAGGTCATGAAGAACAGTGTAAAGAACATTGACTTTGGAATTAAACAGACCTGGGCTTGAATCCTAATCCCAATCCTCATTAGTTATATACAAAGACAGTTCCTCCACTTCTGAGTCTTTTTTTGTGTGTGTCTGTGAAAGACCTATAGTAATACTTACTAAAAACTATAATACTATTTAATACAGTAACATTTACTAGAAATATAATAATATTTACTAGAATATTTATTGTAAATAATATTTGCAACTGGATAACTTGCAAGAAGATAAGACTCAGTGCAGTATGAAATATACTTCTATCCACTCCAAGTCATTTCTTCCAGCTCTTCAATAATCATAATCCATGAGAATCATGTTCTTCACAATATAAATGGTATCGTGGAAAAAAAGGACAACAGACCAAAACTTCTAAAATATTTAATATATGTTTAACAATGTTAAGTTAAATATAGACAAACAATGTTTGAAAGACTTCTCCAGCTTAAATATCAAAAATATAGATCCTAAAAGTCTTAAGATGCTTTTTTTTATTTAGCAGGTTTATATACATTATAGTTATAAGGTAAGTACCTTTATTCTTAATACTGACAAGATCCTCATTCAAAAACCATGTTCAGTTTGAGTCTTTCATGTTTAGGAACAATGAGGAAAGGCAAGAAAATCTGGCATTATATGGCCTAAAAAGTAAACAATATAAAGATAATATGTAGCTATTTTCCATTATATTTCAACTCTAAATTGCTGACTTCTGTGGGTACATCTATTAAGATTCTTTTTATTCACTTTTTCCTTCCAATTTCCCAAGAGCTGAACAAGAAGGTTTTAAACTAAAGCATTAACTTTCTTCCCAACCAAGAAAGATATGTAACTACAAAAGCAGGGAGAAATGTCTGTTTTGTGTCTACCACTCAGAGGATGAAGCAAGGGAAAATTCTATGTCTGAGAACTAGATAAGCAAAATTCCTGACCCTCTAAGCTGAGCTTTCGTCTTTCCTTAAAGAAAGAGGATTCTTAAATCCTTTAAAAAAATTTCCATAGAATCCCTTAAGAATTCCTTAAGAAAATAGGAACCGTATTTCCTATTTATTTCATTCTAAGAGCTGATTGTATAAGGCAGAATAAACAAAATATTCTTTAAAAGATCTGCCTAGTTATATGATTTACATAGTTTAAGATCCCCAAAATTTCTAGTCCCTTATTTGATTTCCATGTGAAAAAGAAATACCCTCCTTAAAGCTTGCCATTATTTAAGATATCTTCATATTGATGGGACCACATATTTTTCACTTACATTATAGAAAAAAAAGTGGAGGAAGGAGAAAATGAAAGAAACATAAGAAAAAGAATAAAGAAGGAAAGGGAAAGGAAGGTAACCTCCAATTGTGTAACTACCTTGTTCAGCTACCCTTATCCAAGGTGATCCTTTCATCCTATGAAGAAAAAGATAGCTCTTGCCTTCTTTTACTATTCCAAGTACTTAGAAAAACAGTTCTTTTGTTCATGAATGTTACTTGATTTGTGTTTTGTTAGAACCTCTTTTTCACCAAACAAAATAAGATCTGACCCTTTTCCAGCAGTGTGGAGAGGGAGCCTGGTAAATACCTACCTTCTCAGATTTGATTCTTGGATCCATTGTTTACAGTGGTTATTTTCATCTGATAGTCTCCCACTTGAGGAGATAAATCTTTTTCTTTCAAACATGCAGTGGAACATGAGCTTTGTGTTTTTCCTTCAAGATAACAAAATTGTTTGTAAAAATGATATTTTTGATTCAGTACAATCACCCAAGGTATGGTCCTGTCGTGTTTTCTATTTGTCACCAACTGTTTCATTATATTTTATAATGGCCTTGGCACACCTGTTATTGCTTAACCCAGTTTTGAACAGGACAGAATTGTCAATTGCTTGCTTAACCTTATTCTTCCACATCTCTACCATTCTTTCATCCACATTCAAAGGAGCCTGATGTAAATATTTCAATTGAATATTGAGAAATCCTTTTTAAGAGAGCCATGTTTCAATATTCCTATTAAATCTAAGGCCTTGGCCCCCCTTACTCTGCAGTTTTTTATCTCCCTTCACCCCACCCCCTCTCCCCATATTCATGGTAACAATCATGGTAACAGTAATTTTAACCTTTTGTTTCATTTCATCATTTTAAGAGCCTTCTCAAGGAGTTACTTAAGACTATTAGTTGGAAGTAACAGAATCCACTTCCAACAACCATAAACAAAAACGGGGAATTTATTGGAAAGTTAGTGTCTCACAAAGCCAAGGGGCAGGAGATGAGGCCTGGCTCCATAAAAGATAGGGACTGGACAAGGAAACCGGTAACCCTGGTCACCACTCTCTTCTTTTTTTGCCTTCATCTGTGCATCTACTCCTTTTATCTCTCCCTCTTCTCACACTTGACTTCACAGGGTCAGCCTGCACATGGACCTCAGCTGCCTCATTTCCAGTTCAAAAGGCCAATTAGTGCTTTTCAAATCAACTTCCAAATTCTGAGAATTGAGAACCTGATAGTTTTCCATCCTAGTCTGTTGACTATAACCAAGGATTCAGAGTCATGTAATTCAAATGTGGCTATGGTGGTCCCATCCTGGGGGCACCAGGTTATCAAAGAAAAAGGATAAGTGCTAGAAAGATCCACCCAAATGTTTTTACTACTAGGACACAGGTTCTGTTGAATTAGCCCTATTTTAAGATGTGAAAACTAAAGCAGTCTTGTCTTAAAAGACAGGTTTTGGCCTTAGCTCTGTCACTAACAAGTTTTTTGAACTAAGTCAAAATCACTTCAGACTATATAATTTGCAAGTTTCCTTCCAGTATTAAAATATAGTAATCCTATGCTTACCAGAGATTATTCATTTAAATAGTCAATGCTCCTGTATAGATAATATTTTATAGCTTAATAGTGTAACCTTCCCTGAATATGTTACTCTGGACTAGGCACTATTCTAAAAACCTTATATATATTAACAATACAATTCTGACACAAACTTCACAGATGAAGGGCACAGCACCCCATAATACTGTTCTTACTTCACTCCAACTGCAAGCTTGAAGGTTCCCAAGCTACCCTGCACTTCTGACCAACTAGATATAAACTCAGTGTTCCCATAACCCCTCAGGTTTGATAACTCTCTAAAACAACACATAGAACTCAGTAAAGCACTATACTTACAATTGCAGTTTTAATTATAAAGGAAACAAATCAGGGCCAGCCAAAAGAAGAGATGTGTAAGGCACAGTCTAGGAGGGTCTTAAAAATAAAGCTTCTGAGTCCTCAGGAATCATCATGCTCCTGCCACATTAATACACGATACCAACTAGGGAAGTTCACCCATACTTCAGGTGTCCAGTGTTTTTATTGGGTTTCATTACATAAGTATAGTTGATTCAATCATTGACCATATAATTGAGCTCAATTCCTAGCTTCTTTCCCCAGAGGTTAGGAGGTTGTACTAGTATCACATGGCTCAAAGCCCCAACACTCTAATCATACAGTTGGTCTTCAGCATGACCAACCACCATCCTGAAACTATCCAGGATGAGTTACCTTGTTAGTATAGTTAGTATAAATTCAGATGTGGCCCAAAGGTCCCACCATGAATAACAAAGACATTCTTATCACTAGGGAAACTCCAAGGAACCAGGATCAAAGGCCAGCTAAATTATTTATAATACAATATTAACTCATTTAATTCTCATAACAACTCTTTGAGGTATGACAATTATTTTCCACAATTTTACAAGGCAGAGGGTTGTTAAGTAACTTGCCCAAGGTCCACACAGCTAATGAATGAACAGAGGATCTGACTTCAGAGCCTGTGTTTTTTAATGACACAGACTTTCTCTTCAGTTATTTGGCCTTTGTTTAGAAACCTGATCAAGAAACTCCAAGCCGCAAATTCTAGATAGCTCTTCTCTGACTTACCATGTCATACTTGCTAACCTAGAGATAACAACATTCTAGTTTTTTGTGTTTTCAAAAGAAAAAGTATTTTAAATCAATGCTGTTTGTCATCTTCTTCCCTTTAAAACCACAAAATTACTGAGTCATACATCTTTGGGAAATGTGAAGATTTGATAACTTCATAGCCATTATCTTCAAAGTGACTAGGTACAGAGAATGTGGTAAGCATCTTTATCCAACAATGGTTTCTAATATGGCATTGGTCAAAGTGGTTAATTCTAGTTATGGCAATAAATGGCCCAAAATCTCAGTGGCTTAACACAATACAGATTTCTTTTTTACCCACTTGAAGTCAGACAAAGGCTGGGCAGCACTCTTCCAGCTGAAATTCAAGGATCTGTGTTCCTTCTACCATGTGATCAAGCCATTCTAGAGCCCTTTTCTTCCAGACACACAAATGAAAGTGAGAGAGAATAGTTGGGGAAGGTGAGCCAGATACTTGACCCTTTAGCCCAGAAGTGGAATATGTCACTTCAGATCATATTGCATTGTCCAGAAGTAGTCAGATGGCCAACTTAATTCCAAAGGAGGCTAGAAAATGGAGGTGCAACACATGGACATTACTCAGCATTGTTAATAGCCTCTGTCACAATCTGCCCTTTAGTAACAAAATATCCATTTGAACCCTCCTTCCTACTTAACAGAAAACACTCCTCCCCAGTTAGCCAATTCAAAGACCCAGTGAGCTTAGTTCCAGTGTTCTTCCACTAGCTTTGGGCATGTTACTTACCCACTCTCTGCTCTGTAAAATTGGGAAAATCTTTGTTCATACCTTAAAGAGGTTTTATGAGAATCCAGTCTCCAAGTCTTATCCATTAGATACAGATGTGATACTTCCAGATGTTTTTTATGAACAAAAATTCAGGTTATATCCCTTGGCACACACTCAGTATACAATGGTGTTACAGAGATAGGATATTGGCAATGGATGCTCCTTCAGAAAAGAGAAGAATGGAAAACTGAAAGTAGTCACTCATCTATAGTAATTCTGAATTCTGAGGGGAAGACACTGTGAAGTCTCTCTGCCATTGCAGGAAAGAAACTTGCAAACTCTGGTATTGTTGTCTTCTGCAAAGAACTACTGTGTCTGTGTTCCTCCATGATCCTAGGGCTCTACCCTCTGGGAGGTCCCCTTATTCTGATGGTCTTCTTAGGAGGAGTACAGTTGTCAAAGCTACCTTCTCTTTATAGAAGTTTGGGGACACAAGAATTATTTTAAGTTGTGAACAGATAAAGGCTCTTTATTCCATGTTCTGAGTTTCTTTGGCAATATAACTCCTCCAAAAAACTAGTAGGCTTCATAGCTCTGATTGTAATTAGTAGTTCCATATGCTAGTAGCCATACTCAAAATTTATCTTGGATATAATTCTCAGCCTAATTTAGTCTATTCTTCTCCCCCAGGCTCCTTCCATATCTCTCCTAACAATCTCACTGTGACTACTTGAGACTATCTATCACATCCTCTGACTCCTCTTTGCACTGAGTCAATTAATTCAATTGAAAAGTTTACAAGGTCTTTGTTTCTCATACTAGGGGGTTCTAGAAACAATTAGCTCTCAATCCTTGAAGGCCCTGAATTACCAGACTCTCTTTTCTCTCCCTTTTTGAAAACCGGAGGTATGATTGACATATAATATTATATTTGTTTCAGGTGTACAACATGATTCAATATTTGTATATATTGTGAAATGATCACAATAAATCTAGTTAACATCTATCACCATATATAGTTACAACATTTTTTTGTTGTTAAGAGAACTTTTAAGATATACTCTCTTCACAACTTTTAAATATGCAATACACATTATTAACTATAGTCACTATAATGTACATTATATTCCCAGGACTTATTTATTTTATAACTGGAAAACTTTAACTTTTGACCCCCTTTAACTATTTTACCAACCCCTCCCGACCCCATAAAAATTACACCCATTAAAGTACCACCATAATAAATACAATAAACTGAAGTTCATCAAAATTAAAAGCTTCAAACATACTTTTAAAAAACTGGAAAGACAAGCTACAGACTGAGAGAAAATGTTTGTAAATCATATACTTCATAAAGGAAGGACTTGTATCCCAAATATATAAAGAACTCTCATACCAAGGGGAAAAAACTCAGTTAAGGTAGAAATGGGCAAAAGATCTGAGCAGACTCTTCTCCAAAAAAATTAAAGATGTCAAATAAGCACATACAATGATGCTCAGGGTCATTAATTATTGGGGAAATGCATGAAAGTACAATAAAATAACTCCTAAAACCTTATTAAAAGGGCTAAAATTTAAGACTGACCACATCAAGTGTTAGTGAAAGCAAAGACCAACCAATACCTGAATATGCAGTCAATAGTGCATATTTATGAGGCCCCCTTGCTTACTACCAATTTCTGTTTTGGTCAGTTGTTTAGCTGCTATAAAAATAACCTGCAAATCTCAGAGGCTTACAACAAAATTTGGTTCTCATTCACACAAAGTCCTATGTGGTCTAGTGGGTCTCTGGAGTGTAGACTAATGGCTTTCCTCCACTACGGACTAGAAATCAGGGTTCCTTCAATCACCGGGTTTCATTATCTTAGAGTCTTTCCTTCCCAACCACGTGGAGAGGGGAGAGAGAGTATAGGACAGAATCCAAATAGCAAACCACTTTGTCCCATAAGTGACATAAATCACTTGTTTACATTCCATTCTCCAGAACAAATTACACAACCAATCTAAATGTTTACTGCTATAAATAGTTGACAATTAATTGTGCTATATATTTTCTCTACTTGTGCTCTGGAGTCTATCCCCTACAGATTTCTGAGAACCCTTGCTCCAAGCCTCATTCCCTCCTTTTCTAATACCTTCAAATACTGAACCTTTTCCAATTTCCAGATTATTGAAAAAATTTTGGGGCTTCCCTGGTGGTTCAGTGGTTACGAATCTGCCTGCCAATGCAGGGGACACACGTTCAAGCCCTGGTTTGGGAAGATCTCACATGCCGTGGAGCAAATAAGCCTGTGTGCCACAACTACTGAGCCTGTGCTCTAGAGCTCATGAGCCACAACTACTGAAGCCCACATGCCTAGAGCCCGTGCTCCGCAACAAGAGAAGCCACCGCAATGAGAAGCCTGCGCACCGCAATGAAGAGTAGCCCCCACTCACCACAACTAGAGAAAGCCCGCGTGCAGCAACAAAGACCCAACTCAGCCATAAATAAATAAATAATTTTATTTATTTTTTTTTTTAAAAAAAATTTTTTGGTTGGCTTCATTTCCCCTTAAAATCACCATTCTCTTTTTATCTCAGCATTTTACAGTTTCATATTTTAATGGGTGCTATAGCTACACACTCTCCCAGTCTGACTCCTTACTCGGCATGACATTTAGATTGCTCTCTAACCACACAAAAGACTCTCTCATAAACTTCAACCATTCTTACTGAGCTCTCACCCTGCTCAATGCCTGTTCCACTCTTCATAACTCCCTTTCCTTATCACATATCTTTATTTTCTGGTTCTCCCCCTACCTCTTCTGGCATAATCTCATCCCAATACATTCCTCCTCAGTGCTTTTAACTGTAGCCCTGTGCTTGGCCCTTTACTTTTCTCCCTTTCATGGTGTTAACTATCATCTTTACTAATTTTTTTCAAGTGTAATTAACACCAAAACAGTTCAATGTGTTTCTATAAATATTCTCCCATTGCTAGAGTGTTAAATTCTGTATTTAGAAAAATTAAACAGTTAAACATAAAGTCAGAGATATGTTAGATGTGGAAGGGATGTTTTAGCTACAACTTCTCACTTTTAAGGCAAATCTCAATAGTCTGTGACTCGACCAAGATCATACTGCTGCTCGCTGTCAGGAAAGCTAAGATTAGAATCCCATTCTCCAATTTCCTATACACTACTAGACTGATACTCTGATTTTTATTAATTCTCCTCAGTTTGTTTCCACTAGTTTTCCAATTTACTCAGAATAAATCCCAATGAAATTCGATAGGATTGTCCAGAGGAAATAGCTGTAGACATAAATCTTCCACAAAGAAAGACATCTGAATAGACACCAAATCAAAGTAAAAGCAAGTATTATTAATTATGAAATACTTCAGTTGTTTATTTTTATTTTAAGGTGAAACTCCCACTCCTTTATTCATTTAACAATTTAGTTTATAATTTTTCCAACTTTAAGAGTATCAAAGTATGAAAAACAATTTTGATGTAAATGGTAGTCTCTTCTAACAGGCAGGTTTAACCAGTTTTTTTTAAATAAGAATAATCCTTTCAAAGTGTTATTAATTGGGAATTAGTAGGTTTTATTTAGCTTAGTTTGCCATATTAATCTTATTTATTATAGCAAGTAAGTATCATTCATTTCTTCTCTGAAAGGCAGTTATTCTGGAGAATCAACTATACCAGTTGAGATTTTCCATGGGTGAACAGAGCACAGACCCTATAAAGATAAATTTCAAAGTTCCCAAAATATTAAGTACTTTGATAAATGTCAGAGGTTGACATGATTATGACACAATGTTGATTTTTAAAAACTGAAGGGTTTCCCTGGTGGCGCAGTGGTTGAGAGTCCGCCTGCTGATGCAGGGGACATGGGTTCATGCCCCGGTCCGGGAGGATCCCGCGTGCCGCGGAGTGGCTGGGCCCGTGAGCCATGGCCACTGGGCCTGCGTGTCCGGAGCCTGTGCTCTGCAATGGGAGAGGCCACAACAGTGAGGCCCGCATACCACAAAAAAAAAAAAAAAAATTGAAGTATAGTTGATTTATGATTTTGTGTTAGTTTCAGGTATACAGCAAAGTGATTCAGTTACATATTTTCTCATTCTTTTTCATTATAAGTTATTACAAGATATTGAATACAGTTCCCTGTATTATACAGTAAATCTTTGTTGTTTATCTACTTTATATATAGTAGTGTATATCTGTTAATCTCATACTCCTAATTCCACTCCCCCCCTGCCTTTCCCCTATGGTAGCCATAAGTTTGTTTTCTATGTCTGTGAGTCTGTTTCTGTTTTGTCAACAAATTCATTTGTATTATTCTTTAGATTCCACATATTAAGTGATATCATATAATATTTGTCTTTCTCTATCTGATTTAATTCATTTAGTATGATATTCTCTAAGTCCATCCATGTTGCTACAAATGGCAATATTTCGTTCTTTTTTATGTTTGAATAATATTCCATTCTGTGTATATTTATATATATACACACTCTCACACACACACACACACACACACACAACATCTTCTTTATCCATTCATCTGTTGATGGACACTTGAGTTGCTTCCATGTCTTGGCTCTTGTGAATAGCGCTGCTATTGGGGTGCATGTGTCTTTTTGAATTCGAGTTTTCATCTTTTCCAGATATATGTACAGGAGTGGGATTGCTGGATCATATGGTGACTCTATTTTTAGTTTTTTTAAGGAACTTCCATATTGTTTTCCATAGTGGCTGTACCAATTTACTTTCCCACCAACAGTGTAGGAAGGTTTCCTTTTCTCCACACCCTCTCTAGTATTTATTATTTGTAGACTTTTTGATGATAGTCATTCTGACCGATGTCAGGTGAAATCTCATTGTAGCTTTGATTTGTATTTCTCTAAATCTCTTTTCGTGTGCCTTTTGCCCATCTGTATGTCTCCTTTGGAGAAAGGTCTATTTAGGTCTTCTGCCGTTTTTCTTTTATTGGTTTTTTTTTTTTTAATACGATGTTGGTGTTTTTACTCCTTTTGTATGCAGCAGTTGTCTTCTGGAGACACATAGAATGTTGCTAATCCCAAGTACTTTATTTGACTATTTTTGAAAGCTTCTTTATGCTATCTCTACGAAATATCTTCTGTCAAAAGTGATGGGAACCTGTTTATCTGAAACTGAAAGTAAGAGGGAAACAGTCTAGAAAGTATTTACTTCCCGGACACATGTTGAGCAAAGTAAATGATTTAGAGGGACATAGGCCTGAGGGTGGAGATGTATGGAAGAAAGTTTTAGCCATTGGGCTATGTACTGACATACTATCAGCATCAGAAATAAAATGCAACCATTTGCTTTTTGGAGCTTGAAGTTATGAATTCCAGTTGCTGGCCTCCTAAAAATATTCCATTGGAAAGACTCAATTCACCTGGATTAAGGCACAACCTAACAAACCAATGCGACAATTTGTGGGCTTCCTTTCTTGCTCTAACCAAGAAATAGAAGAATCTAATAAAAGTCAATGAAACACCATAAAATTATAACATTCTAAGTCATAAAAAGGTACCAGTAAAGGTCAATATGAAGGCTGGGGAATTAGCCAAGAGAGGATCTGAAGGAAATTACATATAAAGTGTAAAAATAGAAAATTACACTAAAGAGATTTTTAATTATTGAGACTGTCATTAATTTGGGTTCTATAAATGGAGAAAGTCTCTTATGTGGATAATTAGTCAAGTAAAAATTAGTCAATTAGTCAGGGCTGAGTAAAGGAAACCGAAGAGAAAATTTGGTTATAAGAATGTTTTCAAAATGAGGAAAATGGGAATTAATGCTTTCATTCATTGGTTTCTGTTTTGAAGTTTAATGTCCGTCCTCCCTTCATCCTTAGGAAATTGTGGGAAAGAACTCACTGCATTTTGTTTAGGGCTTCTGATACAAGAAGAGACCACATTGTGCAAGCTGAAGCTTAACAATGGTATTGATTGTCTAGGCTTAAAGGGCTCTGGATGTCAAGTAAGGGATTAAATAGCCCTCAGTATTTTGACTCTATGTTCATATCCATGTCCCCTTGGGGGATATCCTTACTTTTCCCAAATTCTCCCTTTGCTTCCTGGAGAAATATAGTTAAACATCATAGTACACAGAAAGAATTATCTTTTATACACTAATATCTATAAAATAGATAACTAATAAGAATCCGTTGTATAAAAAATAAATAAAATAAAATTCAAAAATACAACAAAAATAAAGAATTATCTTTTAATAGCACTTTGATTGGCAAATAGACCAGTTTAATACATTTAATTACTGGAAGCAGACTGATGTGAGAGAAATTACTAGAAGAGCCTTCTAACTATTCCCACTGCTTCCTCCTATCTATTCCCCACATTGGAGTTTGGATTATCTCTTAAAAATGCAAATTTAAACATATCACATCTCTGCTATAAACTTTCAATGACTTTTCATTGCTGTAATACAGTCATCAGGGCCTTTATAGTCCAGCTCCTCCTTAACTCTCAGTCTCATCTTTCACAGGCAATCATTCTCCAGCTCTTCTGATCAGGTCTACTGAATGCCTCCCACTTCCCTGAGTTCTCCAGTTCTCTAACACACACTTTTGAATGTGCTGAGCTCTCAAGCCTTATCACCTCTGCTCCCTCTTCTCACCTGATAACACTCATTCAGGATTTAGAAGGTCTTCCCTAGTCTGAGATTAGATTTGGCCTCCCCAAACGCATAGCACCTTTTACTTGAGTAAGCTAAAAAAGTATCTAAACAGTTCAGTCAAAGTCTAAGGTTCCAATCAACAGCTCCTTATTAGAAACTTATGGACAAAGCATTTCTGGAATCATGCCTCAGGCTAGAGATATGGATGTTATATTCTTTTATAACAGAAATTAAAATGGAAGTTTCAATCAAAATACTAAGACAATAGATAACAGATACCAAACCAAGTCACAACTCAGCCCATTATGTAGGAGCATTCTGGCACACATTCCTCTCCTTGCTCCTTTAGAACTGGCTTCAGCCCCTAGAGGTCGCAAATATTAATCAGTGATTCACTGATAAGAAGGAAAAGAGAGAAGCTGCTATCCACACCCCTTTCTCCAGCTGTGAACTTCAAGCCTACAGCAGGACCTGGATGAAAGGAGGAAGCATGGTCAAGATTCCAGCAATGGTGGCTCCTGTAATGTCCCTGTGTTGTGGAGTGCACACTGACATGGATTTAACATTTTGGGCAGATTGCATAGTTTAAACTGGATTCCATCAGGCAGAAAAACTCAGGCTCATACTACATTAGTTCACTAGATTGAGGAAGTTTTAAAAAACTCTACCTAAAATAAACAACAAAGATATATTGTGCAGCAGGAAACCTTCAACATGGTGGAAGAGTAAGATGTGGAGATCACCTTCCTCCCCACAAATACATCAGAAATACATCTACCTGTGAAACAACTCCTACAGAACACCTACTGAAAGCTGGGAGAAGAACTCAGACTCCCCAAAAGGCAAGAAACTTCCCACAACCTGTGTAGGGCAAAAGAAAAAAGAAAAAGAGACAAATGAATAGGAACAGGACCTGCACCTCTGGGAGCGAGCTGTGAAGGAGTAAAAGTTTCCACACACTAAGAAGCCCCTACACTGGTGGAGATGGTGTGGCAGGGAGGAAGCTTCGGAGTCACAGAGGAGAGCACAGCAACAGGGATGCAGAGGGCAAAGCAGAGAGGTTATCACACAGAGGATCGGTGCCGACCATCACTCAACACCCTGAGAAGCTTTGGAGGGGTCCAGTGCACCACAGCTACTGGGAGAGAGCCCGGGGAAAACTCTGGACCTGCTTAAGAGGCAAGAGACAACTGTTTCGGGGTGCGTGAGGAGAGGGGATTCAGAAAACTACCTAAACGAGCTCCAGAGATGGACGCGAGCCACAGCTATCAGTACAGACACCAGAGATGGTATGAGACGCTAAGGCTAATGTTGCAGCCACCAAGAAGCCTGTGTGCAAGCACAGGTCACTATCCACACTTGCCCTCCCGGAAGCCTGTGCATCCCCCATGGCCAGGGTCCAGTGATCCAGGGACAACTTCCCTAGGAGAAGACACAGCATGCCTCAGGCTGTTGAAACGTCACACTGGCATCTGCCACCACAGGCTTACCCTGCATTCCGTACCCCTCCCTCCCCACGGCCTGAGTGAGGCAGAGCCCCCTAATCACCTTCTCCTTTAACCCGATCCTGTCTCGGTGGAAACAGATGACCTCATGCAACCTATATGCACAGACAGGGCCAAATCCACAGCTGAAGATCAGGAGCTGTGCAAACAAAGAAGAGAAAGGGAAATCTCTCCCAGCAGCCTCAGGAGCAGCAGAGTAAATCTCCACAATCAACCTGACGTACCCTGCATCTGTGGAATACCTGAATACACAACAGATCATCCCAAATTTGAGGCAGGGGACTTTTGGAGCAATGATATATATATATTTTTCCTTTTCATCTTTTTGAGAGTGTGTATGTGTATGTTTATTTGTGTGATTTTGTCTGTATAGCTTTACTTTTACCATTTGTCCTAGGGTCCTCTCTGCCTTTTTTTTTTTTTAGGATAGTTTTTTGTTCTTGTTATCATTGGTGAATTTGATTTTAAGTTTGCTTGCTCTCTTATTTCTTCATTCTTTTTTTCTTTTATTTATTACTTTTTAATTTTTTAAATTGTTAATAAACATTTTTTATTTTTAATTATTATTTTTTATTTATTATTATTTTTTTGTGGTACGCAGGCCTCTCACTGTTGTGGCCTCTCCCATTGCGGAGCACAGGCTCCAGACGCACAGGCTCAGCGGCCACGGCTCATGGGCCCAGCCGCTCCGCGGCATGTGGGATCCTCCCGGACCGGGGCACAAACCCGTGTCCCCTGCATTGGCAGGTGGACTCTCAACCACTGTGCCACCAGGGAAGCCCTTTAATTATTTTTAATAACTTTCTTTCCTCTCTTTCTCTTTTTCTACCTTTTCTTCTGAGCTGTGTGGCTGACACGGTCTTGGAACTCCAACTGGGTGTCAGGCCTGTGCCTCTGAGGTGTAAGAGCTGAGTTCAAGACATTGGCCCACCAAAAACCTCCAAGCTCCACATAATATCAAACTGCGAAAACTCTCCCAGAGATATCCATCGTAACGCTAGCTCCACCCAACGACCAGCAAACTACAGTGCTGGACACCCTATGGTAAATAACTAAAAAGAAAGGAACACAGCCCCACCTATTAGGAGAGAGGCTGCCTAGAATGATAATAAGGTCACAGACACAGCAAGACACACCACCGGGCGGGGACCTACCCACCAGAAAGACAAGATGCAGCCTCATCCACCAGAACACAGACACTACTCCCCTCCACCACAAAGTCTACACAACCAACTGAATCAATCTTAGCCACTGGGGACAGACACCAAAAACAACGTAAGCTACGAATCTGCAACCTGCAAAATGGAGACCCCAAACTCAGTAAGTTAAGCAAAATGAGAAGACAGAGAAACACACAGTAGATGAAAGAGCAAGGTAAAAACCCATCACACCAAGCAAATGAAGAGGAAATAGGCAGTCTACCACAAAAAGAATTCAGAGTAATGATAGTAAACATCATCCAAAATCCTGGAAATAGAATGGAGAAAATACAAGAAACTTTTAACTGGGACCTACAAGAACTAAAGAGCAAACAATGATGAACAACACAATAAAAATGAAACAGAAAATTCTCTACAAGGAATTAATAGAAGAATAACTGAGGCAAAAGAAGGGATAAGTGACCTAGAAGATAAAAAGTGGAAATAACTACTGCAAAGCAGGTTAAAGAAAAAAGAATAAAAGAATTGAGGACAGTGCCAGAGACTTCTGGGAAAACATTAAATGTACAAATATTTAAATTATAGGTGTCCCAGAAGAAGAAAAGAAAAAGAAAGGGAAGGAGAAAATATCCGAAGAGACTATAGTCAAAAACTTCCCTAATATGGGAAAGGAAAGAGTCAATCAAGTGCAGGAAGGGCAGAGAGTCCAATAAAGCATAAATCCAAGGAGAAAGACACCAAGACACATTTTAATCAAACTATCAAAAATTAAATACAATGAACAATTTTAAAAGCAGCAAGGGAAAAACAACAAATAACATAGAAGGGAATACCCATAAGGTTAAGAGCAGATCAGCAGCAGCAACACTACAAGCCAGACGGGAGTGGCAGGACATATTTAAAGTGATTGAAGGGGAAAACCTACAACCAAGATTACTCTACCCAAAAAGGATCTCATTCAGATTTGACAGAGAAATTAAAACCTTTACAGACAAGCAAAAGCTAAGAGAATTCAGCAACACAAAACCAGATTTACAACAAATGCTAAAGGAAATTCTCTAGGCAGGAAACACAAGAGAAGGAAAAGACCTATGATAATAAACCCAAAACAATTAAGACAATGGTAAAAGGAACACACATATCAATAATTACCTTAAACATAAATGGAGTAATGCTCCAACCAAAAGACACAGACTGGCTGAATGGAAACAAAAACAAGACCCGTATATATGTTGTCTACAAGAGACCCACTCCACACCTAGGGACACATACAGACTGAAAGTGAGGGGAGAGAAAAAGATATTCCATGCAAATGGAAATCAATGGAAAGCTGGAGTAGCAATTGTCATATCAAACAAAATACACTTTAAAGCAAAGACTATTACAAGAGACAAAGAAGGACACTACATAATGATCAAGGGATCAATCCAAGAAGAAGATATAACAATTGTAAATATTTATGCACCCAACATAGGAACACCTCAATACATAAGGCAAATGTTAACAGCCATAAAAGGGAAAATCGACAGTAACAAAATCATAGTAGGGGACATTAACACTCCACTTTCACCAATGGACAGATTATGCAAAATGAAAATAAATAAGGAAACACAAGCTTTAAATAATACATTTAAAAAGATGGATTTAATTTATATTTATAGGACATTGCATCCAAAAACAACACAATACACGTTCTTTTCAAGTGCTAATGGAACATTCTCCAGGATACATCATAACTTGGGTCACCATCAAGCCTTGGTAAATTTAAGAAAATTGAAATAATATGAAGGATCTTTTCTGGCCACAATGTTATGATACTGGATATCAATTACAGAAAAAAATCTTAAAAAAATGAAAACACACGAGGGTAAACTATATACTACTAAATAACCAAGAGATCACTAAAGAAATCAAAAAATACCTAGAAACAAATGACAATGAAAACACGACAAGCTAAAACCTCTGGGATGCAGCAAAAGCAGTTCTAAGAGGGAAGTTTATCTCAATACAATCCTACCTCAAAAAACAAGAAAAATCTCAAATAAAAAACCAAACCTTCCACCTAAAGCAATTAGAGAAAGAAAAATGAAAACAACCCAAAGTTAGCAGAAGGAAAGACATCATAAAGATCAGATCAGAAATATATGAAAAAGAAGTGAAAGGAACAATAACAAAGATCAATAAAATTAAAAGCTGGTTCTTTGGGAAGATAAACAAAATTGATAAGTCATTAGCCAGACACATCAACAAAAAAAGGGAGAAGGCTCAAATCAATAGAATTAGAAATGAAAAAGGAGAAGTAGCAACTGACACTGCAGAAGTACAAAGGATCATGAGAGATTACTACAAGCAACTCTATGCCAATAAAATGGACAACCGGGAAGAAATGGACAAATTCTTACAGAAGCACAACTTTCTGAGACTGAACCAGGAAGAAAGAAAATAAAACAGACCAATCTCAAGCACTGAAATTCAGACTGTGATTAAAAATCTTCCAACAAACAAAAGCCCGGGACCAGATGGTTTCACAGGGAATTTTATCAAACATTTAGAAAACAGTTAACACCAATCTTTCTCAAACTCTTCCAAAATATAGCAGAGGAAGGAACACCCTTAAACTCATTCTATGAGGCCACCATCACCCTCATAAAAAACCAGACAAAGATGTCACAAAGAAAGAAAACTACAGGCCAATATCACTGATGAACATAGAGGCAAAAATCCTCAACAAAATACTAGGAAACAGAATCCAACGGCACATTAAAAGGATTATACACCATGATCAAGTGGGGTTTATTCCAGGAATGCAAGGATTCTTCAATATACACAAATCAATCGATGTGATACACAATATTAACAAACTGAAGGAGAAAAACCATATGATCATCTCAATAGATGCAGGAAAAGCTTTTGACAAAATTCAACACCCATTTATGATAAAAACCCTCCAGAAAGTAGGCATAGAGGGAACTTACCTCAACATGATGAAGACCATATATGACAAACCCACAGCCAACATTGTTCTCAATGGCGAAAAACTGAAGGCATTTCCACGAAGATCAGGAACAACACAAGGATGCCCACTCTCACCACTATTATTCAACATAGTTGTGGAAGATTTAGCCACAGCAATCAGAGAAGAAAGATTTTAAAAAGGAATCCAAATTGGAAAAGAAGAGATAAAGCTGTCATTGTTTGCAGCTGACATGATAATATAAATAGATAATCCTAAAGATGCTACCAGAAAACTACTAGAGCTAATCAATGGAATTGGTAAAGTAACAGGATACAAAATTAATGCACAGAAATCTCTTGCATTCCTATACACTAATGATGAAAAATCTGAAAGAGAAATTAAGGAAACAGTCCCATTTACCATTGCAACAAAAACAATAAAGTACCTAGGAATAAACATACCAAAGGAGAAAAAAGACCTGTATGAAGAAAACTATAAGACACTGATGGAGCTCATCTCTCATCTTCTCATGCATTTATAGTACTTTTCTTCTAGCTCACCCAGCCCTTAGAAATCCGACTGCCCGGAGAGCCGGAGGAAGATGGCGGAAGAGTAAGACGCGGAGATCACCTTCCTCCCCACAGATACATCAGAAATTCATCTACACGTGGAACAACTCCAACAGAACACCTACTGAACGCTGACAGAAGACCTCAGACCCCCCAAAAGGCAAGAAACTCCCCACATACCTGGGTAGGTCAAAAGAAAAAAAGAATAAACAGAGACAATAGGATATGGACGGGACCTGCACCAGTGGGAGGGAGCCGTGAAGGAGGGAAGGTTTCTACACACTACAAGCCCCTTCGAGGGCGGAGACTGCAGGTGGCGGAGGGGGAAAGCTTCGGAGTAGCGGAGGAGAGCACAGCAACAGGGGTGAGGAGGGCAAAGCAGAGAGATTTTGGCACAGAGGATCGGTGCCCTCAGGCACACACCAGCCCGAGAGACTTGTCTGCTCGGCCGCCAGGGCGGGCGGGGCTGGGAGCTGAGGCTCGGGTATCGGCTTTCAGTCGGAGCGCAGGGAGAGGACTGGGGCTGGTGGCAGGAAGAGACCCTGAAGGGGTTAGTGCTAGCCCGGAGGGAGTCCGGGGAAAGGGTCTGGAGCTACCGGAGAGGCAAGAGACTTTTTTCCCTTTTGTTGCCTGGTGCGCGAGGAGAGGGCATTCCCCTCCCTCCCCTCTGCCTGAGTGAGCCAGAGCCCCCGAATCAGCGGCTCCTTTAAACCCGTCCTGTCTGAGCGAAGAACGGACGCCCTCCGGCGACCTACGCGCAGAGGCGGGGCCAGGTCCAAGGCTGAGACCCGGGAGCTGTGAGAGCAGAGACAGGGAAATCTCTCTGGGCAGCCTCCGAGGCAGCGGATTAAAGCTCCACGGTCCATTTGATGTGCCCTGCGTCTGTGGAGTGCATGAATGGACAGCGAATCATCCCAAATTGAGGAAGTGGACCTTGAGGACAAGATTTAAGACTTTCCCCCCCTTTTTTTTTCCTCTTTTTACAACGAATTATCTCAAATTAAGGAGGTGGACTTAGCAAGATTTCAGACTTTTCGCCCTTTTCCTCTTTTTACAACGAATTATCCCAAATCGAGGAGGCGGACTTGGAGAGCAAGATTTTTGATTTTTCCCCCTGCTCTCTTTTTGTGAATGTGTATGTGTAATCTTCTGTGTAAGATTCTCTCTGTATAGCTTTGCTTCCACCATATGTCCCAGGGTTCTTTCGGTCCGTGTTTTTTTTCAATAATTACTTTTTAATTTTAATAACGCTACTATATTTCATACTTTATTCTATTGTACTTTACCTGCTCTTTCTTTTTTTCCTCCCTTCCCTTCCTCCCTCCCTCCCTCCGCTCCTCCTTTCCTTCTTTCTTTTTCTTTCCTCCATCCCTCCCTCCCTCCCACCCTTCTTCTTTCCACTTTCTTTTTCTTTCCTTCCTCCCTCCCTCCCTCCCTCCTGTCTTTCTTTCTTTCTTTCCTTCCTCCCTCCCTCCCTCTCTTCTTCCATTCACTCTTCCTTTTGCTTTCATTCCTCCCTCCCTCCCTCCTTTCTTTCCTTTCTTTCCATCCTTCCTCCCTCCCTCCTTTCTTTCTTCCTTCCTTCCTTCCTTACTTCCCTTCTTCCTTTCTTTCAATCTCTCTTTCTTTCTTCTACTAATTATTTCTTTCTACTTTTTCTCACTGTTATTCTGAGCCGGGTGGATGAAAGGCTCTTGGTGCTGCAGCCAGGAGTTAGTGCTGTGCCTCTGAAGTGGGAGAGCCAACTTCAGGACACGGGTCCACAAGAGACCTCCCAGCTCCACATAATATCAAGCAGCGAAAATCTCCCAGGGATCTCCATCTCAACACCAGCACCCAGCTTCAGTCAACGACCAGCAAGCTACAGTGCTGGTCACCCTATGCCAAGCAACTAGCAAGGCAGGAACACAACCCCACCCATTAGCAGAGAGGATACCTAAAAACATAATAAGGCCACAGGCACCCCAAAACACACCACCAGACGTGGACCTGTCCACCAGAAAGACAAGATCGAGCTTCAACCACCAGAACACAGGCATTAGTCCCCCCCACCAGGAAGCCTACACAACCTACTGAAACAACCTTAGCCACGGGGGACAGACACCAAAAACAACGGGAACTACGAATCTGCAGCCTGCAAAAAGGAGACCCCAAACACAGTAACATAAGCAAAATGAGAAAGCAGAAAAACATACAGCAGGTGAAGGAGCAAGATAAAAACCTACCAGACCTAACAAATGAAGAGGTAATAGGCAGTCTACCTGAAAAAGAATTCAGAATAATGATAGTAAAGCTGATCCAAGATTCTATTTCCCAGATCAAAAATCTTGGAAATACAATAGACAATATGCAAGAAACAGTTAATAAGGACCTAGAAGAACTAAAGATGAATCAAGCATCGATTAAAAACACAATAAATGAAATGAAAAATACTCTAGATGGGATCAATAGCAGAATAACTGAGGCAGAAGAACGGATAAGTGAGGTGGAAGATAAAATAGTGGAAATAACTGATGCAGAGAAAAATAAAGAAAAAAGAATGAAAAGAACAGAGGACAGTCTCAGAGACCTCTGGGACAACATTAAACGCACCAACATTCGAATTATAGGGGTTCCAGAAGAAGAAGAGAAAAAGAAAGGGACTGAGAAAATATTTGAAGAGATTATAGTTGAAAACTTCCCTAATATGGGAAAGGAAATAGTTAATCAAGTCCAGGAGGCACAGAGAGTCCCATACAGAATAAATCCAAGAAGAAATACGCCAAGACACATATTAATCAAACTGTCAAAAATTAAACACAAAGAAATCATATTAAAAGCAGCAAGGGAAAAACAACAAATAACACACAAGGGAATCCCCATCAGGTTAACAGCTGATCTCTCAGCAGAAACTCTACAAGCCAGAAGGGAGTGGCAGGACATAATTAAAGTGATGAAGGAGAGGAACCTGCAACCAAGATTACTCTACCCAGCAAGGATCTCATTCAGATTTGATGGAGAAATTAAAACGTTTACAGACAAGCAAAAGCTGAGAGAGTTCAGCACCACCAAACCAGCTTTACAACAAATGCTAAAGGAACTTCTCTAGGCAAGAAACACAACAGAAGGACTATACCTACAATAACGAACCCAAAGCCATTAAGGAAATGGGAATAGGAACATACATATCAATAATTACCTTAAATGTAAATGGACTAAATGCTCCCACCAAAAGACACAGAGTGGCTGAATGGATACAAAAACAAGACCCATATATATGCTGTCTACAAGAGACCCACTTCAGACCTAGAGACACATACAGATTGAAAGTGAGGGGATGGAAAAAGATATTCCATGCAAATGGAAATCAAAAGAAAGCTGGAGTAGCAATTCTTATATCAGACAAAATAGACTTTAAAATAAAGACTATTAGAAGAGACAAAGAAGGACACTACATAACGATAAAGGGATCGATCCAAGAAGAAGATATAACAATTGTAAATATTTATGCACCCAACATAGGAGCACCTCAATACATAAGGCAAATACTAACAGCCATAAAAGGGGAAATCGACAGTAACACAATCATAGTAGGGGACTTTAACACCCCACTTTCACCAATGGACAGATCATCCAAAATGAAAATAAATAAGGAAACACAAGCTTTAAATGATACATTAAACAAGATGGACTTAATTGATATTTATAGGACATTCCACCCAAAAACAACAGAATACACATTTTTCTCAAGTGCTCATGGAACATTCTCCAGGATAGATCATATCTTGGGTCACAAATCAAGCCTTGGTAAATTTAAGAAAATTGAAATTGTATCAAGTATCTTTTCCGACCACAATGCTATGAGACTAGACATCAATTACAGGAAAAGATCTGTAAAAAATACAAACACATGGAGGCTAAACAATAAACTACTCAATAATGAAGTGATCACTGAAGAAATCAAAGAGGAAATTAAGAAATACTTAGAAACAAATGACAATGGAGACACGACGACCCAAAACCTATGGGACGCAGCAAAAGCAGTTCTAAGGGGGAAGTTTATAGCAATACAATCCCACCTTAAGAAACAGGAAACATTTCGAGTAAACAACCTGACCCTGCACCTAAAGCAATTAGAGAAAGAAGAACAAAAAACCCCCAAAGTTAGCAGAAGGAAAGAAATCATAAAGATCAGATCAGAAATAAATGAAAAAGAAATGAAGGAAACGATAGCAAAGATCAACCAAACTAAAAGCTGGTTCTTTGAGAAGATAAACAAAATTGACAAACCATTAGCCAGACTCATCAAGAAAAGAAGGGAGAAGACTCAAATCAGTAGAATTAGAAATGAAAAAGGAGAAGTAACAACTGACACTGCAGAAATACAAAAGATCATGAGAGATTACTATAAGCAACTCTATGCCAATAAAATGGACAACCTGGAAGAAATGGACAAATTCTTAGAAATGCACAACCTACCAAGACTGACTCAGGAAGAAATAGAAAATATGAATAGACCAATCACAAGCACTGAAATTGAAACTGTGATTAAAAATCTTCCATCAAACAAAAGCCCAGGACCAGATGGCTTCACAGGCGAATTCTATCAAACATTTAGAGAAGAGCTAACACCCATCCTTCTCAAACTCTTCCAAACAATATCAGAGGAAGGAACACTCCCAAACTCATTCTACGAGGCCACCATCACCTTGATACCAAAACCAGGCAAGGATGTCACAAAGAAAGAAAACTACAGGCCAATATCACTGATGAACATAGATGCAAAAATCCTCAACAAAATACTAGCAAACAGAATCCAACAGCACATTAAAAGGATCATACACCATGATCAAGTGGGGTTTATTCCAGGAATGCAAGGATTCTTCAATATACGCAAATTAATCAATGTGATACACCATATTAACAAGTTGAAGGAGAAAAACCATATGATCATCTCAATAGATGCAGAGAAAGCTTTCGACAAAATTCAACACCCATTTATGATAAAAACCCTGCAGAAAGTAGGCATAGAGGGAACTTTCCTCAACATAATAAAGGCCATATATGACAAACCCACAGCCAACATTGTCCTCAATGGTGAAAAACTGAAACCATTTCCACTAAGATCAGGAACAAGACAAGGCTGCCCACTCTCACCACTCTTATTCAACCTAGTTTTGGAAGTTTTAGCCACAGCAATCAGAGAAGAAAAGGAAATAAAAGGAATCCAAATTGGAAAAGAAGAAGTAAAGCTGTCACTGTTTGCAGATGACATGATATTATACATAGAGAATCCTAAAGATGCTACCGAAAAACTACTAGAGCTAATCAATGAATTTGGTAAAGTAGCAGGATACAAAATTAATGCACAGAAATCTCTGGCATTCCTGTACACTAATGATGAAAAATCTGAAAATGAAATCAAGAAAACACTCCCGTTTACCATTGCAACAAAAAGAATAAAATATCTAGGAATAAACTTACCTAAGGAGACAAAAGACCTGTATGCAGAAAATTATAAGACACTGATGAAAGAAATTAAAGATGATTTAAATAGATGGAGAGATATACCATGCTCCTGGATTGGAAGAATCAATATTGTGAAAATGACTCTACTACCCAAAGCAATCTACAGATTCAATGCAATCCCTATCAAACTACCACTGGCATTTTTCACAGAAGTAGAACAAAAAATTTCAAAATTTGTTTGGAAAAACAAAAGACCCCGAATAGCCAAAGCAATCTTGAGAACGAAAAACGGAGCTGGAGGAATCAGGCTGCCTGACTTCAGACTATACTACAAAGCTACAGTAATTAAGACAGTGTGGTACTGGCATAAAAACAGAAAGATAGATCAGTGGATCAGGATAGAAAGCCCAGAGATAAACCCACGCACATATGGCCAACTTATCTTTGATAAAGGAGGCAGGAATGTACAGTGGAGAAAGGACAGCCTCTTCAATAAGTGGTGCTGGGAAAACTGGACAGGGACATGTAAAAGTATGAGATTAGATCATTCCCTAACACCATACACAAAAATAAGCTCAAAATGGATTAAAGACCTAAATGTAAGGCCAGAAACTATCAAACTCTTAGAGGAAAACATAGGTAGAACACTCTATGACATAAATCACAGCAAGATCCTTTTGGACCCACCTCCTAGAGAAATGGAAATAAAAACAAAGATAAACAAATGGGACCTAATGAAACTTCAAAGCTTTTGCACAGCAAAGGAAACCATAAACAAGACCAAAAGACAACCCTCAGAATGGGAGAAAATATTTTCAAATGAAGCAACTGACAAAGGATTAATCTCCAAAATTTATAAACAGCTCATGCAGCTCAATAGCAAAAAAACAAACAACCCAATCCAAAAATGGGCAGAAGACTTAAATAGGCATTTCTCCAAAGAAGATATACAGACTGCCAAGAAACACATGAAAGAATGCTCAACATCATTAATCATTAGAGAAATGCAAATCAAAACTACAATGAGATATCATCTCACACCAGTCAGAATGGCCATCATCAAGAAATCTAGAAACAATAAATGCTGGAGAGGGTGTGGAGAAAAGGGAACACTCTTGCACTCCTGGTGGGAATGTGAATTGGTACAGCCACTATGGAGAACAGTATGGAGGTTCCTTAAAAAACTAAAAATAGAACTACCATATGACACAGCAATCCCACTACTAGGCATATACCCTGAGAAAACCATAATTCAAAAAGAGACATGTACCAAAATGTTCATTGCAGCTCTATTCACAATAGCCCGGAGCTGGAAACAACCTAAGTGTCCATCATCGGATGAATGGATAAAGAAGATGTGGCACATATACACAATGGAATATTACTCAGCCATAAAAAGAAACGAAACTGAGTTATTTGTAATGAGGTGGATAGACCTAGAGTCTGTCATACAGAGTGAAGTAAGTCAGAAAGAGAAAGACAAATACCGTATGCTAACACATATATATGGAATTTAAAAAAAAAAAAAATGTCATGAAGAACCTAGGTGTAAAACGGGAATAAAGACACAGACCTACTTGAGAATGGACTTGAGGATATGGGGAAGGGGAAGGGTAAGCTGTGACAAAGGGAAAGAGAGGCATGGACATATATACACTACCAAACGTAAGGTAGATAGATAGTGGGAAGCAGCCGCATAGCACAGGGAGATCAGCTCGGTGCTTTGTGACCGCCTGGAGGGGTGGGATGGGGAGGGTGGGAGGGAGGGAGATGCATGAGGGAGGGGATGTGGGAACAGATGTATATGTATGACTGATTCACTTTGTTATAAAGCAGAAACTAATAAAAAAAAAATTATAAAAAAAAAAAAAAGACACTGATGAAAGAAATTAAGATGATAAAAGAGTTGGAGACATATACCATGTTCTTCGATTGGAAGAAACAACATTGTGAAAATGACTATACTACCCAAAGCAATCTACAGATTCAATGCAATCCCTATCAAACTACCACTGGCATTTTTCACAGAACTAGAACAAAAATATTCAAAATTTGTATGGAAACACAAAAGGCCCTGAATAGCCAAAGCAATCTTAGAAAAAAAATGGAGCTGGAGGAATCCAGCTTCTGGACTTCAGACTATACTACAAAGTTACAGTAATCAAGACAGTATGGTACTGACACAGAAACAGAAATATAGATCAATGGAACAGGATAGAAAGCCTAGAGATAAACCCATGCACGTATGGTCACCTTATTTTTGATAAAGGAAGTAAAAATATACAGTGGAGAAAAGACAGACTCTTCAATAAGTGGTGCTGGGAAAACTGGACAGGTACATGTAAAACAATGAAATTAGAACAATCCCTAACACCATACATAAAAATAAACTTAAAATGGATTAAAGACAAAAATGTAAGGCAGACACTATAAAACGCTTAGAGGAAAACATAGGCAGAACACTCTATGACATAAATCACAGCAAGATCCTTTTTGACCCACCTCATACAGAAATGAAAATAAAAACAAAAATAAACAAATGGGACCTAATGAAACTTAAAAGCTTTTGTACAGCAAAGGAAAAAATAAACAAGATGAAAAGACAACCCTCAGAATGGGAGAAAATATTTTCAAATGAAGCAAATGACAAAGGATTAATCTCCAAAATTTACAAGCAGCTCATGCAGGTCAATATTGTAAAAACAAAAAACCCAATCCAAAAATGGGCAAAAGACCTAAATAGACATTTCTCCAAAGAAGATATACAGATTATCAACAAATGCATTAAAGAATGCTCAACATCACTAATCATTAGAGAAATGAAAATCAAAACTACATTGAGGTATCACCTCGCACCAGTCAGAATGGCTGTCATTTAAAAATCTACAAACAATAAATGCTGGAGAGGGTGTGGAGAAAAGGGAACCCTCTTGCACTGTTGGTGGGAATGTAAATTGATACAGCCACTATGGAGAACAGTATGGAGGTTCCTTAAAAAACTAAAAATAGAGCTATCATACAACCCATCAATCCCACTACTGGGCATATACCCTGAGAACACAATAATTCAAAGAGTCATGTACCACAATGTTCACTGCAGCTCCATTTACAATAGCCAGGACATGGAACCCACCTAAGTGTCCATAGACAGATGAATAGATAAAGAAGATGTGGCACATATAAAATGGAATATTACTCAATCATAATAAGAAATGAAATTGTGTTAATTGTAGTGAGGTGGATGGACCTCAGGTCTGTCATACAGAGTGAAGTAAGTCAGAAAGAGAAAAACAAATACCATATGCTAACACATATATATATGGAATCTTAAAAAAAAAGAAAAAAGTTGTTATAAAGAACCTAGGGGAATGGCAGGAATAAAGACACAGACATAGAGAATGGACTGACAACACAGGGAAGGGGAAGGGTAAGCTGGGACGAAGTGAGAGAGTGGCATGGACATATATACACTACCAAATGTAAAATAGATAGCTCATGGGAAGTAGCTACATAGCACAGGGAGATCAGCTCTGTGCTTTGTGACCACCTAGAGAGGTGGGATAAGGAGGGTGTGAGAGAGGCACAAGGGGGAGGCGATATGGCGATGTATGTATATGTAAAGCAATTATACTCCAATAAAGATATTTAAAAAGAAAAAGACCCTAGGAAAATATGATTATTACTATATTTTTAAGTATTTTTTGTCCTGTTGCTGTTGTTTACTTATTGTTTTAATTTTATTTTCATTATTTTTTAAATTTAATTTTTATTTTTTTAATATTTCTATTTCTGTTACTTTTTTCAGTGCTCTGTTTTTTTCCTTCATTTCCTTTTTCTTGCCTTTGTTCTATTTTGTTTATATCTTTTTTCTTTTCTATTTGTTTTTACCTTTTTATCTTTTTTATCATTTTTGTATTTGTTTTGCTTTCATTTCTTTTTTCTTCATTTTGCATTCTGCTTTTGTTTTGGTTTTTAGTTTTTGCCAATTGAGTTTTTAATTGTTTGATTTCATTTTGTGGTTCTTTTGTTTTTCTGGTTGTTCCCTTGTTTTTTGTTTTCCCTGTTCTTGTTTTTGTTTCTTTTTTTATATATGTGTGTTTTACTTTGTTTTTTTTTTGTTGTTGTTGTTTTTGTTTGGTTCTGTTTTTACCATCTGTCTGGTGTTTTGTCTGTCTGTCCATTTGTTTGTTTGTTCTTAATTGTTGTTGTTCCTGTATTCTTGTTTTTATCTTTTCTGTTTGTCTTGGGGTTTTTTGCCTGTTTGTTTTCATTTGTTTTCTTCCCAAACTTTCTTTTTTTTCTTTATTTTCTATTTTATTGCCAAGCCAGGTGGCTTGTGGGACCTTGGTTTCCAGGATGATTGTGGGGTTTGAGCCCCTGGGGTGGAAATGCTGAGTTCAGCACCCTGGAATGTTAGAGAATTCCTGGTCCCAGGGAATATTGAATGGTGAGAGCTCTCCTGGAGATCTCCAACTTAACTCTAAGACCCAGCTCCACCCACCTGCCTGCAGACTCCAGTGCTGAATGTGCCATGCCAAACAAAAAGCAAGAGAGGAACACAAACCCATCCATCAGCAAACAAGCTGCCTAAAGTCGTACTAAGCCCACAGACACCCCAAAACACACCACCCAACATGGCCCTGCCCATCAGAGGGATAAAATCCAGCCCCACCGACCACAACACAGGCCTGTCCTTCCCATCTGGAAGCTTACACAAGCCACTGGACGAACCTTGCCCACTAGGGGAAGACACCAGAAGCAAGAGGAACTATGACCCAGCAGCTTGTGGAAAGAAGACCTGAAACACAGTAAGTCAGACTAAATGAGAAGACAGAGAAATATGTTGCACACAAAGGAGCAAGGCAAAAACCTACAAGACCTAACAAATGAAGAGGAAATAGGCAATCTACCTGAAAAAGAATTCAGTGTAATGGTAGTAAAGATGAACCAAAATCTCGGAAATAGAATGGAGAAAATACCAGAAAAGTTTAACAAAGACCTAGAAGAACTAAAGAATAAACAAACAGTGATAATCAATGCAATAACTGAAATTAAAAATACACTAGAAGGAATCAATAGCAGAATAACTGAGGTAGAAGAGTGAATAAGAGACCTGGAAAATAGAATGGTGGAAATAACTGCCACAGAACAGAATAAAGAAAAAAGAATGAGAAGAATGAGAGCAGTCTCAGAGACCTCTGAGACAGCATTAAAAGCACCAACATTCAAATTATAGGGGTCCAAGAAGAAGGGAAAGAGAAATGGTCTGAGAAAATATTTAAAGAGATTATAGTTGAAAACTTCACTAACATGGGAAAATAAATAGTCTAATCAAGTCCAGGAAGCACAGAGAGACACATATAGGATAAATCCAAAGAGAAACATGCCAAGACACACATTAATCAAACTAACAAAAATCAAACACAAAGAAAAATATTAAAAGCAGCAAGGGAAAAGCAACAAATTACATACAAGGGAATCCCCATAAGGTTATCAGCTTATTTTTCAGCAGAAGTTCTGCAGGCCAGAAGGGAGTGGCAGGACATATATAAAATGATGAAAGGGAAAAACCTACAATCAATAGTACTCTTCTGAGCAAGGATCTCGTCCAGATTTGACAGAGAAATCCAAAGCTTTAAAGACAAGCAATAACTAAGAGAATTCAGCACCATAAAACCAGCTTTACAATGAACGCTAAAGGAACTTCTCTAAGAGAGAAACAAAAGAGAAGAAAAAGACCTGCAAAAACAAACCCAAAACAATTAAGAAAATGGTAATAGGAACATACATATTGATAATTACCTTAAATGTGAATGGATTAAGTGCTCCAACCAAAAGACATAGACTGCCTGAATGGATACCAAAACCAGACCCATATATACGTTGTCTACAAGAGACCCACTTCAGACCTTGAGACACATACAGACAGAAAGTGAGGGGATGGAAAAAGATATTCCATGCAAATGGAAATCAAAAGAATTCTGGGGTAGCAATACTTATATCAGACAAATAAACTTTAAAATAAAGACTATTACAAGAGACAATGAAGGACATTGCATAATGATCAAGGGATCAATTCAAGAAGAAGAAATAACAATTGTAAATATTTTTGCACCCAACATAGGAACACCCCAATACATATGGTAAATGCTAACAGACATAAAAGGGGAAATCAACAGTAACACAATAACACTGGGAGACTTTAACACTCTACTTACACAAATGGATAGATCATCCAGACAGAAAATTAAAAAAGAAACACAAGCCTTAAATGACACATTAGACCAGATAGACTTAATTAATATTGATAGGACATTCCATGCCAAAGTAGCAGAATACACTTTCTTCTCAAGTGCACATGGAACATTCTCCAGGAGAGATCACATCTTGGGTCACAAATCAAGCCTTGGTAAATTAAAGAAAATTGAAATCATATCAGACATCTTTTCTAACCACTTTATGAGATTAGATATCAATTATAAGAAATAAACTGCAAAAAACACAAAGACATGGATGCTAAACAATAAGCTACTAAATAACCAAGAGATTACTGAAGAAATCAAAGAGGAAATCAAAAAAACACCTAGAAATAAATGACAATGAAAATACAACAATCCAAAACCTATGGGATGCAGCAAAAGCAGTTCTAAGAGGGAAGTTTATAGCAATACAATCCTACCTCAAGAAACAAGAAAAATCTCAAATAAACAACCTAACCTTACACCTACTGCAACTAGAGAAAGAAGAACAAACAAAACCCAAAGTTAGTAGAAAGAAAGAAATCATAAAACTCAGAGCAGAAATAAATGACATAGAAACAAACAAAAATAACAAAGATCAATAAAACTAAAAGCTGGTTCTTTGAGAAGACACACAAAATTGATAAACATTTAGCCATACTCATGAAGGATAAAAAAAGGGAGAGGACTCAAATCATTAAAATTGGAAAGGAAATAGGAGAAGTTACAACTGACACAGCAGATGTACAAAGGATTATGAGACTACTACAAGCAAATATATGCCAATTAAATGGACAACCTCAAAGAAATGGAAAAATTCTTAGAAAAGTACAACCCTCAATGACTGAACCAGAAAGAAATAGAAATTCTGAACAGACAAATCACAAGTAATGTAATAGATCCTGTGATTAAAAATCTTCTAACAAACCAAAGTCCAGGACCAGGTAGCTTCACAGGCAAATTCTATCAAACATTTAGGGAAGAGCTAACACCTATCTTTCTCAAACCCTTCCAAAAAATTACAGAGGGAAGAACACTCTCAAACTCATTCTACGAGACCACCATCATCCTGATAACAAAAACAGACAAAGATATCACAGAAAAAGAAAATTACAGGCTTATATCACTGATGAACATAAACAAAACAGTCCTCAACAAAATACTAGCCCACTGAATCCAACAACACATTAAAAGGATCATACACTATGATCAAGTGGGATTTATCCTTGGGATGCAAGGATACTTCAATATACACAAGTCAATCAATGTGATACACCATATTAACAAATTGTAGAATAAAAATCATATGATCATCTCAATAGATGCAGAAAAAGCTTTCAACAATATTCAACACCCATTTATGGTAAAAACTGTCCAGAAAGTGGGCATATAGGAACCTACCTCAACATAATAAAGGCCATATATGACAAATACCACAGCAAACATTATTCTCAATGGTGAAAAACTGAAAGCATTTCCTCTAAAATCAGGAACAAGGCAAGGGTGCCCACTCTTGGCACTGTTATTTAACATAGTTTTGGTAGTCCGAGTCATGGCAATCAGAGAAGAAAAAGAAATAAAAGGAATACAAATTGGCAAAGAAGAAGTAAAACTGTCACTGTTTGCAGGTGACAAAATACTACACATAGAAAATCCTAAAGATGCCACCAGAAAACTACTAGAGCTAATCAATGAATTTGATATAGTTGCAGGAGAAAAAATTAATACACAGAAATCTCTTGCATTCTCATACAGTAACAACAAAAGATCAGAAAGAGAAATTAGGGAAACAATCCCATTTACCATTGCAACAAAAAGAATAAAATACCTAGGAACAAACCTACCTAAGGAAGAAAAAGACCTGTACTCGGAAAACTATAAGACCCTGATGAAAGAAATCAAAGATAACACAAATAGATGGAGAGATATACCATGTTCTTGGATTTCAAGAATCAATATTGTCAAAACTACCCAAAGCAATATACAGATTCAATGTAATCCCTATCAAATTACCAAAGGCATTTTTCACAGAACTAGAACAAAAAAATGTAAAATTTGTATGGAGACAGAAAAGACCCCAAACAGCCAAAGCAATCTTGAGAGAGAAAAACGGAACTGGAGGATTCAGGCTCCCTGACTTCAGACTATACTACAAAGCTACAGTAATCAACACTGACACAAAAACAGAAATATAGATCAACAGAACAGGATAGAAAGGCCAGAGATAAACTCACGCATGTATGGTCAACTAATCTATGAAAAGGAGGCAAGAGTATACAATAGAGAAAAGACAGTCTGTTCAATAACTGGTTCTGGGAAAACTGGACAGCTACATATAAAAGAACGAAATTAGAACACTCCCTAATACCATATACAAAAATAAACTCAAAATTGATTAAATACCTAAATGTAAAACCGGATACTATGAAACTCTTAGAGGAAAACATAGGCAGAACACTCTTTGACGTAAATCACAGCAAGATCTTTTTTGACCCACCTCCTAGAGTAATGAAAATAAAAAACAAAAATAAACAACTGGGACCTAGTGAAACTTAAAAGCTTTTACACAGCAAAGGAAACCATAAACAAGATGAAAAGACAACCCTCAGAATGGGAGAAAATATTTGCTAATGAAGCAACAATGAGGGATTAATCTCCAAAATATACAGATAGCTCATGCAGCTCAATATCAAAAAAACAAACAACCCAATCAAAAAATGGGTGGAAGAGCTAAATAGACATTTCTACAAAGAAGATATACAGATGGCCAAGAGGCACATGAAAAGATGCTCAACATCACTAATATTAAAGAAATGCAAATCAAAATTACAATGAGGTATCACCTCACACTGGTCAGAATGGCCATCATCAAAAAATCTACAAACAATAAATGCTGGAGAGGGTGTGGAGAAAAGGGAACCCTCTTGCACTGTTGGTGGGAATGAATTGATACAGCCACTATGTAGAACAGTATGATGGTTCTTTAAAAAACTAAAAATAGAATTACCATATGACCTGGCATATACCCAGAGAAAACCATAATTCCAAAAGATACATGCACCCCAATGTTCATTGCAGGCCTATTTACAATAGCCAGGTCATGGAAGCAACCTAAATGCCCGTTGACAAATGAGTGGTTAAAGAAGATATGGTACATATATACGTGGAATATTACTCAGCCGTAAAAATGAACGAAATTTCATCATTTGTAGAGATGGACCAAGAGACTGTCATACAGAGTGAAGTAAGTCAGAAAGAGGAAAACAAATATCGTATATTAACACATATATGTGGAATCGAAAAAAATGGTACAGATGAACCTGTTTGCAAGGCAGAAATAGAGACATAGACGTAGAGAACAAATGTATGGACACCAAGGTGAGGACGGGGGATGGGATGAACTGGGAGATTGGGATTGACATGTATACGCTAATCTGTATAAAACAGATAACTAATGAGAACCTTCTGTTTAGCACAGAGAACTCTACTTAGTGCTCTGGGGTGACCTAAATAGGAAGGAAATCTGAAAAAGAGTGGATATATGTATACATATGGCTGATTCACTTCACTGTACAGTAAAAATTAACACAACATTATAAAACAACTATACCCCAATAAAATTTTTTTTAAAACCATAAAGAAAAAAGAGATTAACTCAAGACCAAAGGAGGTTCGCCTAATTACGATGTCTTTCCAAAGGAATAATAGTACAATATGTAAGTCCTACTGGTACTATAATCTAGAATTATGTATAAAACTGCCCAGTTGTTCCAAAATTGGGGATTGCTATTTTGCATAATGCATGAATAAAAAAGAATATACATTATTTCAATTTACTAAATATTCATATCAAGCTATGAAAAAGTACCTGAATCACCACTATAATACAATATGCTTACATATAAAATGGTGCAAGTTTCTAAATGATGCCTTGTTCATCAGAATTGGTCAAATTCTAATTTCTTTTGGAAGTTTGGCCAGTATTATTGTAAAACTACTTTTAGAGGGAGAATTTTAAAACTTATGTGTTACTACCTACACCAACGTTTTTCACTCTCTCATACTCTACCCATCCACAGGTAGAAAACAATAGAAATGTTCCTGAGACACAGAGCACAAATATAAGACCTGTCCACTATGCAGAGGATCATCACCTAGAATAATAATAGAGCAGTGGGAGAAGTGGGCTTCCACAATTACTGCTGCCAGCTGTACAAGGTACTTCACACCTGCTACCTTAATTCTATAGACTCATTTCTGGATAGATATTTACAGATATGGGAGTGTAGAAAGAAAATATTGCCTTGAACTTGGTATTTGGAAATTCAATTAGATTGAAGATTGGATTAAAAAGGTATATGTTAACTATTCTTCTCTCTCTTATCTCTGGCCTACGTCAACCATGAACTAGAGCAGCACTTTTCAAAGTCCGACCCCAGGATACCTCTGGGAGATGAGGAGGGTTAAAGGTTTCCTTTCAGGGCATAGATGAGGTCAGCATTTATTTTTATAATAATACTAAGCGTTTGGGGGGGAGCTTTTTTGCCCTTTTCAAAGAGTTAAAATTTGTACTGATAGTGTGAAAACAATGATGGAGAAAAGTGCAGGTGTTCCAGCATGAAACAAAAACAAAACTGTGCTGAAGTCATGCTAGTCTTTTTCTTTTAACTTTTATTTTATATTGTAGTATAATTGATTAACAATGTTGTGTTAGTTTCAGGTGCACAGCAAAGTGATTCAGTTATACATATATCTATTTTTTTCAAATTATTTTCCCATTTAGGTTATTACAGAATATTGAGGAGAATTCCCTGTGCTATACAGTAGGTCCTTGTTGGTTATCTATCTTAAATATAGCAGTGTGTACCTGTCAGTCCCAAACTCCCAGTCTATCCCTCTCCCCACTTTTCCCCCCGGTTATCATCAGTTTTTTCTCTAAGTCTGTGAGTCTGTTTCTGTTTTATAAATAAGTTCACTTGTATCATTTTTTATAGATTGCCCATATAAGTGTTATCATATGATATTTGTCTTTCTTTCACTTAGTGTGATAGTCTCCAGGACCATCCATGTTTCTGCAAATGGCATTATTTCTTTCTTTTTAATGGCTGAGTAATATTCCATTGTATGTATATATGTATATATATATATATATATATATATATATATATATATATATATATATACTACATCTTCTTTATCCATTCATCTGTTGATGGACATCTAGATTGCTTCCATATCTTGGCTATTGTAAACAGTACTACAATGAACATTGGGGTGCATGTATCCTTTCAAATCATATGTTTCCCCAGATATATGCCCAGGAGCACTTGATTATATGGTGGCTCGATTTTTAGGTTTTTTAAGGAAGCTCCATACTGTTCTCCATAGTGGCTGTACCAATTTACAATCCCACCAACAGTGTAGGAGGGTTACATTTTCTCCACGCCCTCTCCAGCATTTATTGTTTGTAGATTTTTTGATGATGGCCATTCTGGACAGTGTGAGTTGATATGTCATTGTAGTTTTGATTTTCATATCTCTAATAATTAGTGATGTTGAACATCTTTTCATGTGCGTGTTGGCCATCTGTATGTCTTCTTTGGAGAAATGTCTATTTAGACCTGCTGCTCATTTTTTTATTAGGTTTTTGGTTTTTTGATATTGAGCTGCATGAGCTGTTTGTAAATTTTGGAGACTAATCCCTCGTTGGTCAAATCATTTGGAAATATTTTCTCCCGTTCTGTGGATTGTCCTTTGGTTTTGTTTATGGTTTCCTTTGCTGTGAAAAAGCTTTTGAGTTTAATTAGGTCCCATTTGTTTATTTTTATTTTTATTTTCATTCCTTTAGGAGACAGCTCAGAAAAGATATTGCTGCTACTTATGTCAAAGAGTGTTCTGCCTATGTTTTCCTCTAAGAGGTTTATAGTATCCAGTCTTAAATTTAGGTTTTTAATCCATTTTGAGTTTATTTTTGTGCATGGTGTTAAAGAATGTTCTCATTTCATTTTTTTACATGTAGATGTCTAGTTTTCCCAGCACCATTTATTGAAGAGTATGTTTTTCCTCCCTTGTATATTCTTGCCTTCTTTGTCATAGATTAATTGAGCATAGGTGCATGGGTTTATTTCTCAGCTTTCTATCCTGTTCCATTGATCTATATTTCTGTTTTTGTGCCAGTAGCATACTGTTTTCATGACTGTAGCTTTGTAATATAGCCTGAAGCCAGGAAGCTGGATTCCTCCAGCTCCATTTATCTTTCTCAAGATTGTTTTGGCTATTTGGGGTATTTTGTGTCTCCATACAAATTTTAAGATCTTTATTCTAGATCTGTGAAAAAGACCACTGGTAATTTGATAGGGATTGCATTGAATCTGTAGATGGCCTTGGGTAGTATAGTCATTTTGACAATTATGATTCTTTCAATCCAAGAACATGGTATATTTTCCCATCTGTTTCTTATTCTTTTTTTTTTTTTTTTTTTTTTTTTTTTTTTTTGTGGTATGCGGGCCTCTCACTGTTGTGGCCTTTCCCGTTGCGGAGCACAGGCTCCGGACGCGCAGGCTCAGCAGCCATGGCTCACGGGCCCAGCCGCTCCGCGGCATATGGGATCCTCCCAGACCGGGACACGAACCCGTATCCCCTGCATCGGCAGGCGGACTCTCAACCACTGCGCCACCAGGGAGGCCCTGTTTCTTATTCTTAATTGCTATATACTGACAGAAGAAAAGTCACCTGCTCCACTTAACAGTGATTCAAAAGATTGATGAAGTAGTAAAAATTGTTAATTTTACTAAATCTCGACCTTTGAGTGCACAACTATACATAAAGCAATTTGCTGCATAGTGAAGTACAATGATTGCCTCAAACACTTGTGTAATTTCTTGACCTGCAAACTCAACTTGCCACTTTTTTCATAAAACACTATTTTTACCTAAAAGACTGACAAACTATGATCATTCAGTCTTGGATATTGGGTAGAAATTTTTTTTAAGTGAACAACGTGTGCTCATCCATTCAAGAAAAATCACTGAAAGTATTTGTTGCCAATGATAGAATTGAAGGTTACAAGCAAAAATTAAATTTGAAAACTTTATCTGCCACCATGAGCTTGACAGCTTCCCAATACTTAAAGACTCTCCTGATGACATCAGCAGAAATATTAATAAATGTGATTTGTTGGGGGGGGGCAAGTTATATAATGAAATGTGTCAACATAACCCTGTGAATTAATATTTTACAAATGACCAATGTAATATATTACAAAATCACACATGAGGAAAATACCCACCTATTCAAAGTATAAGATAGATCAATGGTGTTTTAAATCAATAAAGTATAGAAAATTCATTGATGTAGTCTCAGATTCCACGTTGCAACTAACCTTAAGAAACTACAACTTGTCAATTGGTTAATAGCAAAGAAGAATAGCCACAATTATCTGAGAATGCTATTAAAATATTCCTCCCTTTTCCAACTGCATATCTGTGTGAGGCTGAATTCTCTTCATATACTTCAACCAAAATAACATACCACAACTTTTGAATGCAAAGAGGTTATGACAACCCAGATATTTTATATTAAAGCAGACATTAAAGAGATTACTGAAATGTAAAACAATGCCACTCTTCTCACTTATTTTGTTTTGGAAAATACTTTTTATTTTATAAAGACTTTTTTAGGTTAACATATAATGGAGTTATTTTTATTATTTTTAATGCAATAATTGGTAAATGTTTTCTTAATTTTTTTAGTTTTGATTGTTAGTACATTAAATATCATAGCTATAACACATAAACAAAACCTGCTTGGGTATGCTCAAGAATTTTGAGGGTAACAGGATCCTGAGACAAAAAATTGTAAATACCTGCCCTAGGCAAACTCCTCACCTTCCACACACTTCACCAAACCATTCTCTTGTTCAGTCAGTCACTCAGCCCACAGATATTTATTTAACACTTATTGCTAGCCAACATTATATGTACTGGGGCCGAGGCAGTAAATAAAATAGACCCAGTCTATGTTCTCATGGAGTTTATGATCTAGTGGAGTTATGTAATACACAAGTAAACAAATATATAAGTGAGGCAAATTCTGACAGTGATAAATGACATGAAGTAAACAAAACAGAGTGAGGTGATAGAGAGTGACTCTCAGGGCTATTTTAGATTGGATTTTGAGGAGAGACCTCTATGACTAGATGATATTGGAATTGAGACTGAATGACACTAAGGAGGCCATGCAAAGATCTGGAAGAAGACTGTTTCGTGAAAGAAAGAGGAAGTGCAAAGACTATATACAAAAAGGTGGGCCTGAGCTAGATCAGGGAGTGTCTTGCAGGTCAGGGGAAGGAGCTAAAAGTTTATCCTTAGAGGGATATATCTAATCTATATGTTTTTCCTTCAGTCAGCACACTCCCTCCCTCCCTCAACACTTGTATTCATGAAATTCTTTCAGTCACCCCAAAGACCTCTCACTTCCCCTGCTCTAAACCCACACTCAAATCATATGCTGAATGATAAAGAAGCAAACCCTTCCCAGAATAGGAAAACTCCTATGCACACATGCAAAGTGAATTTTTCTACTCAAAGGGTGATAATATAAAGGGCAGCAGACTGATAGCAGGAATATTTCTCTCCCCTCCCATTATCTACCTGAAGGCAGGGCATAAATTTCCCTTTGTGTCCCCTTCTTTTATACCTGGAAGAAGAGAGCAACTCTTATCACTAGAAACAGAAAGGGAGCTTCAAAATGAGTTTGCATAAACAAACCTTATTAAACCCTTATCTTCCATTAGTTTCCCCATGTATTAACTAGTTACTTCCCCACAATCCCTTGAAGCCCAAATCCCATTTTTTGTTAAAATGGTATATAAGTCCCTGAGTCTAAGCATTTCTCTGAGTTTCCTTTCTTTTCTACGAACTCCCATACACATAAAAATTATTTGCCGTCTCTCCTGCTAATTTGTCTTTTGTTAGTGTAATTCATAGACCCCCAGTCACTGAAGCTAAGAGAGTAGAGGACAAGTTATTCCTCCTCAACAACAATTTCAATCTATTCTTCTCCATATATAAGACCTTTCCTCCTTAAATCAAATAAAACTTTTGTTACAATGGGGAGTAGTATCTCAGTGCAAAAAACGTTTGTAGTTTTACTAGTAAACATATTATTACCAAGTATTTTGGTAATTTGTGGCACATCCAAACAGAGGTAAGTCTTATAAGCTAGCATTTTGTTGGCATGCTTCTTAGATGGATTTTTCCACTCTGTATACAAGAATCTTTATTGTAAAATTCAGGCAGTGTCCATTCATCCTACAGGCATACTTATTGAGAATGGTTAAATACATATCCTAGAATGATAACTATATATTCTTATAATAATTCATGTAAATATTATCTGTGCTGTAAATAATCTACAAAGAGGTTCTCAATTTGGAGGGGGTGGGGATCATGTCATTTCCAAGAATCTGATGAGAGTTAAGGACACTCTCACTATAAACTTTTGTACACAGAAAAATGTGCATAGAATTCCAAGTAATATTTTAGACTCCTAGAGCCAAGTTAATAACCCATGCTAGACAGTAAATTATGATATCTTTCAGGTTTTTAATAAGCAAGTGATATGACCTGAGATAGAGATAGATGGATGATAGGTAGATAGAAAGATAGATAGATAGATGATGACAGATATAGAGAGAGAGAGGTAGTAGATATTTGTAGAAAGTAACTCTGGTAGTTATTTAGAGAATGAGTTTTAGAAAAGCAAAAAGTCTTGTTAGAACGATAGTGTAATGGTCTAATGATGAGTAGAGATGCAAACTGAGAAATGACGGTAGCTTGGACTACATAAATTTTAACTGGAGACCTGGTATGAAGAAATTTCTAAAAGATATATTTCAAGTAAAAGGAAAATAATAGTTACCCACAGGTAGGTATGATTATTATCATTACCAAATATAATAATGCAAGAAAATGTAAGAAAAAAATAGAAACATGCATTGAACCATAATTGTTAAATAAGTCAAAGTGGTGGTTTAAATTTTTCCATAAACACACACCAGGCTCAGATGGTATTACTGCAGAGTTCTATAAAACTGTCTGTATCTATAGGATCCAATCTAAAATTTTCGACAGGGAAAATTTCATTAAAAGAATTATTAACTTTTAAAAGTGGTGGAATACAAAAAGAGCACTCTAAAGAATATAAGGAGAACAAACACAGGAAGCAGAACTATTTCTAGGGTCGAGAGTAAACAGGGACAGAACTAAGAACTGTAGAATCCATCCCCATGCCGGTTTTCTAAGGTCCTACAGGTACAAATTGGCAACATCTTGTAACTCCTTTCATATATATGCTATCTCTTCCTAAGAGTAGACCTTACACTTTTCCATCTGGACTATGTTGGACATTAACCCTCATTACAAACTTCAAGGTAATGACATATGCAAAGAAGGTAACTATAAAGTCATTGAAGATTATTAACACAAAGGAGTAATTGTTTGTTTAAAGTGAGATGGAGGGACCTTTCCACTAGCAAAGAAGTTTCAAGATATTATGGAGACCCAAATTTCTCAACTTGGCCTTCATCTGTCCAAATTCTCCACTCAAGGTAGGGTAGTACTCCTTCCCAACCAGTTGCCTTAGCATAAGGGACTTAACAGGTTAATAGGCTTTGCAACTCTGCACATCTACAATCAGATCTGGGATCTGATGGTCAGCAATATCTGCCTTGTGGCTACATAAGATAAGGAAATTCTTTAAGGCCATCATGGAGGCTTTCTGATACTCTATTTATGACATTACTTGGAAATCCAAAGCCTTAATTTTATTTTTATTTATTTAATTTTGTGCTTTTATTTTCATAAGCTCTCCAGCACATTCATAAATGACCAACCTACCTCAATATCTTTGGAATCAACACTGTCACCATAGCAACTAAATCCCAGAGGCGCTATGCCAATAACTTGCCCTCTTCCATCACTCCATTTCATGCCACACCAGTGATAGTTTAAATAATTATAAAGCTGCTGTGTGCCATGGAATACTTCTGCCACATTTCCTCTAGTAAGGAGATTATCTGAGTGCTCATGTGAACAACTGAAACTCAAAGCCTCATTTTGAAGCTTTACTTCATGATACCAGGTCAGGTTTAGAACCAACTTACTTATCAGTCAGGATCCTGACAGAAAGATGGCACACCTTAAAAGGCTTAACTGAAGAAAATTTAATGAGGTAACAATTCACAGAGGTGTGAACATGGTTAAGAGTACAAACCAAAGATGGTGAGGCACCCCTGGCCTTGCAATAGTGGGAAACCACCACCAGCACCAGATCTAAAGGGGCAAGAAGAGGGAATCTGGTTACCAGAGGGCCATGAGAATTAGAACCACACAAGAAGGGATTCCTAGAATAAACTGTAGTTTAAAAGAAAAGCAGCCACTGCTGAACCTGGAGAAATTGGGAAAGTACCTTAATCACTCAGTCCTCCTGTCTTCTCGTCTCCAGTCCTTACTTCCTATACTAAACCCAAATAGAAGGCAGAGAGCAGGGTATCCTGGGTGATTCAGTCCCTAGCAGTTGACCTTTCTGAACATAGAAAAGGGCAGAGTAACACAGAGAAATGATCGGAGGGAGCAAATGGAAAAAAATCATAACAACTCCCAAATTCATTTTGTGAGGCCAGCATAACCTCGATAATAAAACTTAACAAGGACATTTCAATAAAGAAAAATTACAGCCACACTCAAAAACACAGAGGGAAAAACGCTAAACAAATTATTAGGAAACTGAATTCAGTAATATATATTTAGAAAGATAATAAAAGAGAAACAAGTTGAACCTAATTCGAGAATGCAAAGTTAATTTAATATCTGAACATAAATCAGTGTAATTCAACATATAAACAGAATAAATAAGAAAAACCAGGTAATAATCTCAATCAATGCAGAAAAGAATTAAAAATTCAACATTCAAAAAACATTTTAAAATCTATTACTAAACTAAGAATTAAAAATGATTTTCTTAGAAAAAGGAACCTTCCAACACTGTTAGTGGGAATGTAAATTGGTATAGCCACTATGGAGACCAGTATGGATGTTCCTTAAAAAACTAAAACTAGAGCTACCATATGATCCAGCAATCCCACTCCTGGGCATATATCCAGAGAAAACCATAATTCAAAAAGATACAGGCAACCCAATGTTCATTGTAGCACTCTTTACAATAGCCAAGAAATGGAAGCAACCTAAATGTCCATCGACAGATGAATGGGTAAGGAAAATGTGGTATATATATATATATATATATATATATATATATATATATATATATATATATATATATATGGAATATTACTCAGGTATAAAAAGGAATGACATAATGCCATTTGCAGCAACATGGATGGACCTAGAGATTATCACACTAAGTGAAGTAAGCCAGACAGAGAAAGATAAATATCATATAATATTGCTTATATTGGAATCTTTAAAAAAAAGATACAAATGAATTTATTTCCAAAACCGAAAGAGACTCACAGACACAGAAAACAAACTTACGGTTACCAAAGAGGAAAGGAGGAGGGAGGAGGGATACATTAAGAGTTTGGGATTAACATGCACACACTACTATGTATAAAATAGATAAGCAACTAGGACCTATTGTATAGCACAGGGAACTGTACTCAATATTTTATAATAACCTATAAGGGAAGAGAATCTGAAGAATATATTTATATATATATATATGTTCAGTGATATATATATATATATATATTCGGTTATATATATATAACTGAATCACTGTGCTGTATACCTGAAACTAACATTATATTGTAAATCAACTACACTTCAATAAAAAAAATAAAACAAAATTTTTAAATTTTTAAAAAGATGACTTCCTGGGGCTTCCCTGGTGGTGCAGTGGTTGAGAGTCCGCCTGCCGATGCAGGGACACGGGTTCGTGCCCCAGTCCGGGAAGATCCCACATGCCGCGGAGCGGCTGGGCCTGTGAGCCATGGCCGCGGAGCCTGTGCTCCACAACGGGAGAGGCCACAACAGTGAGAGGCCCGCGTACCGCAAAAAAAAAAAAAAAAAAAGTTTATAAAAAAAAGATGACTTCCTTAATCTTTTAAAGTGTATCTGTAAGAAATCAATACCAAACATCATACTTAATGATAATATATTTTAAATTTTCTCATGGAATTTTTTTTTAAATACTAAGTTCACAGCAAGTGAATAAGGCAATAAAAAGAAATATGTTAGAAGGATTATGTACATGTTGTGATTATATATGTAAAACAATCCAAAAGAATATAAAATTAAAATATTAGGATTAGGATTAATAAGTTTATTTAGCAGGATTTCTTGATACTAAGTTAATACCAAAATCAATTGTCTTTATACACACCAGCTGCAAAACACTTAGAATATAAATTTTTTAGTGATGCCATTTCCAACAGCATAAAAAAATCAAATCTCTTAGAATAAATCTAATAAAATTCACGAAGAGCTCTGTACAAAATATTATAAAATATTATGGAGAGAAATTAAAGATGACCAAAACAAGTAGGAGAAAACTATGTTCATAGATTGAAATATTATGTATTGCAAAGATATCAATTCTCTCTAGATTGATTTCATTTCCATGTAATACCAGTCAAAATTCCAAAAAATTTTTGATAAATTGTAACAAGTTGTTTCTAAAATATATATATGGAAATGCAAAGAATCAAGAGTAGCCAAGGCACTATTGAATGAGGAGGAGGAGAAGGCAGTAGTGGTAGTGGTGGTAGTGGTGATAGTGAAATCATATATCAAGTCTTGCAATAAACATACAATAGTGAAGAAAGTGTGTTATTTTTGCAAAGATAGACAAGTAGATCAATGGAATAATATAGAGAGCCCAGGAACAGCCCCCACACATATATATGTACACTTGACCTAAAAGGGAAAAAAAGGAAAAGATATTTTATTTTTTTTAAATTTTTTTATTGAAGTATAGTTGATTTACAATGTTGTGCTAATTTCTGCTGTACAGCAGTGACTCACTTATACACATTTATACATTCTTTTTTTATATTCATTTCCATTATGGTTTATCCCAAGAGATTGGATATAGTTCCCTGTGCTATACTGTAGGACCTTGTTACTTATCCATTCTAAATGTAATAGTTTGCATCGACTAACCTCAAACTCCCAGTCCATCCCTCTCCCTACCTCCAACCCCCTTGGCAACCACAAGTCTGTTCTCTATGTCTGTGAGTCTGAGGAAAAGATATTTTAAATAAATAATACTGAAATAACTGGATGACCATTTGGGATAAATGAAACTTGAATCCAACTTCAGGCCACACACAAAAGGCCCAGCTGATTTGAATGACCTTCTGGCATCTCAGCTAAAACTGAATACTCCAGGATAATCTAGGATGGCCATTCTGGGAGGCCTAAGGGGATTGCTCATCTCTGCTCTACACAGCCTCTCATCCTCTAGTAATCCAGCCCAGCCTGGCTCACATGGCAGCAGCTTTCCAATGGAGCACTGGTTCTCAACTGGGGTGATTTTGCCCCATTCCACAGGACATTTGGCAATGTCTACAGACCATTTTTGTTGTCAAAATTGGCGTTCGAGGCTGTGAGGTCCTGTGTAAGGAGGCTCGCTCCTGACATCTAGTGGGTAGAGTCCAGGGGCTCTGATAAACCTGCTACAATGCACAGGAGAGGCCCCAACAAAGAAGTATCAGATCCAAAATGTCAGTAGTGTTGAAGTTGAGAAATATTGCAATAGAGTGAGTAGAAACTCTAAGGTTTCTTGAGGCCTAGGCTTGGATATCATAAAATATGATTTTCACTTCATTCTACTAAGCAAAATGTCACAAAGTCAGTCCAGATGCAAGGGGTTGGAAAATAGATTACACCTTTTGGTGGGAGGAGCTACAAAGAATTTATAGACATTTGTTAGCTACCACAAAAGCTGATGTTTTAGGGGTGGAGTGGGAGATTGAACTACTAGGTTTTTATGAAATGGAGAAAATTGATCCACATAAGTTGAGGTTAGGCAGAAGGGTTCAAGGATGGTTCTGAGATTTCAGAAGTGGAGCATTAAGGAAATAGAGAGGCAGTAGACTAAGATTAAGATGGCAACAGTACTGTGTAATATTCAGGTCTGACATGTTGATTTTGAGATACCCACATCTAGGGAGGAGAATTGAGTCATTTGAGTTAAGTCCCATGAATGCAGGATGCCACAAAGTCTTGTCAGTTAACATAGATAAATAAAACTTGAAGTTTATCTTATTGCCATACTCACCATAATGTCATAACTCCAAAAATCCAAGCTCAAATTAAAAAAAAAAAAAAATGGGGCTTCCATGGTGGCGCAGTGGTTGAGAGTCCGCCTGCCAATGCAGGGGACACAGGTTCGTGCCCCAGTCCGGGAAGATCCCACATGCCGCAGAGTGGCTGGGCCCGTGAGCCATGGCCACTGAGCCTGCGTGTCTGGAGCCTGTGCTCCGCAACAGGAGAGGCCACAACAGTGAGAAGCCCGCGTAGGGCCAAAAAAAAAAAAAAAATACAGAAAATAATCTAGGTCTTCACTAAGGCCACTTGATGAGTCAGCAAAGGGAGAATTACAAAACACAGCAAACACAACAATCTTTAAAACTCTGTTTAGACATTTCCTTCATTCCCCCAGTCCCATTACACAGGCACCTACTCACATTTCTTCTCTCTTTTACAGACCCCCCAAAATTGCTCTCATCCTACCTGACTTTCTTTTTATTCCTCCACTACTTGTCTTCCTCCCTGCCACCTTCCTTGGATCTTATTTTTCTTGGTAGGATATATCCTAGCAATCTACCCCTTAATATTTGCTTTTCCCTTTTACCACCCCACTCAACAAAACCAAAGAATTCTCCCCGGTTCCTACTTCCTTAGAAAATGAATTAAGTGGAGGTTAATAGATTTTTTTATGTTCTAAATATTTTAGCTCCTGGCTAGCTGCATGGAGAAAAGTGATTCTATGACACTGCCTTGCCTGCAATTTGTCTACACATCTATATACACTTACAGGGATAAAAATTGGTCTCAGCTTCCATTTCCAGGTATAAATGAGCAGAAAGACTTCAGACCTGAGGTGGGATCAGGGCTTGCCTCAAACTTTAAGTGATTTCCCCTGAAGTGTAAGCTATGTGAACACACAGAGCATATCCACAGGACATGATGTTTCACGGAGAAATAGCATTTATCCTGCCTAACAATGTTTGAAGCATGTCAGTACTGAACAATTCATTTCCACAGGCTCAATGATAGGGCCCTGTCTTAGTCTTCAGGAGCTGCTATCACAAAATACCATAGACTGAATGGCTTAAACAAAACATTTGTTTTCTCAAAATTCTGGAGGTCGGGAGTCTGAGGTCAGGTGCCAGCATGGTTGGGTTCTGGTGAGAGCCTCTTCCTGGATTGCTGATGGCCACCTCCTTGATATATGCTCACATGGCCTTTCCTTGGTGCATGTGAAGAAGAGAGAGAAAGCTCTGGGGTGTCACTTTCTCTTCTTATAAAAGCACTGATGCCATTGTGGAGGACCCAGCCTCATAATCTCCTCTAAACCTAATTACTTCCCAAAGGCCCCACCTCCAAATACCACTACACTGGCAGTTAGGGCTTCAACATATAAAATTTGGGGGAACACAAACATTCAGTTCACAATGTGCCCAAAGATTCTAAGATCAGGAAGAAACAACTTTATAGGAGAGTGTGAAAACCACTGTCTTTCATACATAATTTTTTCCTGGAGTTGAATTCAGAGCAATTCTTACCTTCATGATAAATATAATTTATATCAAAGCCTAAAATAAGATCTATATTTATTCCTGATTTTAAAGTATTTTAGTGCTTCTCACAAAGCCACCAGTCCCTGACTTTATTAACTTTAAGCAAACATGCTCTGTTTTTTAAAATTTTATTAATTCCTACAATTAGAAATCCTTTTCTGTCCTTTTTCATGACAATATCTTCTCTTTTCAAACATCAATTTTTCTTCTTACTGAATTGAAGAGGTAAAAAAAGAAGTTGAATAGCATTGTGAATGTAAACACATTTGTTGCCATGGGAGCAGCAGCAGCTGAACGAGGAGAACCACTTGTGGCTGCAGTATCTGCAGGAGACCAATTATCAAATCTGGAATCTCTAATTCAGTAAACAGGAGCAACAGTGAGCATAGTTAGAGAAAATTACTTATTTTAGTGGGAGGGAAAGAGGTAAGCCAGGAGACTTCAAGAAATATAGGAGGCAGAGATAAAATTGATGTGCATGTCCATTGCCTAATGAAGTGGTTGTTTTCAAAGGAGCCTGGGGAAAATGCAATTTGCAGCTACTGTGACTGCAACATGGGAGTCTAATATCACCTCCTATGTTTACCGGCAGTTCCCCAACAAGCCTGGATGGTGCCACCCTACAATTAAGCTGACTGTTGCCAAGCTGCTGCCTACTGTGTACCATAAAATTCTGAGCAATGTAAAACAAGTCCAGTAGGACTTGGCCATTCACTTAGCTTTACAGAAGAAAATCTGCTTAAATGCTCAGTGCCATGGAAATAAAGCTACAGCTACATTTCTCATTCTTCTCCATCTTAATAATGAGGAGAGTAATCAAGGAGACTTTTTATTTACCAAAAGCATCATTATTTGTCCTCTGGGTCTTAGGGGTTGGGGAGCATCTTGGTGCATTTTGTTTTCCAGTTGTCTTAAGAAAAAATGTTAATAGGAACAATTAAGTACACCCACATTTCTGAGATTTTGCACACAAGAACTGAGGACCCACCTCATGAGGACTTGTACCTACTAGAGGGTATGCAATAAAAATTATTTGTGTCCTATATGACATCACCAGAACCAGGACCCCAAGAACTAGGGCCTCAAGGATCTAGTTTGTCACAATCACAAAAAATAGTCCAATGAACTCCTTGATGAATTATTTGACTATTCAGGCTTTTTGATCCTTCTCTGTTGTTCACTAAACAGAACAGTTTCCTGCACACATCACTGGTACTTAATAAAATTTATTTAATTGAATTTAAGTAGACAGAATGAAAAGTTGTTAAAACAATTAGTTGTACCAAATATGAATAGTTGAATTTGATTGACGTGTGATAATATATCTTAAAAGACTTTAATTTCTGCATTTTAAACTAAACTAGTGGGTTTTTAAATTTTATTATAAAACTATTAAATTTATTTCTCTGTGGGCCCCAAAAAGATGGTCAGTCTTGGTTTACAGAGGTTGAGTTTGTACAGTGGAAACAACAATGCCCAGATTTTTTTTTAAGTTTTGTGTACAGCTTGGACTCTAATTGGCTGCATGACTTTGGGCAAATCTTTAATGCTCATTTTCCTATTCTGTAATGTTCTCCCTGGTGAGGTCCAAATGACATTATAAATCTGAAGGCAATTCAAAATTTGTAAGTTATAAAATAAACTATATAAACCTAACCTCCTTAGCGTCTTTACACAAATGCCATCTTCTTAGTGAGGCCATCCTTGAGCCCCTTGTCTAAAATGCAGCTCACCACCAACCCCATTCCTGCTTTTTTTGTCTCTTTACCGCCTATCAGTGTGTTGCACAATACATCCTACTTATTTGTTTTGTGTAAGGACTCCCTGCTTCCTAGAATATAAGCTCCATGAGAACAGAGTTTGTTGTCTGTTTCTTTCCCCAGCTATATCCACAGACCTAAATATTTATTAACTAGATGTTTATAAATACTTTTGAATGAATGAATGAATGCAAAAGTGAATGAATAAAAAATTCATTGTCAATTTTTTCTAAATGGATTTTCAAAATGATGGAAACATAGGCAGAGTCATTACATCAAGGTTTCTGATCAGATCTGTTAAAGTCAACAAACTTCAGTGAAAGATTTAGGACACCCACAAAGCAGACGGTCTTAGGCATACCTCTCAACCATTCCCACTCTGTCACATGGAGAAGCCAACTAGTAACATCAGCTCCAGCCCTCTGATAGGATTGTTATCAGCATAAAATATGATTATGTGAGCAAAGTGCTTTAAAAGTTAAAAACACCCATAAAGTATTACATTCTGTATTATTATTTAACAGTGGGGTTTCTGGTTCCTTAGTATTTTGTCATGTCATTAAGCCATGGTGGGAGGAAGAGTGACAGTTGCAATAAAAACGTTTTCCAAAGAGTGAAGAGAAGGAAGTTGTAGCTGGTCTCAGCCCCTCTACTCTGAATGCATTTGGAACCTCAGTCATGAGCTACAGAGTAGAACACAGACCACAGGGCTTTGGCCAGAGATCAGGGACACCCTCAGTGTTCTTCATGAAACTTGGAAGAGTCGAGCTGTTAAGCAAACTCAGGTATTCTAGCAAACTAAAATGTGTAATGTGCACTGTTCAGTACCTCATAAAAGGGATAATTAAAAACGTTTAAAAATTAGTCATACATTTTAAAATAATAAATCCCTGCTTCTTTCAAAATGTCATGAAAATGTGAAGTTTCTCCTGACAGATTCAATTGTTCTTTAGGTACTATTTTCCTTTAGTACCTATGCATATGATTAACTTTCAAATAACACTACGTTTTTAGGCATTAAAATTCAGACTAGTTTTCCACATTTTGTGTTTCTCTTTTCTTCAGAATCATTATATGTTAGGTGTTGAGAATGGTTTTTAATGACAAACCTTCTAGAATAAGTTGAGTCAGAAACAAGGAAAGTTCTAGGCCTACGTGTTGGGAAATGATGTGATTATTGAAGAACGAAACACTTTGGAGTCACACTGCCCTGTGTTTCAATCACAGCTAAGGGACTGTTTCAGCCAGTTTCCTGGCTGATTTCAAAATAGGTTCCAGATTCTGGCTTCTGTGTATGGAAATGGTGGATACAAGATACTTTTCAGATGTCTATTGTATGAGCTGGTATGCATAAGGGTTTTTAATCTTTAATCTGAAGACAGAGGGATAGGTGGAGAAGAGAGGAGTGTGAAAGAGAGAAGATGAAGGCAGTCTGTCTCCTCAAATGAACCAGGCATTAGTTTGAGGTCCAGTGGAAAGAGGAATGAAGAACAGAAGTTGAAGAAGCAGTAATTTATGAGGCAAGGAATGGGGATGTGTGTGCACTAATGGTACAATAAGTGCAAATTCAGGTCTGGGTGAAAATGTGCTGCACAGAGATGAGAATAAAGCCATCCTTTAGCCTGAATTCCTTTTACCCTCTTACAGCAACCCATGCTGCCGCTGAACTCAATTCAGACTTCGGGATCCAAGGGCAGCTGCCAACCCAGTGGCTCTGCTTGGCAGAAACTCTTGGAGAGGTCATTCTCAGCAGAAGTGATGCTGACCCCCATCAATGTGGGAATCAGAGTGGAGGAACAGAAGTAGCCTTGCTCTCAAATCCATGTGAGACACCATGGAGAGAGACTGGAAGGGTGACTCTCACACAGGAAGTGATAAGGGCACTGCCGTTTTGGTGGTAGTGTTAGCAGGACCTCATCTATACACAGGTAAGACTTGGAGCAATTCTGGTTATACAGAATATAGTTACCTCAAAGTCCTATTGAAAGGATTGAATTAGATGACAGTGAGGTGTATGGCACTTTGATTTGACACATAGACGGTACTTGATAAATGTATCAGTCTTAGAGGATTTCACAGGTACCTGAATGCAAAAGAGCAAAAAGCATACCCACAGCCCTCAGTGTCCTTCTCTGTTGCCCACCACTTACATAAGCAAACTTACTGAAACTGTAATGGCTCCAGGGGTTTGGATGATTGTCCAAGATGATATCTAATAGGTTTCTGTTCCCTGCACAAATAACAGTCTGGACTTTGATCCCATTTCCATGTCAGGAGTCAGGGGACAGATAGGCACATTGGAATATGCCATGTGTGTTTGTATTCCACCTCTCTGGCATCGCTTAAGTATCGTATAAATTAACAATATCCTTTGAAAGAGAGAACATTTTTTGACTTGAAATAGTGCCAATATTAAATGAACAGATCTAAATAAAGTTAGCCATAAACATAATCATCTGGATCAGAGGAAATTTTTATAGCCAAATCACCATCCCATAGTAGTCCAACATGATATTTTTAAAGCCCCTGTAATGTTGCCCTCTCTAAGGGGCTTTATGAAAAGAAGTAAAAAAGAAAGGCCTAATAATAAAAATCAAAATGAGGCTGTATACCAAACACTACAAAATAAAACATTTATCTTTCCCAGTGGTTTTTCACAGCCAGTTCTTCCACTTCATCTACTGCCGAGAAGTTTTATGTTCTCTTGATTACATCCAGAGCAAAATTGCCCCAAATTATTTAATCATATGCGTACCAGGAATGCACTACATCTGGCAAATATAAAGTGAAATCAGCTGCCTCTGTTTTTCCCAGAATTAAATACGCAGTTGTGTGGACTTTCTGAGTAACATAGATTTATGAAATCAGTGTAAATTAAAATAAAAAAATCGCGGTTTTTCAGTCAGATGAATGATTCAAAGGACAAGAATGTGAAACTTCTTAGCTGTGTTCTCAACCATAGGAAATTCTCATTAGGCCTGAGTAAATGTGCATAGTAGTATGTACTAGGTTATAAAAGATCTTCAAGCTAGGAGCCACATTTTCTTTTTCTTGAGAGATTTTTCCACTCTCTCCAACCCTACTCCCTACCCCATTTATATTGCAATGTAGAATTATAGCTATATAGGAACTTAGATAGCAACCAGTCCAATCACTCATTTTAAAGATGAGAAACAAAACTCAGTAAAAATAGTCTTTTTGGTTTAAAACTTTCTGAAAAGATAGTTAAAAATCCTAATCCAGGAGAATGTTTATAAAGGCTCTCTTTGCTTGGGTCTAACCTTAGAGGCCTATAAAGGAAGACATTTTTGTCACCAAGCAATAGGAAATATGAGGCAAAAAGATTGCATGTTTATCTCTTCCAAGAGACTATGAATTCTTCAAACAAAAGTACTAAGTCCTATTATGTTTATAGTTTAATAATGCCCAATATAGACATTAAATAAACATAAAAATAATACACTATCCCATATGTGAAATAAATCAAATATTTCTCCTCCTCATCCTATTTCAGGAAAGATTTGTCAGATCTTCCATAAAATTTTCCTGTTATGGACTGTGTCAGCAGCAGATGCCAAATATTACATGTAAATTAAATACTATATAACTGTTTTCAGTGACACAGATCACAGCACATAGTCAATGGTCTCGACTAGCTAGTGACTTAATTTCTGCATGTGCACAAAGAGAACATACAGAAGACTGCAATAGAGTTTAAAATATCCACATTTATAAATGCCCAACTTTTGATATGCATGTAAAATCATTCTTTTTAAAAAGAACATTCTCCACAAAGAACGCATGAAGATCTTGGAATTTGGTCGTATTTATGTTGTTAATAATATGCCTATGTAAACAAGTAGTTTTCAGCTGCTTTTTGAAACTGCCAAAGAATCATTATTTTTAAAAAAGTATTTTTACTTAGTTCTTAATAGGTAGAGAATTCTCTGTAAGAATCTCCAAGTAGTTTTACAGAGAATAATTTCACTAACCTTTACAGTATGCTTCTCTGCAAAAGAGTTTCTAAAAGGAAAGTTATACTGGCACATTGCACTGAGGGTGGTGATGGGAGATAAAAGCCTGACTCTCACCATACTGCTCACACTGGGGGCCTTTTGTAGTAGCTTTACAACTATCCCAATATGTGAAGGTGTACTTCACCTAGCATGTGCAGACTTAGTAACAGCAAAAAACAGCCACTGAGGGGCTTCGAAATGTCAATCTTAATATAATTCAAGTTCCAGCAAGTAGAAATGTAAACATTTTAAAACCCACACAGACACCATTGCCCACTCTCTCTCATATCCCCTCACACCCATTCTGAGTTCCTATAGTTCTTATGGACAACTTCTGGGCACACTGACAACTTCACATCTCAAACACCCTGCCCTATCCTTTTCTCCACTTGCAGGTTCTCCCTATGAGAGACTGCTTGCACAAATGGTCATGCAAAAATCTTAACTTTATTCTGCTTCAGGTGTGCTTTATATTCCACACTCTTGCTATTATGATGCAAATCTACTATAAGCAAGGCTCCTTTTAGCCATATTTGTGGGCATTCTGGAAGTGCTGGGGATTAAACATAAGAAGCAATCCTCACCAACAAGGGAAGGAAATGAATACCCCAACTTCCTTGTCGCTCAGTAAGATTACTTTAAGTTCCTGACGGCATCCCTAGCTGGACTGAACCTCATTGCCTACATAGGTAATCCACCTCGTTTAATGCACCCTCTAATGGCTTTTCTCCCTTCCCTCTCCAACCTTCTCACTCAGCTCCTTCAGCTGTGCAACCCAAGATCCATCCAGACAAACTACTTATACACAAGTCCTTTTTTTCAGGGTCAGGTTTTAAGGGATCACAACTAAGACAAAACCTTCCTTCAAACAAAGTCAGTGGTAATGAACAAATCTCAGGTAGTGGGAGGCTGGGAGAGGAGGAGGGAAGAAGTGTCACCTTTTACTAAATATTGGGAAATGTGTTCCAATCATAATGTACCATTATGCTAAGAAAATCTCATAAGGGGCATATTCTTCACTTTCAAACCACAGATGTTTTCAGGTGTAGTTTCTGGAGCTATATCTCCCTCAACATATTTTTCTAATGATACTTGGTTTTCAGAGTCACTACATTTGTCTATAGGTGCCAGCCTTTGTCTTATCTGGCAAAGCTTGCGGAATTACAAGTTATGTTTCCATACTGCTTTACCTTTCAGTCTCTCCAGCTACTATCAGTCTGGTTTATAGTAACAGTTAAATATTTAAGTGAAGAAAGAAGAAAGGAAAGAAGGAAGGAAGGAAGGAAGGAAGGAAGGAAGGAAGGAAGGAAGGAAGGAAGGGTGAGAGGGAGGGAGGAGATATAACAGAGTTTGAAAATGCATTTGGTGCTAAACCATGAAGTTCTAAAGGGCCAGTTTGATTCATTCTGTGTATATAAATTATAATATTTGCAAATTACTTGGTTATCTGTAATTCTTAACAGTAAGCCCAGATATTCTTTAATGTCAAGTGAAAATGTAACTTTCACATACCAGAAACTCAGGAAAAACACTGAGATCTGAGGCACATTCTTCAAAGGAAATTAAAAAGTCTGAACACCAAAGCAGAGCTCAGTAAAGAGAGTCAAACCAAGGCATTCCAAGGTCTTAGCGGGTGGTTTAGTTCAGGAATATTTTATTCCATTCCATAGAAGAACAAAGAATTCAAAACTCAAATGTGCATAAAGGAAAACACAGTGTATGATGTTTCTGGGTCTTTAAAACATAATAAAAGTTTGTCTACATGAAGATGAAGTGAATGGTGAAAAAAAAAAATCTTGTGAAAATTAAAGTAGTGATACTCTTACCCTACAATCCAGCAATACACTCCTTGGTATTTACCCAAAGGGGTTGAAATTTTATGTCCATGCAAAACCTGCACACAGATATTTATAGCAGTGTGCAGATGTTAATATCAGTGGCTGGCAGGGGTTAGGGGGAGGGAGAGATAAATAGGTGGAGAATAGAAGATTTTTAGGGCAATGAAACTACTCTGTATGATACTATAATGGTGGATACATGTCATTACACATTTGTCCAAACCCATAGAATGTACAAAACAAAGAGTGAACCCTAATGTAAACTGTAGACTTTGGATGATAACGATAGGTTGATCAATTGTAACAAATGTACCACTTTGGTGTAGGATGTTAATAATAGGAGAGCTTATGCAGAGGGTATATGGGAAATCTCTGTACCTTCTATTCAATTTTGCTATGAACCTGAAATTGCTCTAAAAAATAAAATTTATTTTAAAAAAAATATTAAAGTAGTGCATGATTTTGTTCTCCCCAGCAATTAGCTATCTTGAACTGACTTGTTCAAAATTGCTCTTAAGAAGTTATTTCTTTCTCCACCCTCCTCAAAATAAAATCAAAATAAAGAGGAAAATAATCAACCTTGAAATGCTTGTGAGTTTTTATTTTCTTCATACCACTCTCTCCAAATCATGTTTTTACAAACGGTCTGGAGATGCAAAATTTTTATGAAAATATTCTCTTCAAATTATAGTGCAAACACCTTGGAATCTGTGTGATCTTTTAGTTCCTACCTCAAGAATTAATTTTCTTGGTTTTCTTTCCAAGACAAGCAAGCTGTAATTCAGTTGAGGGAATACAATAAGTAATTCATCTAGGCTGTAAATTCAACCTGTTGAGCTTCTGGCAACTTGCCCCTCCTCACCATTTCTTCAGATCTTCCTCTCCTCCTCCCTTTATCCTCTTCACTCCCATGCATACACAGCCCACCCCCTCCCCCAGTAGCCTCCTTGGAAGCAAGGAGGAAGGTTTTGAAGTCACTCAGGCATAATAATTTGCTTTCTATTTTTCAAAACAGATCTACCGGTAAAACAAATCAAGTGTCAGGCAAAGTGGTATAATCAAATGTTGTGTTTTGTACCTCTTTCTGAAGGACAAATAAATTTTCCCTCCATAGGGATGAGAAATTATTTAGAGGTTTGGAATAAACTTCACCTCTGCCCCCAAAGTCTTGATCTTCAAATATTGACTGTCTTGATGAGAAATGCAGACTATTCCCAACAGGCCAGACTCAGAGAGAATGCCAGGCTGCTCAATAACAGGGAAAGCAGTGCCTCTAGCTTCCTTTTCAGCATTCAGGTCACAAACTAGATCCCTTATGGTCTGCATTATATTTACAAGTTATAATATTTTAGTCTTCCTTTGCTTCTTCTCTGCCTCTTTGGAATGGAGGGATAGAAATTAATAAATATTAAAGTAAATATCATTTTAAAACCCACGCAAGTAGTAGGAAAAGAAATGCTGTTTTATTACATATTTATAAATGTATACCCAAAGCTTCTCATTCCAGGTTTCTGTTCATTTTAGAGATGGGGCCACACTAGTACTCTTCCAAGTCATTTTCAAAAAAGATGAACACTGAGGTCAAATTCTATGCAACATGACTTACGGTAATTAAATGCCATTCTCAAAGTAATTTCAGCAAAATCCCATGATCCCAGGTATATCAGTGATGAAGATTCTCTTCTTGACCAAACTCTAGAAGCATGGCCTCTAGCATCTTTAGGCCTGTCCCTAGGGTGACATTGGGCCCTCTTCAAATGCTGCCTGAGAAAGCTTATAATTATAAACCTTTCTCTGTTCCTTTAAGATGTAAATATTTCCCCCCACCCCCTTAACCGCCACCCCCACCCCACCCCACCCCCGGCCACACTGACCCATGCCCCATGCAGTGGAAGTATGAAGTCCTAACCACTGGGCTGCCAGGGAATTCCCTAAGATGTAAATATTCTACCACCGAAATCTGTCTCCTCAAGGTCCTGGAGGCCATCTCTTTGAAATACATTCAAGTATATAACTCTCACCCTGGCTCTCAGTAGCCATGGGAGAGGAAGAGCCTAACTTCAGATGACACCTTGCTCCAACTTGCATAACCACCCCCTTGTCATAAATATGCAAGAAGTTTGTTCCTCCTTGGGATAAGCACCAATTAGCCAGATAGCCTACGTACATGAACCAAATGCCCCTTTAGTGTCCTTCCTTTACCACATCTCAGTGTTTAAAAAGGCTCCTGCCTTTGATTTCAGCAGACTTGAGCTCAGGTTACACTGAGTTCTCTCCCCTATTGCAATAGTTATTACTGAATACAATCTGCCTTTGTTGCCATTAGCTACTGTCCTGCTTTATCTCTTTTGGGCTTTTTGTTTGTTTGTTTGTTTTTTGTGGTATGCAGATCTCTCATTGGTGTGGCCTCTCCCGTTGCAGAGCACAGGCTCCGACGTGCAGGCTCAGCGGCCATGGCTCATGGGCCTAGCCACTCTGTGGGATCTTCCCAGACTGGGGCATGAACCCGTGTCCCCTGCATCAGCAGGTGGACTCTCAACCACTGCACCACCAGGGAAGCCCCTGCTTTATCTTTGACATCAGTCAAGGTTCAATGAAAGAAACTGTAAGCACTCTAGGCATTTCAGACAGAAGAAATTTAAATACAGGTAATTAGGTATTTACAAAGTTTTATTGCAAGATGACTGGAGAGTATTGAGAGTTCAGTATGAGAGTATTGAGAGTTCAGTATGAGAGTATTGAGTATTGAGAGTATTGAGAATTGAGAGTAGAGTTACTACTTTTACCATTTACACTAGGAGCATTTTTAAGTGTGAGTGGTACTTTATTAATAATTACACTGGTACGAGGAGGAGTCAAGATGGCAGAATAGGAGGATGCAGAATTTGTCTCTCCTCACAAGTACATCAAGAATACATCTACAAATGGAAAAATTCTCAAGAACAACTGCTGAGCATTAGCAGAAGACTTTTGGACACCTAAAAGGACAAGAAAAATCCCCTCACAACCAGGTAGAATGAAAGAAAGAAAAAAAGAAAAGAGGAATTAGAAAAGGGATCAGCAACTCTGGCAGGAAGCTGAAGGTGAAGAGAGGTTCCTGCACTCAGAAAAAAACCCTCATGGTGGGGAAATCAGCTGGGACACAAAGGTACCTTCAGGTGATCAAAGGAGAAAGCAGTGGATGGTCTGTGGAAGGGAGGGCAAAGTAAGAATTGTGCACATGGTCTGTGCTGCAGCCCTATGTACGCCAGCCTGAGTCGTGTGTCTCCTGTTGTGAAGGGGGGCTGGGTGCTGGAAAGTGGGGTTTGGAATGTGGACCCAGAAAGGGGACAGCTGTTGGCTGTGAAAAGACATCCTGAAGGGACAGGGGTAAGGAGTGCCACAACCGGGAATGTTTGCAGTAAAAGCCTGGGACACGATAGAAGCAAGGCGTCATTGTTGAGTGGCGTGCAAGGGGTGGGGCCACCATTACAACCCCTTTCCCCACCTGCCAGCTTCTTCAGCCTACTCGGGCACTAGGAGGGGCACCCATCTGAGCAGGCTCACCTGCCCCTCAAGCCAAAGCCTCCTAAATGCCGCCCATCCCAATGCCTCCTTGGGAATCAGCCATGGGCACCCCTGCCTGAGATGGGAATCCACCATTGCTGACAGGGTCTGAGTGCTAAAGCATGAGGGTGAGAGAGCAGATCCGGGGAGAGGAATGCTGTTGGCTGTGGGATACAACAGGAAGGATCTCATCCAGATTTGACAGAGAAATACAAAGCTTTACAGAGAAACAATAGCTAACAGAATTCATCACAACCAAACCAGCCTTACAACAAATGCTAAAGGAAACTCTCTAAGAGAGAAACACAAGAGAAGAAAAAGACATATAAAAACAAACCCAAGGGGCTTCTCTGGTGGTACAGTGGTTGAGAGTCCACCTGCTGATGCAGGAGATATGGGTTTGTGCCCCGGTCCGGGAAGATCCTACATGCCGTGGAGCAGCTGGGCCTGTGAACCATGGCCGCTGAGCCTTCACGTCTGGAGCCTGTTCTCCACAATGGGAGAGGCCACAACAGTGAGAGGCCCGCATACAGCAAAAAAAAAAAAAAAAAAAAAAAACCAAAACAATTAAGAAAATGGTAATAGGAACATACATATTGATAATTACCTTAAATGTGAATGGATTAAATGCTCCAACCAAAAGGCACAGACTGGCTGAATGGATACAAAAACCAGACCCATACATATGTTGTCAACAAGAGTCCCACTTCAGACCTAGAGACACATACAGACTGAAAGTGAGTGGAGAAAGATATTCCATGCAAATGGAAATCAAAAGAAAGCTGAGTAGCAATACTTATATCAGACAAAATAAACTTTAAAATAAATACTATTAAAAGAGACAATGAAGGACACTACATAATGATCAAGGAATCAACTCAAGAAGAAGATATAACAATTGTAAATATTTTTGTACTCAACATAGAACCACCTCAATACGTAATGCAAAGGCTAACAGCCATAAAGGGATAATTTGACAGTAACACAGTAATAGTACGGGACTTTAACACTCCACTTACACCAATGGATAGATCATCCAGACAGAAAATTAATAAGAAACCACAAGCCTTAAATGACACATTCGACCAGATAGACTTAACTGATATTTATAGGACATTCTCTCCAAAAGCAGGAGAATACCGTTTCTTCTCAAGTGCATATGGAACATTCTCCAGGATAGATCATATCTTGGGTCACAAATCAAGCCTTCGTAAATTTAGAAAATTGAAGTCATATCAATCATCTTTTCTGACAGCAACGCTATGAGACTAGAAATCAATTACAGGAAAAAAAACTGTAGAAAAACACAAAGACCTGGAAGCTAAACAGCATGCTACTAAATGATCAAGAGATCACTGAAGAAATCAAAGAGGAAATCAAAAAACTGCTAGAAACAAATGACAATGAAAACACAACAACCCAAAACCCATGGGATGCAGCAAAAACAGTTCTAAAAGGGAAGTTTATACAATCCTACCTCAAGAAACAAGAAACACCTCAAATAAACAACCTAACCTTACACCTAATGCAATTAGAGAAAGAACAACAAAAAAACCCCATAGTTAGCAGAAGGAAAAAAATCATAAAAATCAGATCAGAAATAAATGAAATAGAAACAAAGAAGACAATAACAAAGATCAATGAAACTAAAAGCTGGTTCTTTGAAAAGATAAACAAAATTGATAAACCTTTAACCAGACTCATCAAGAAAAAAAGGGAGAGGACTCAAATCAATAAAATTAGAAATGAAAAAGGAGAAGTTACAATGGACACCGCAGATGTACAAAGGATCATAAGAGACTACTGCAAGAAACTATATGCCAATAAAATGGACAACCTCAAAGAAATGGACAAATTCTCAGAAAAGTACAACCTTCCAATACTGAACCAGGAAGAAATAGAAATTATGAACACACCAATCACAAGTAATGAAATTGAAACTGTGATTAAAAATCTTCCAAAAAACAAAAGCCCAGGACCAGATGGTTTCACAGGCGAATTCTATCAAACGTTTAGAGAAGAGCAAACACCTATCCTTCTCAAACTCATCCAAAAAATTGCAGAGGGAGGAACACTCCCAAACTCATTCTACGAGGCCACTGTCATCCCAATACCAAAACCAGACAAAGATATCACAAAAAAAGAAAATTACAGGCTAATACCACTGATGAACATAGAAACAAAAATCCTCAACAACATACTAGCAAACAGAATGAAACAACACATTAAAAGGGTCATATACCGTGATCAAGTGGGATTTATCCCAGGGATGCAAGAATACTTCAATATATGCAAATCAATCAGTGTGATACACCATATTAACAAATAGAAGAATAAGAAACATATGATCTCAATAAATGCAGTAACAACTTTTGACAAAATTCAACACCCCTTTATGATAAAAACTCTCCAGAAAATGGGCATGGAGGGAACCTAACACAACATAATAAAGGTCATATATGACAAACCCACAGCAAAAATCATTCTCAATGGTGAAAAACTGAAAGCATTTCCTCTAAGATCAGGAACTAGACAAGGTTGTCCACTCTTGCCACTATTTTTCAACATAGGTTGGACGTCCTAGCCATGGCAATCAGAGAAGAAAAGGAAATAAAAGGAATACAAATTGGAAAAGAAGAAGTAAAACTGTCACTGTTTGCAAGTGACATGTTACTATACATAGAAAATCCTAAAGATGTCACCAGAAAACTACTAGAGCTAATCAATGAATTTGGTAAAGTTGCAGGATACAAAATTAATTCACAGAAATCTCTTGCATTCCTATACAATAACAAGAAAACCTCAGAAAGAGAAATTGAAGAAACAACCCTATTTATCATTGCAACAAAAAGAATAAAATACCTAGGAATAAACCTACCTAAGGAGGCAAAAGACTTGTACTACGAAAACTATAAGATGCTGATGAAAGACACCAAAGATGACAGAAATAGATGGAGAGATATACCATGTTCTTGGACTGGAAGAATCAATATTGTGGAAATGACTCTTCTACCCAAAGCAATCTACAGATTCAGTGCAATCCCTATCAAATTACCAGTGGCCTTTTTCACAGAATTATAACAAAAATTTTACAATTTGCATGGAAACACAAAAGACCTCGAATAGCCAAAGCAATCTTGAGAAAGAAAAACAGCTGGAGGAATCAGACTCCCTGACTTCAGACTATACTACAGGGCTACAGTAATCAAGACAGTATGGTACTGGCACAAAACAGAAATATAGATCAGTGGAACAGGATAGAAAGCCCAAAGATAAACCCGCATACCTATGGGCACCTAATCTATGACAAAGGAAGCAAAAATATACAATGGAGAAAAGACAGCCTCTTGAATAAGTGGTGCTGGGAAAACTGGACAGCTTCATGTAAAAGAATGAAATTAGGGCTTCCCAGGTGATGCAGTGGTTGAGAGTCCGCCTGCCGATGCAAGGGACATGGGTTCGTGCCCCGGTCCGGGAAGATCCCACATGCCGTGGAGTGGCTGAGCGCATGAGCCATGGCCGCTGAGCCTGTGCGTCCAGAGCCTGTGCTCCACAATGGGAGAGGCCACAACACTGAGAGGCCCGTGTACCACAAAAAAAAAAAAAAAAAAATGAAATTAGAACATTCTTTAACACCATGCACAAAAATAAACTTAAAATGGATTTAAGACCTAAATGTGAGACTGGCCACTATAAAACTCTTAAAGGAAAACATAGGCAGAACACACTTTGACGTACATCACAGCAATATCTTTTTCAAGCCATCTCCTAGAGTAATAAAAATAAAAACAGAAATAAACAAATGGAACCTAATGAAACTTAAAAGCTATTGCACAGCAAAGGAAACCATAAACAAGACAAAAAGACAGCCCTCAGAATGGGAGAAATTATTTGCAAACAAATCAACTGACAAGGGATTAATCTTCAAAATATACAGTCAGCTCATGCAGCTCAATATCAAAAAAACAAACAACCCAATCAAAAAAGGGGCAGAAGATTTAAACAGACATTTCTCCAAAGAAGACACACAGATGGGCAACATACACATGAAAAATGTTCAACATCACTAATTATTAGAGAAGTGCAGATCAAAACTACAATGAGGTATCACCTCACACTGGTCAGAAGAGCCATCATCAAAAAATCTACAAACAATAAATGCTGGAGAGAGTGTGAAGAGAAGGGGGCCCTCTTACACTGTTGGTGAAAATGTAAATTGATACAGTCACTATAGAGAACAGTATGGAGGTTCTCTAAAAATCTAAAAAAATAACTACCATATGACCCAGCAATCCCACTCCTGGACATATACCCAAAGAAAACCATAATTCCAAATGATACATGCACCCCAATTTTCATTACATCACTATTTACATTAGACAGGACATGGAAGCAACCTGAATGACCATCAACAAGGAATTGTTAAAGAAGATGTGGTACATATGTAGAATGAAATATTACCCAGCCATAAGAAGGAACGAAATTGTGCCATTTACAGAGATGTGAATGGACCTAGAGACTGTCATACAGAATGAAGTAAGTCAGAAAAAGAAAAACAAATATCATAAATTAATGCATGTATGAGGTATCTAGAAAAACAGTACAGATTAACCTATTTGCAAAGCATAAATAGAGACACAGATGTAGGGAACAAATGTACAGACACCAAGGTGGGAAAGCAGGCTGGGGGGTGGGATGAATTGGGAGATTGGGATTGACATATATATGCTGCTATGTGTAAAATAGATAACAAATGAGAACCTACCGTATAGCACAGGGAACTCTACGCTTTGCTCTGTGGTGACCTAAATGGGAAGGAAATCCAAAAAGGATTATACATATGTATATGTACACGTCTAGCTGCTTCACTTTGCTGTGCAGCAGAAACTAACACAACATTGTAAAGCAAGTATACTCCAATTAAAAAAATAATAAAGGCACTAATAAAATTTTGAAAATATGTCTTACAAAAATATGTTTACAGTGGCCCAAGGAAAAAAGTAACCTTTTTTTATTCCATTAGAGATGAAATATATATATATTAGGCTTTTCTATAGGAGGGTTCTCAACCTGGTTATTCATTAGAATCACCTTAAAAGTCATTAAAATGTTAATGACCAGGTCCCACTTCAGGTCAGTTAAGTCAGAATTTCCTAAGCAAAAAAGAGCCTGGGTAAGAGTACTTGTTAAAGTTTCCCAGTTGTTTTTAATGTGCACTGAGAGTTGAGCATCACCATTATATTGTGTATTGTACTCTCACTCTCTTTTCCTTGCACAGGTGGAACTTAAAAACAAAAACAAAAACAGTCAGAGGTTCTCTTCAGGTTACTGACTCCACACTAGTAACTGAGACACAGGTGCAATCAGAATATTTTAAGTGCCCAGAAAGGACAGAGAGGCAAGCGCTGACTTCCAAAAGTTTTCCTCCCTCAATACGGATAAATGAAAGATAAAAAAACTTAAAAAAAAATAAAATATACTGATTCACAGTTTAGGTTCCTTTTTGTTTTGTTTTGCTTTTACTATAAGACACAGTTGAGAAATAAGTAAACCACCGTTTGGGACACTCCTAGTGTGTCACAATGCCCTGCCTAATTGCTGGTAGGTTATATCATATACTGGTTAGTAATAAAAACTAGTAACTTACATCTCAGATGATTTTAATTTTAAGAACACAGTTATGGGTCAGTCTTTTGGATTATTTATTTAAAACTAAGCATTTGATTAAATCTATAGAAGAAATTATCTAAAAGTCCAATAATAGGGGATTGATTCAACAGATCATGGATGAAAAATAAAGATGTATTAAAGTAGACCAATACTGTTGTGTGTAAAACAAGTCAGGTTTAAAAGTAGTATAAATACTTTAATCCCATTTTTATAAAATATACATAAATATATGTAATATATACAGGCCAAATATATTATTTTTCATATATATTAGTCTTCCATATGTTGGGAAGAGGGAATCAACAGTTGGCAAGCCATGAGGGAGACTGGCTGGACCTTGCTTCCCACCCTGAGGCTGCTACAGCTAACAGATTGTGGAACATCTGACAAAGGTCAGCAGAAGGTAAAATTTCTTACCACATCAGCCTCCCAGATCTCTACCTGCAAGGTCTGGTGGAAAAGGAAAGTGGTGAGGGTCCCTTTCCTCTCTCTCTCTCCACTTAGATTAGCAGGAGAAAATATTTGTGGAGCTAGCTCCTTGGACTTAGTGACTGTTGGATATCATTTTCCTCCCAGATGGTCACTGTTTTTCTTTGTCTCTGTCTATTATGTCATTTGTTATAAGGAAGGAAACCATTGGTCTAATTAGGTTTTCCTTTCTTCTTGTTCTATATCCTAAGAGCTTGGATTTATGTCCACTGAGAATATTCACTCTGGTCTTTGCCATCCAGAAGGTCTATTTACCAAGGTGCCTCTGGTGGCCTGTTGAATAGACTAGGAATCTGAGACATTAAGTCATAAGCAGCATTCTTTTTGTCTGACTATGCCAGTTCTCAGGGGAATGTGTCATAAGAGGTACCAGTCAATAAAGGGCCTTTGTCATCTCAATCTTCATTGTCTTCAGTACACCTGTCTTACTGCCTGTAGCAATGAAGGACTTTTACTTTCTTAGACTAACACTGGGAGTTAACTTCTGGATCTTGTGAGGGCTACATACCCTCTTATGAGATGCTTCTTACATCTTTGGTTAAGCCATTTTTTTAGAAAAGGCTCATTAGTTTGAGTCACTATTTGAAATTAAGAGCTTACTCATCAATGGCCAATTGATGGATTCTTTAAATTGGTTATATTTAAAAGGAAGATTTTGAAGGAGGAGATCAAGATGGTGGAGTAGAAGGATGCTGAGCTCATTTCCCCAATGAACATATCAAAAATACATCTACATGTGGAGCAGTTCTCACTGAAAACAAACCAGAGACTGATAGAAAGACTCTTCTACAACCAAACCTATAAAGAAATACCCACACAGAGTCAGGTGGAAAGGGAGGATAAACAATCCTGTTTGGACAAAATGTTAGGACCCACATTCCCAAGAGGAGAAACAGAAGAGGAGTAGGGGGATATCCTGGGCTCAGATATCCTCCCTGGGGAGTGAGGTGTTTGAACCACATATTGGGCACCACAGCCCTGGGGTTCAACACCAGGAAGATGAGTCCCCTTAGCTGATTTGAAAACTAGTGGGACTTACAGGGGAGCTGTAAGAAACTGAGACTCTGCTTGTGAAGATCATGTATACACTTGCTTATTCCCAGCAACAAGGTGGGGGAAGAAGATTAAAACTGCCCAAGGCTCTGCCCAGTTTCCCATGACCGCCCCAGCATGTGCTATGACCCACACTGAGTGCCCACTCTGGCTCCTCTAGCTTATGTGCAGCTCCCGTCTAAGGTGAAGGCTGCCATTGCCAAGGAGAGTGTGCAATTTGGTTGGACAGAGCCAACTCAGACCCAAACCTCAGAGCTTCTGCTCCAGTACCTTGGGAAACAACCCCACCCCTGATAGGGCACTGTCAACCACTGAGCATAGGAGAAACCCTGGCTCACACCTGGCTCTGGCTCTAGACCTTCCATCTCCACCCCCAGCTCCCACCAACATGATAGCTGCCTGCATACCCGGGGGAAAATGTGACCCATGATAACTTCAGATCCAGCTCTCTCACCAAAGCCACTAGGCACATGCAAACTGTGTAGGGATGCTTCCACACAAGGACACCCCTTCAAAACCAGGATAGGTAACTGTTGCACCTAATTTCATAAGAATAGAGAAAGTTAAATAAAATGAGAAGACAGAGAAAATTGTTTTAAACAAAAGAACAAGAAACAAACCCTGAAAAGACAACTACTGAAATAGAGCTAATTTAACAAAGAGTTCAGAGCATAATCATAAGAATGCTAAGTGAATGTGTGAAAGGACTAGATGATCACAGAGAATTTTAACAAGGAACTAAAAAATATAAAAAAGAACCAGTTGGAGGGACTTCACTGGTGGTCAAGTGGTTAAGACTCCATGCTCCCAGTGGAGGGGGTGCGGGTTTCATCCCTGGTCAGGGAACTAAGATCCCGCATGCCATGTGGCATGGCCAAAAAAAAAAACCAGTCCGGGCTTCCCTGGTGGCGCAGTGGTTGAGAGTCCCCCTGCCGATGTAGGGGACACGGGTTCGTGCCCCGATCCGGGAAGATCCCACATGCCGCAGAGCGGCTGGGCCCGTGAGCCATGGCCGCTGAGCCTGCATATCTGGAGCCTGTGCTCCGCAACGGGAGACACCACAACAGTGAGAGGCCCGTGTACTGCAAAAAAAAAAAAAGAAGAAGAAGAAAAGAACACACGGGCACAAAAAACAGATGCATACATCAATGGAACAGAATGAAGAACCCAGAAATAAACCCACCCACTTATGGTCAATTAATCTAAAACAAAGAAGGCAAATATATGCAATGAGAAAGACAATATCTTCAATAAGTGGTACTGTGAAAACTGGAGAGCTACATGTAAACGAATGAGATTAGAACAATCCTCACACTGTGTGCAAAAATAAACTCAAAATGTATTAAAGACCTACCAGAAGAAAACACAAGCAGAACACTCTTAGACATAAATCATAGCAATACTTTTTGGATCTGTTTCCTCAGGCAAAGTAAACAAAAGCAAAAATAAACAAACAGGACCTATTTAAACTTAAAACCTTTTGCACAGCACAGGAAATCATCAACAAAATGAAAAGACAAAGGGGTTAATATCCAAAATATGTAGACAGTTCATACAGTTCAATATCAAAAAAACAAACAACCCTATTAAAAAATGGATAGAATAACTGAATAGACATTCTTCCAAAGAAGACACACAGATGCCCAAAAGGCACAGGAAAAGATGCTTAACATCACTAATCATCAGAGAAGTGCAAATTAAAACCACAATGAGATATCACCTCACACCTGTCAGAATGGCTATGATCAAAAAGACTACAAATATGTTGGCAAGGATGTGGAGAAAAGGGAACCCTACTGAGAATGTAAGTTGGTGAGAATGTAAGTTGGTGCAGTCACTATGGAAAACAGTGTGGAAGTTCCTCAAAAAGTTAAAATAGAACTACCATACTATCCAGCATTTCCACTTCTGGGTAAATATCTGAAAAAAACAAAAATATTAATTTGAAAAGATACATGCACTCCAATGTTCATAGCAACATTATTTACAATAGCCAAGATATGGAAGCAACTTGTGTTCATCAACAGATGCATGGATAAAGAACGTTTGATATATATATATATATATATATATATATATATATATATAAAATACATATAATATATATAAAACACATATATAATGCAATAGTACTCAGCCACAAAAAATAATAAAATTCTGCCACTTGCAACAATGTGGATGGATTTAGAGAGTATTATGCTTAGTGAAATAAGTCAGAGAGAAAGGCAAATACTGCATGTCATCACTTATATATGAAATCTAAAAAATAAAACAAATAAATGTATATGATAAAACAAAAGCAGACTCACAGATATAGAAAGCAAACTAGTGGATACCGGTGGGGAAAGGGAAGTGCAGAGCAAAGTAGGGGTATGGGATTAAGAGTTACAAACTACAATGTATAAAACATATAAGCTATATTGTATAGCACAGGGAAATATAACCATATTTTTGTATAACTTTAAGTGGAGTATAATCTATAAAAATATAGAATCACTAAGCTGTATACCTGAAGCTAATATAATATTATAAATCAACTATACTTCAATAAAAATATTATAATAATAATTTTAATAAAGGAACAAATAAATAAAACTAGCCCAAGTCTCATTTACTACCAAAGCCTTCCAACCAATTTGCTAATCTCTCCCTCCTCTGAATTCTTATACTTTTGTCTATACAACACATTTAGATCAATTCAATATCAAGTTATATTGTTATTTCACTTTTTTTATGTATAAAACTGCCCTTTCCAATGAGAATATAAGCAAACTGAGGACAAGACTATACAGTACATGAGCCCAAGGCAGCTTAACCCACACAACTATTCAGTACCCACTTTCACATTCATGAAGGTATGTCTTCTTCACAATGGCACTTGCTCAATTGCACATAATCATGAGAGGGCCAAGTTTCTGATAATCTCCTGGCACCTGCAGCTAAAGCAGTAAGTCCTTTCAGTGATGCGTCACAGAAGACAACACCATAGCATGTTTGACAATGTTTCCAATTTGTATAATCGATTGTTGTTTACAATGACTATGTCTTCATCTGATCATATGCCCATTGCTTAATTAAGCAAGAAATGCTTTACCTATGTCATCTGTATAGCAGTCAACATATTTTTCAAAGGATGAATTTAGAGCAAATCCTCTCAAAGTTTGCTTTGGAGAACATGAGACTATTAAAATACTCTGTTTAAAAAGTTTATAGTAAAATAAGAATGAAAATGCTGCATATTTTACCCAACTCTTGGAAATTCACGCTGTGCATTAATACACTAAGGCTCCTGTGAATTCTTGCAGTAAGCAAACTTGCTTAATTTGGTTTAACCCAGCATTTCTTAGTGAATCATTTGTTGTATAGCATTCAGTAACATCCTGCAGAACACTGTTTGGTAAATGCTGATTCTGAGATTCAGAATTTCATTTCTTCTGTTTTAAAGGACACAGAAAAATATCATACTTTATCACTGAGTTATCACCATAAAGATTATTGGGGTTAATTAAGAGGAATCTTAACATCATAAGCCTTTGTTGTGTCCAAACTTCTCCTTAAAGATTTTTCATTCATAAGATTGGCTTTAAGTGTCTGGAGAACTAAATAAACAATCCAAATATTTTAAGTTTCTTAGAAACAAGGACAATCATTTTATTTACCAGTTAGCTGCCCTAGTGAACAGGAAGGCTGTTAACTTTCTGTTTGCTAATATGGTTTTCCCAAAGGTTCATTCTTTTTCTCTGGTTCAACTGTTAGATCACAATGGTAATACTTCAATATATTCTATCTGGGAATGAACCTGTTAATACCAAAGGAAGCTTTGAACTATGCGCAGTGAGAGTGCTTGACAAAAAAGGATGATAGAAAAGAACATCTATCCTGATAGAGAACAAAGCCTCCTAGCTATCCTTAAAATATTAAAAATCTGGTTTGCAGCACCTTCTGTCCTTCTGTGAAAACAGAAAAAGATGGTGAAAGCACAGAGCTGGAATAAGGTTCTGGATGCCATAGTAACGGCATCTTCAGTGATGACATTATGTACCACCTGGTGTTCTCCCGACTAAATTGCAATATTATGTCTCTGTATTCACCAAGGTGGGAAAAAGCCCAGGCATAAAACAAAATAATCACATTAAAGCAACAATTCACCTACAGGTTAGGATAGAATACATCAGTCTTTTTTAAAGACCTAATAATGTCCTTTGTGCTACTGGGTGTTAGCACCACAGCAAGATTTATGAGTACACAGCAAGATCCAAAATACTCTAAACGTAAAACAGAGAACGAGAAATTTGTAAATCACAAACCTGCACAGAAGGCCCTACTGAAATCTAATTATTTCAGTAAGAAACTCTTGCCAAAATTTTAGCCTATTTAATCAATAAAGGTGCAAAGGCAGAGGCTGAATAATCAACTTTGGGGAAACATGGAGGAGAGCTGGATAACACCTTGGCCTACAGGAACTTCACCACATTAAAATGAAATACTTCTGTGATACAGTCACAATGGTTCACAGCATTAAAACTGAACAAGCTGTTTGAGTTGAGAAAATTCACACTTTTCCACCTAAGTAGGGAAAACCCAGTTTTCCTCCTGTGTGTCTGCTTACTCTCACACTATCATCACACTCACAACACTTAGGCCATGAAATGTAGTGGGGCTTTTCCCCCTCCAAGCAATTCTCTGCAACACGAGCTGAGTGTCCTACAATTTAACTCAATTCTGACACTATCTACCTGGAGGTAGTGTCAGATCGCACAGGTTTAGGGCTCAGTTCAACAAGACTACCTCTGATTCCTCCCACCACATTTCACATGCCAATTCTAAGTCCAGGTTGTCACCTGTGCTTCTGACTGACTGGCTATAAACTGAAGGTTCTCAATTTATTGAGAACCCCACTTGGGTTCAATTAATTTGCTAGAGCGGCTCACAGAAGTCAGGAAAACTATTACTTACATTTACCCATTCATCAATGTATATGATAAAGGGATACAGATAAACAGATAGATGCATAGGGCAAAGTCTGGGAGGGTCTCAAGCACAGGAACTTCTCTCTCCATGGAGTTGAGCTACATCACCCTCCTGGTATATAGATGTGTTCGCCAACCTGGAAGCTCTCTGAAACCCATAGTATTGGGATTTTTACAGAGGCTTCATCACGTAGGCATGATGGATCATTAACTCCATATCCAGCCCTTCTCCCTTCTCAAGAGAATGAGGGGTGGGGCTGAAAATTCCAAACTTTTAATTATGCGTTGGTCTTTCTGCTGGCCAGCCCCCATCCAGGTGCCACCCAAGAGCCCACCCAGAGTTGCCTCATTAGAACAAAACATAGTCCTATCACCCAGGAAATTACAAGGATTTCAGAGCTCTGAGTCCAGAACCAGGGTCAAAGACCAAAAAAGGTGCTCCTAGTGTTCTCATCACTTAGGAAATTACAAGAGTTTTAGGAGCTCTGTGACAGAAATCAGGGGTAGAGAACAATATATATATTTTCTATTATCTCACATTACCAAATAAACATAATGATAATTTCCCATGAAAGAAAATCTTTTATAGTTTTGTGAACTTATTCAAATAAAGCTTATATTTAACTGTAGGCTCTAATTCATTCTGACACATGTCAATATTCATTCAACAAACATCTATTCATGGAGAATTTTTTCCATGTACAGCATTACAAGTGCTATGAAAGATATATCATCATTAATATTCACCAAATATTTCTGGCTAGAGAGCTTTCAGGATACATGGTGATTGTACTTCCTGCCCCTTTTTGAAGTTAAGCTTGGTCATGCAACTTTTTTGACCAATGGCATGTGAATAGAAGGGAAGTATATTACTTCTAAGCAGAAGTTTTAAGAGCCAATGCATTTGCCATGTTCTCTCCCCACTGCTTCTCTGATGCTGGAAGAAAATGTCAAAATGAAGTCCCTATTACCCTGCATCTTTGAGACACTCCATTGAGCAGAGCCCCACAGCTGACCCATACTGGACATGAAATCCAAGAGAGATAAACTTCTGTGTTATGTGACTGAGATTTGAATTGTCTGTTACCACAGAATAATCAAATCTTTCCTATCTGGTAAGAAAAAATATAATTGCTTTTTAGAGTACTTACTATGTACACAGCACATTATATATTATCACATTTAGTCTACCACAGTCTCATGATGAAGGTATCTCTACTTTCATATAACAGAGAGGAAAATTGTGTATCAGAGGGATTAAGTAACTTGCCCAAGATCAAACATCTGGGAAATGGCAGAGCCACAAATCAGACCAGGTTCTGAATCCATGCTCTTTCTACCACCCATGCAGCCTGTTCTTGAGGGAGTTAAATTCTAGCCAGACAATTTTTTAAAAAGTGAACACAATAATTTTGAGTCAATACAAGGGTGTAATGTATACACAGACATTATGAATAAAATCTTGGCAGAAACACAAACAAAAAAAGATCAATTTAGACCAAATTTAATTAGTAATAGTGATATAAATGGGTTTTGAGCCAAATCTATAAGATTTAGCAAAATTCTGATGAATAGAAAGAATGGGGAAAGCAATAGAGGCTGAAGGCACTGCACAAGCAAGCATGGACAGGAAGGAAGTTATTAGAAGAGAGCTGTAGCAGTGGATCTTATGGAAAAGAGTGAAAAAGATGTAATAAGTTGGCCATGCATGGTCTTTTTACGTTTTTTTCCTATGGAACTAATTTTTAAATGTAAGGGTAAGCTGTAAAATTCTAAGCAGTTCTAGAAGAACACTTTGAGAAATGCAATTAGGACAATTGTAACATATTTGAAAATATTACAATCTAAATTTAGAACTAGCAGAATCATGTTTTACCTTAGAATTGGAATTCACAATTCTGTTACATCTTAAACTCAATTGTTAATTTTCTCAGTAAAGTCCATATCAAGAGACTCTTCTAGAACAAGCTAGGAAGGAGTTACTATACAGGCAGCAAGATCCAGTGAATAATGCCATCCTCAAATGGATGCATGTGTCACCATCAGGGTGAAAGCAGCTCTTTTGCCTCTTTCCTGTTTGCCCATTTCTGTTTCCCTCTAACTTTAAAAGAATCTAATTATAGAAATGAGATCACTAAGTAATTTAACTTAACTCCTGGCTTATGCTCTCCTGAATGCACACCATGCCTTCCCTAACCTGTTGATTCTTTCCCTAAGTAAAAAGAAGTAAAAATGAAGAATTAAGCAATTCAAAAATGACTAGCTCTCTACTCCCAACAGCTCCCTTAGCAATCCTGCAGGCAGATTACACAGGCAAGATAATACCTGAAGAAATAGTCAGCCAGTCTACATGTAATGGAGAATGGTGCAGAATCCAACCTCCTACATCAATGTGTCACTGAGATTCTTCCCCTTTTTCCCCTTTGAAACTGCCATGGCTGAGCAGAATCTTCGGAGTTGGTCTCAGGACATGAGTCCAACTTCTCCTCAGATTGCCTTTTCTGATTAAAGCACTTGCCTCTTGAATTATTAGTTTTTGAATGGTGAGCATCCAAACCTGAGTTTGGTAACAAGAGCTCCCTCTCAGTCAACCCTAATCCTGAAGTTGAAATCGTACAACCTTTAGACTATCCAGAGTAAATAATAATAGGAAATGCATTATTTGAAATGAAAAAAAAAGTGAATTGGAATATTTGAAGGAAAAAAATTGGTTAATAAGTATGCCTTAATGGATGGTAGGTGTTGAATAAATGAAGAATCAAGTTATAAAAAAAAACTCAGTGAAGTATACAGCATATTTAAATTACAGCAAAGATTATGGAAGGTAAGAGTAGAAGGAAAAATAGAAAAGTACCTGGCAAATACATGTTTGTGAAAAGAATCCACCAAATAGCCAATCAATAGATTAATGTGCTAGAATTAGAATCAGATTATTGATGGGTTTTAAAGCTGAAGAAGATATCCCAAAAGTACAGGGAGGCAGCAAAGGCTTTTGAAAAGAAGACTAATATAATTTAATTCATTTATTTTTATTTAGTACATTTGCATAGTGGTTTTTTCATGTTCCCTACAGTGCTAAAAATTGGTGAAAATACTGAGAAGCAATTATTTAGAAGCCTTTTTAAAAATTTCATGAATTCTTTATTTTAAAAAACATCAAAATGTTTTAAATGTGTAGGGGAGCAAAATTTGCCACCCCAAAAATGTGTCTTTGGCATAAGGATTAATTTAGGCTGATTATTTTCAAGAAATAGGATACTCAAGAAGTCTTTCTTTTTACCTCCCCTTTAACTTCCTAAAGAATTTAGATAAAGAGCCTGTCCCAGAATAGAGCTATTACCAGAGATATCTGCAAAAAGTATGGGCTAGTGTAGTGGGGGAAACTTGGCAGGGCTTGGAGATCAGAGTCCACTCTGTGTCCCATTATCTCTGCATGGCCCAACAAACATTTTGTTTACCAAGCATTTGCTTTTCCATTTCCATGTGAATTGCCTTCCTCCCCTTTGAAGTTGAAAACAATTACCAACAACATCCTCTTTTGTCTTTAGCTGAAGATGGTATTTAAGGTGAGGACTTCAACAGTTTGGGGGAGGTACTCAGATTTCCTGAATCACTCCTGGGTATACATATTGCTGGGGAGGAAGAAATTTTCCTCTACCCTTCTAGGTTCTTCTGGCTGGTCTAAGAATTAAATTGACATGAGACAGCTTAACAGGACAAACTCAACCAAAGTTTTAATAACATGTACACATGGGAGAGACCCAGGAAAACAGAGTAACTCACCAAAATGACAGAAGAAGCCCTCACCTTAAATCTCATCCTCGGCTAAAGACAAAGGATATTGACAGTGGGGAGAGCCAGTTCTTGGAGTTTATCATGAAAAGCACAGTAAACAAGAGTAAGGCTGTTATGCAGATATAAATTATAGCCTTCTCCATTGATAAGAGTTTCTAGAGATTTGGTCATCCTCCTCTTCTTAGTACAGAGAGAAATACATCTGAAAAATGGAGATTTCCCATATAAATGTAAGTGTTTCTTACAAAAGGGTAACTCATACTTGGTTTTCAGAGTTTCTCCCATGTCTGCTGTTTCTTAGAATATAACCAGCTTAAAATAATTAATATGCCAGAAATATCTTGGGGTGGCAAATTCTGCTCCCTTACCATGTTATTAAACAGCTTGTTTGATATTTGCCTGTCAGTCTGTCTCATGTCAATTTAATTCTCAGACCAGATACAAGAACTTAGAGGGGAAAGGAAAATTAATTCCTCCCAGACAAATGAAAATAGTTGTTTATTATAAATGTATACACAATGACATTTCCTATATTAAATTTTAAAATATATAATTTTAATAAATAGTAAATAAGAGAGAGACCTTCAAAATGGCAGAGGAGTAAGATGTGGAGATCACCTTCCTCCCCACAAATACATCAGAACTCCATCTACGTGTGGAACAACTCCTACAGAACACCTGCTGAATGCTGGCAGAAGACTTCAGACTTCGCACAAAGCAAGAAACTCCCCACGTACCTGGGTAGGGCAAAAGAAAAAAGAAAAAACAGAGGAAAAAGAATAGGGATGGGACTGCACCTCTGGGAAGGAGCTGTGAAGGAGGAAATGTTTCCACACACTAGGAAGCTCCTTCACTTGCGGAGACAGGGGGTGACGGGGGAGAAGCTTCAGAGCCATGGAGGAGACCACGGCAACAGGGGTGCGGAGGGCAAAACGGAGAGATTCCTGCACAGAGGATTGGTGCTGACCAGCACTCACCAGCCCAAGAGGCTTGTCTGCTCACCCACTAGGGAGGGTGGGGTCTGAGAGCTGAGTCTCGGGCTTCGGAGGTCGAATCCCAGGGAGAGGACTGGGGTTGGCTGTGTGAACATAGCAGCTGAAGGGGGCTAGTTCAACACAGCTAGCTGGGAGGGAGTCCTGGAAAAAGTCTAGAACTGCCTAAGAAGCAAGAGACCATTGTTTTGGGGTGCACGAGGAGAGGGGATTCAGAGCAAAGCCTAAACAAGCTCCAGAGACGGCGCAAGCCATGGTTATCAGCGTGGACACCAGAGACGGACATGAAATGCTAAGGCTGCTACTGCAGCTACCAAGAAGCCTGTGTCCAAGCACAGGTCACTCTCCACACCTCCCCTCCCAGGAGCCTGTGCAGCCCACCACTGCCAGGGTACCATGATCCAAGGAGAACTTCCACAGGAAAATGCATGGCGTGCCTCAGGCTGTTGCAACGTCATACCAACCTCTGCCACTGCAGTCTTGCTCCGCATTATATACCCCTCCCTCCCCACAGCCAGAGTGAGTCAGAGCCCCCTAATCAACTGCTACTTTAACCCCGTCCTGTCTAAACAAAGAAGAGATGCCCTCAGGCAACCTATACGAAGAGGTGGGGCCAAATCCAAAGCTGAACCCCAGGAGCTGTGTGAACAAAGAAGAGAAAGGAAATTTTCTCCCAGCAGCCTCAGAGAAGCGGATTAAATCTCCACAATCAACTTGATGTACCTGCATCTCTGGAATACCTGAATACACAATGAATCATCCCAAAATTGAGGTGGTGGACTTTAGGAGCCACTGTAGACTTGGGGTTTGCTTTCTGCATCTAATTTCTTTTTGGTTTTATGTTTATCTTAGTTTACTATTTAGAGTTTATTATTATTGGTACATTTGTTTATTGATTTGGTTGCTCACTTCCTTTTTTTTATATATATAATTTTTTTTTTCCTTTTTCTCTTTTGGTGAGTGTGTATATATGCTTCTTGGTGTGATTTTCACTTTTACCATTTGTCACAGGGTTCTGTCTGTCTGTTTTTTAGTTGTTTGTCTTTTAGTATAGTTTTTAGTGCTGGTTATCATTGGTGGATTTGTTTTTTGGTTTGGTGGCTCTCTTCATTCGTATTTTTTCTTTTTTTAATCACTTTTTATTTTTTTAATAATTTTTTTTAATAACTTTATTTATTTTCTTTCTTTCTTTTTCTCTCCCTTTTCTTCTTAGTCGTGTGTCTGACAGGGTCTTGGTGGTCTGCCTGGGTGTCAGGCTTGTGCCCCTGAGGTGGGAGAGCCAGGGTCATGACAATGGCCCACCAGAGACCTCCCAGCTCCATGTAATACTGACCAGCAGAAGTCCTCCCAGAGATATCGATCTCAACACCAAGATACAGCTCCACTCAACGACCAGCAAGCTACAGTGCTGGACAACCCTACACCAAACAATTAGCAAGACAGGAACACAACACCACCCATTAGCAGAGAGGCTGCCTAAAATCATAATAAGGTCACAGGCACCCCAAAACACACCACCGGACATAGTGCTGCCCACCAAAAGGCAAGATCCAGCTGCATCCACCAGAACACAGGCACCAGTCCCCTCCACAGCAAAGTCTACATAACTCACTGAACCAACCGTAGCCACTGGAGGTAGACACCAAAAACAGTGGGAACTACAAACCAGCAGCCTGCAAAAAGGAGACACCAAACACAGTAAGTTGAACAAAATGAGAAAACAGAGAAATATGCAATAGATGAAGGAGCAAGGTAAAAATCAACCAGACAAAACAAATGAAGAGGAAATAGGCAGTCTACATGAAAAAGAATTCAGAGTAATGATAGTAAACATGATGAAAAATCTTGGAAATAGAACAGAGAAAATACAAGAAACGTTTAACAAGGACCTAGAAGAACTAAAGAGCAAACAATGATGAACAACACAATAAATGAAATTAAAAATTCTCTAGAAGGAATCAATAGCAGAATAACTGAAGCAGAAGAACAGATAAGTCAGCTGGAAGATAAAATAGTGGAAATAACTACCACAGAGCAGAATAAAGTAAAAAGAAAGAAAAGAATTGAGGACAGACTCAGAGGCTTCTGGAACAAAAATAAATGCACCAATATTTGAATTACAGGGATCCCAGAAGAAGAAGAGAAAAAGAAAGGGACTGAGAAAATATTTGAAGAGATTATAGTTGAAAACTTCCCTAATATGGGAAAGGAAAGAGTCAATCAAGTGCAGGAAGCAGAGAGTCCCATACAGGATAAATCCAAGGAGAAACATGACAAGACACATATTAATCAAATTATCAAAAATTAAATAAAAAGAAAACATATGAAGAGCAGCAAGGGAAAAACAACAAATAACATACAAGGGAATCCCCATAAGGTTAACAGCTGATCTTTCAGCAGAAACTCAGTAAGCCAGAAGGGAGTGGCAGGACATATTTAAAGTGATGAAAGGGAAAAACCTACAACCAAGATTACTCTACACAGCAAGGATCTCATTCAAATACAACAGAGGAATTAAAAACTTTACAGAAAAGCAAAAGCTAAGAGATTTCAGCACCACCAAACCAGCTTTACAACAAATGCTAAAGGAACTTCTCTAAGCAGGAAACACAAGAGAAGGAAAAGACCTACAATAACAAACTCAAAACAATTAAGATAATGGTAATAGGAACATACATATCGATAATTACCTTAAATGTAAATGGATTCAATGCTCCAATCAAAAGACACAGACTGGCTGAATGGATACAAAAACAAGACCTGTATATATGCTGTCTACAAAAGACCCATTTCAGACCTTACGGACACATACAGACTGAAAGTGAGAGGATGGAAAAAGATATTCCATGAAAATGGAAATCAAAAGAAAGCTGGAGGGAGAAGGAACTTCAAGATGGCAGAAGAGTAAGACGTGGAGATCACCTTCTTCCCCACAAATACATCAGAATTACATCTACATGTGGAACAACTCCTACAGAACACCTACTGAAGGCTGGCAGAAGACCTCAGACCTCCTAAAAGGCAAGAAACTCCCCACGTACCTGGGTAGGGCAGAAAAAAAAAGGAAGAAAAAACAGAGACAAAAGAATAGGGACAGGACCTGCACCAGTGGGAGGGAGCTGTGAAGGAGGAAAGGTTTCCACACACTAGAAAGCCTCTTCACAGGCGGAGACTCTGGTTGGCAGAGGGGGGAAGCTTCGGAGCCACGGACTAGAGAGCAGCAATAGGGGTGCGGAGGGCAAAGCAGTGAGATTCCCGCACAGAGGATCGGTGCCTACCAGCGCTCACCAGCCCGAGGGGCTGGTCTGCTCACCTGCCGGGGAGGCAGGGGGTGGGCGTTGAGTCTCGGGCTTCGGAAGTCGGATCCCAGGGAGAGGACTGGGGTTGGCTGCGTGAACACAGCCTGAAGGGGGCTTGTGCAACAGAGCTAGCCGGGAGGGAGTCAGAAAATGTCTGGACCTGCCGAAGAGGCAAGAGACTTTTTCTTCCCTCTTTGTTTCCTGGTGTGCAAGGGGAGGGGATTAAGAGCGCTGCTTAAAGGAGCTCCAGAGACGGGCATGAGCTGCGGCTATCAGCGTGTACCCCAGAGACGGGCATGAAATGCTGAGGCTGCTGCTGCAGCCACCAAGAAGCCTGTGTGCAAGCACAGGTCACTATCCACACCTACCCTCCCGGGAGCCTGTGCCGCCCGCCACTGCCAGGGTCCCGTGATCCAGGGACAATTTCCCCGGAAGAACACACGGCGCTCCTCAGGCTGTGGCAATGTCACACTGGTCTCTGCCACCGCAGGCTCGCCTGCATCCATGCCCCTCACTCCCCCAGGCCTGAGTGAGCCAGAGCCCCTGAATCAGCTGCTCATTTAACCACGTCCTGTCTGAGCGAAGAACAGATGCCTTCAGGCAACATACACCCAGAGGTGGATCCAAGGCCAAAGCTGAAATCCTGGAGCTGTGTGAGCAAAGAACAGAAAGGGAAACTACCCCCAGCAGGCTCAGAAGCAGCAGATTAAATCTCCGCAATCAACTTGATGTACGCTGCATCGGTGGAATACCTGAATATACAACGAATCATCACAAATTGAGGAGGTGGACATTGGGAGCAAAGATATTTTTCCCCCTTTTCTCTTTTTGTGAGTGTGTATGGGTATGCTTCTGTGTGTGATTTTGCCTGTATAGCTTTGCTTTTACCATTTGTCCTACGGTTCTGTCAGTTTTTGTTTTTTTTTTTTTTTTACATTTTAAGTTTTTTTCTTAATAATTATTTTTTTAATTTTAATTATTTTATTTTACTTTATTTTATTTATATTCTTTCTTCTTTTCTTTCTATTTTTTCTCCCTTTTATTCTGAGCCATGTGGATGAAAGGCTCATGGTGCTCCAGCGAGAGTCAGGGCTGTGCCTCTGATGTGGGAGAGCCAACTTCAGGACACTGGTCCACAAGAGACCTCCCAGCACCACACAATATCAAATGGTGAAAATCTCCATGAGGTCTCTATCTCAACGCCAAGACCCAGGTTCACTCAATGACCAACAAGCTACCATTCTGGACACCCTATGTCAAACAACTAGCAAGACAGGAACACAAACCCATCCATTAGCAGAGAGGCTGCCTAAAATCATAATAAGTCAACAGACACCCCAAACCACACCACCAGACGTGGACCTGCCCACCAGAAAGATAAGATCCAGCCTCATCCACCAGAACACAGGCACTAGTCCCCTCCACAAGGAAGCCTACACAACCCACTAAACCAACCATAGCCACTGGGGACAGACACCAAAAACAACGGGAAGTACGAACCTACAGCCTGAGAAAAGGATACCCCAAACACAGTAAGTTAAGCAAAATGAGAAGACAGAAAAACACACAGAAGATGAAGGAGAAAGGTAAAAACCCACCAGACCTAACAAATGAAGAGGAAATAGGCAGTCTACTTGAAAAAGAATTCAGAATAATGATAGTAAAGATGATCCAAAATCATGGAAATAGAATAGAGAAAATACAAGAACGTTTAACAAGGACCTAGAAGAAGTAAAGAGCAAACAAACAATGATGCACAACAAAATAAATGAAATTTAAAATTCTCTAGAAGGGATCAATAGTAGAATAACTGAGGCAGAAGAACGGATAAGTGACCTGGAAGATAAAATAGTGGAAAAAACTACTGCAGAGCAAAATAAAGAAAAAAGAATTTAAAAACTTAGGACAGTCTCAGGGACCTCTGGGGCAACATTAAATGCACCAACATTCAAATTATAGAGGTCCCAGAAGAAGAAGAGAAAAAGAAAGGGACTGAGAAAATATTTGAAGAGATTATAGTTGAAAACTTCCCTAATATAGGAAAGGAAACAGTTAATCAAGTCCAAGAAGCACAGAGAGTCCCATACAGGATGAATCCAGGGAGAAACATGCCAAGACACATATTAATCAAACTACGAAAAACTAAATAAAAAGAAAACATATTAAAAGCAGCAAGGAAAACACAACAAATAAGGTACAAAGCAATCCCCATAAAGTTAACAGCTGACCTCTCAGCAGAAACTCTGAAAGCCAGAAGGAAGTGTCAGGACGTATTTAAAGTGATGAAGGAGAAAAACCTACAACCACGATTACTCCAACCAGCAAGGATCTCATTCAGATTTGAAGGAGAAATTAAAACTTTCACAGACAAGAAAAAGCTAAGAGAATTCAGCACCACAAAATCAGCATTACAACAAATGCTAAAGGAAGTTCTCTAAGAGGAAACACAAGAGAAGGAAAAGACCTACAAAAACAAACTCAAAACAATTAAGAAAATGGTAATAGGAACATACATAATGATAATTACCTTAAATGTAAAAGGATTAAATGCTCCAGCCAAAAGACACAGACTGGCTGAATGGATACAAAAACAAGACCCATACATATGCTGTCTACAAAAGACCCATTTCAGACCTACAGACACATACAGACTGAAAGTGAGGGGATAGAAAACGGTACTCCATGCAAATGGAAATCAAAAGAAAGCTGGAGTAACAATTCTCATATCAGACAACACAGACTTTAAAATAAAGACTATTACAAGAGACAAAGAAGGACACTACATAATGATCAAGGGATCAATCCAAGAAGAAGATATAACAATTGTAAATATTTATACACCCAACATAAGAGCACAAGAGTACATAAGACAAATACTAACATCCATAAAAGGGGAAATCGACAGTAACAAAATCAGAGTAGGAGACTGTAAAACACCATTTTCACCAATGGACAGATCATCGAAAATGAAAATAAATAAGGAAACACAAGCTTTAAATGATACATTAAACAAGATGGACTTAACTGATATTTATAGGAAATTCCATCCAAAAACAACAGAATACATATTCTTTTCAACTGCTCATTGAACATTCTCCAGGATAGATCATATCTTGGGTCACAAATCAAGTGTTGGTAAATTTAAGAAAAAAGAAATCATATCAAGTAACTTTTCTGACCACAATGCTACGAGACAGGATATCAATTACTGGAAAAAATCTGTAAAAAATACAAACACATGGAGGCTAAACAATGCACTACTTAATAACCAAGAGATCACTGAAGAAATCAAAGAGGAAATCAAAAAATACCTAGAAACAAATGAAAATGAAAACACGATGACCGAAAACCCATGGGATGCAGCAAAAGCAGTTCTAAGAGGGAAGTTTATAGCAATACAATCCTACCTTAAGAAACAAGAAACATCTCAAATAAACAACCTAACATTACACCTAAAGCAATCAGAGAAAGAAGAACAAAAAAAACCCAAATTTAGCAGATGGAAACAAATCATAGACATCAGATCAGAAATAAATGGAAAAGAAATGAAGGAAACAATAGCACAGATCAATAAAACTAAAAGCTGGTTCTTTGAGAAGATAAAAAAAATTGATAAACCATTAGCCAGACTCATCAAGACAAAAATGGAGAAGACTCAAATAAATAGAATTAGAAATGAAAAAGGAGAAGTAACAACTGACACTGCAGAAATACAAAGGATCATGAGAGATTACAACAAGCAATTCTATGCCAATAAAATGAACAACCTGGGAGAAATGGACAAATTCTTAGAAATGCACTACCTTCCTAAGTTGAACCAGGAAGAAAGAGAAAATATGAACAGACCAATTACTAGCAATGAAATTGAAACTGTGATTAAAAATCTTCCAAAAAACAAAAGCCCAGGACCAGATGGCTTCACAGGTGAATTCTATAAAACATTTAGAGAAGAGCTAACACCTATCCTTCTCAAACTCTTCAAAAATATAGCAGAGAGAGGAACACTCCCAAACTCATTCTACAAGACCACCATCACCCTGATACCAAAACCAGACCAAGTTATAACAAAGAAAGAAAACTACAGGCCAATATCACTGATGAACATAGATGCAAAAATCTTCAACAAAATACTAGCAAACAGAATCCAACAGCACGTTAAAGGGATCGGGCTGCCCTGGTGGCGCAGTGGTTGAGAGTCCGCCTGCCAAGGCAGGGGACGCGGGTTCGTGCCCTGGTCCGGGAAATTCCACGTGGTGTGGAGTGGCTAGGCCCATGAGCCATGGTCAATGAGCCTGCGCATCCAGAGCCTGTGCTCCACAACAGGAGAGGCCACAACAGTGAGAGGCCCATGTACAGCAAAGAAAAAAAAATGGATCATACACCATGATCAAGTGGAGTTTATTCCAGGAATGCAATGATACTTCAATATATGCAAATCAATCAATGTGATACACAATATTAACAAATTGAAGGAGAAAAACCATATGATCATCACAGTTGATGCAGAGAAATCTTTCAACAAAATTCAGCACCCATTTATGATAAAATCCCTGCAGAAAGTAGGCATAGATGGAATTTTCCTCAACATAATAAAGACCATATATGACAAACCCACAGCCAACATCGTCCTCAATGGTGAAAAACAGAAACCATTTCCACTAAGATCAGGAACAAGACAAGGTTGCCCACTCTCACTACTCTTATTCAACATAGTTTTGGAAGTTTTACCACAGCAATGAGAGAAGGAAAATAAATAAAAGGAATCCAAAATGGAAAAGAAGAAGTAAAGCTGTCACTGTTTGCAGATGACATGATACTATACATACAGAATCCTAAAGATGCTACTAGACAACTACTAGAGCTAATCAATGAATTTGGTAAAGTATCAGGATACGAAATTAATGCACAGAAATCTCTGGCATTCCTATAAACTAATGTTGAACAATCCGAAAGAGAAATTAAGAAAACACTCCCATTTACCATTGCAACAAAAAAATAAAATATCTAGGAATAAACCTACCTAAGGAAACAAAAGACCTGTATGCAGAAAATTATAAGACACTGATGAAAGAAATTAAAGATGATACAAATAGATGAAGAGATATACCATGTTCTTTGATTGGAAGAAACAACATTGTGAAAATGACTCTACTACCCAAAGCAATCTACAGATTCAATACAGTCCCTATCAAACTACCACTGACATTTTTCACAGAACTAGAACAAAATATTTCATAATTTGTATAGAAATGCAAAAGATCCCAAATAGCCAAAGCAATCTTGAGAACGAAAAACGGAGCTGAAAGAATCAGGCTCCCTGACTTCAGACTATACTACAAAGCTACAGTAATCAAGACAGTATGGTATGGGCACAAAAACAGAAATACAAGTCAATGGAACAGGATAGAAAGCCCAGAGATAAACGCACACATATATGATCACCCTATCTTTGATAAAGGAGGCAAGAATATACAGTGGAGAAAAGACAGCTTCTTCAATAAGTGGTGCTTGGAAAACTGGACAGGTACATGTAAAAGTATGAAATTAGAACACTCCCTAACATGATACACAAAAATAAACTCAAAATGGATTAAAGACCTAAATGTAAGGCCAGAAACTATCAAACTCTTAGAGGAAAACATAGGCAGAACATTCTATGACATAAATCACAGCAAGATCCTTTTTGACCCACCTCCTAGAGAAATGGAAATAAAAACAAAAATAAACAAATGGGACCTAATGAAACTTCAAAGCTTTTGCACAGCAAAGGAAACCATAAACAAGACCAAAAGACAACCCTCAGAATGGGAGAAAATATTTGCAAATGAAGCAACTGACAAAGGGTTAATCTTCAAAATTTAAAAGCAGCTCATGCAGCTCAATATCAAAAAAACAGACAAACCAATCCAAAAATGGGCAAAGACCTAAACAGACATTTCTCCGAAGAAGATATACAGATTGCCAACAAACACATGAAAGAATGCTCAACATCATTATTAGAGAAATGCACACCAAATCTACACTGAGATATCATCTCACAATGGTCAGAATGCCCATCATCAGAAAGTCTACAAACAATAAATGCTAGAGAGGGTGTGGAGAAAAGGGAACCCTCTTGCACTGTTGCTGGGAATGTAAATTGATACAGCCACTAGGGGGAACAGTATGGAGGTTTCTTAAAAAACTAAAAATAGAACTACCATACGACCTAGCAATCCCACTACTGGACATATACCCTGAGAAAACCATAATTCAAAAAGAGACATGTACCAAAATGTTCTTTGCAACTCATATTTACAATAGCCAGGACATGGAAGCAACATAAGTGTCCATCAACAGATGAATGGATAAAGATGTGGCACACATATACAATAGAGTATTACTCAGCCATAAAAAGAAATGAAATTGAGCTATTTGTAATGAGGTGGATGCACCTAGAGTCTGTCATACAGAGTGAAGTAAGTCAGAAAGAGAAAAACAAATACCGTATGCTAACACATATATATGGAATCTAATTAAAAAATGTCATGAAATACTTAGGCGTAAGACGGGAATAAAGACACAGACCTAGTAGAGCATGCTTGAGGATATGGGGAGGGGGAAGGGTAAGCTGTGACAAAGTGAGAGAGTGGCATGGACATATATACACTATCAAACGTAAAATAGATAGCTAGTGAGAAGCAGCCACATAGCACAGGGAGATCAGCTAGGTGGTTTGTGACCACTTAGAGGGGTGGGATAGGGAGGGTGGGAGGGAGGGAGATGCAAGAGGGAAGAGATGTGGAGACATATGTATATGTATAACTGATTCACTTTGTTATAAAGCAGAAACTAACACACCATTGGAAAGCACTTATACTCCAATAAAGATGTTAAAAAAAAACAAAAATACATAAAGAGTCATGTACCAAAATGTTCATTGCAGCTTTATTTACAATAGCCAGGATATGGAAGCCACCTAAGTGTCCATCAACAGATAAATGGATAAAGAAGGTGTGGCACATGTATACAGTGGAATATGACTCACCCATTAAAAAAAACGAAACTGAGTTTTTTGTAGTGAGGTGGATGGACCTAGAGTCTGTCATAGAGAGTGAAGTAAGTCAGAAAGAGAAAAACAAATACCGTATGCTCACACATATATATGGAATCTAAGAAAAAAAAAAAGGTCATGAAGAACCTAGGGGCAAGACGGGAATAAAGTCATAGACCTACTAAAGAATGGACTTGAGAATATGTTTTTGTTTTTGTTTTTTCTGCGGTACGCAGGCCTCTCACTCTTGTGGCCTCCCCCGTTGCAGAGCACAGGCTCTGGACAGGCAGGCTCAGCGGCCATGGCTCACAGGCCCAGCCGCTCTGTGGCATGTGGGATCTTCCTAGACCGGGGCATAAACCCATGTCCCCTGCATCGGCAGGCGGACTCTCAACCACTGCACCACGAGGGAAGCCCCTGGACTTGAGAATATGGGAAGGGGTAGGGTAAGCTGTGACTAAGTGAGAGAGTGGCATGGACATATATAAACTACCAAATGTAAAATAGATATCTAGTGGGAAGCAGCCGCATAGCACAGGGAGATCAGCTCAGTGCATTGTGACCACCTAGAGGGCTGGGATAGGGAGAGTGGGAAGGAGGCGGATGCAAGAGGGAAGAGATATGGGAACATATGTATACGTATAACTGATTCACTTTGTTATATAGCAGAAACTAACACACCATTGTAAAACAATTATACTCCAATAAAGAGGTTAAAAAATAAAATAAAACAAATAAAAAATAAAAAAAGAAATCTGGAATACCAATTCACATATCAGACAAAATCAACTTTAAAATAAAGACTATTACAAGAGACAAAGAAGGACACAACATAATGATCAAGGGATCAATCCAAGAAGAATATATAACAATGGTAAATATTTATGCACACAACATAGGAGTGCCTCAATACATAAGGCAGATACTAACAGCCATAAAAGGGAAAATCGACAGTAACACAATCATAGTCGGGAACTTTAACACCCCCCTTTTACCAATGGACAGATCATCCAAAATGAAAATAAATAAGGAAACACAAGCTTTAAATGATACATTAAACAAGATGGACTTAATTGATATTTAAAGGACATTCCATCCAAAAACAATGGAATACACTTTCTTCTCATGTGCTCATGGAACATTTTCCTGGATAGATCATACCTTGAGTCACCAATCAAGCCTAGGTAAATTTAAGAAAGTTGAAATCATATCAAGTATCTTTTCCAATCACAATGCTATGAGACTAGATATCAATTACAGGAAAAAATCTGTAAAAAATACAAACGCATAGAGGCTAAACAATACACTACTAAATAACCAAGAGATCACTGAAGAAATTAACAAAGAAATCAAAAAATACCTGGACACAAATGACAATGAAAACACGACAACCCAATACCTATGGGCTGCAGTAAAACCAGTTCTAAGAGGGAAGTTTAGAGAAATACAATCCTACTTTAAGAAACAAGAAACATCTCAAATAAACAAGCTAACCTTACACCTAAAGCAAATAGAGAAAGAAGAACAAACAAACAAAAAAAACCCACAAAAGCTAGCAGAAGGAAAGAAATCGTAAAGATCAGATCAGAAAGAAATGAAAAAGAAATAAAGGAAACAATAGCAAAGATCAACAAAACTAAAAGCTGGTTCTTTGAGAAGATAAACAAAATTGATAAACCTTTAGCCAGACCCATCAAGAATAAAAGGGAGAGAAGACTCAAATCAATAGAATTAGAAATGAAAAAGGAGAAGTAACAACGGACACTGCAGAAATCCAAAGGATCATGAGAGTTTACTACAAGCAACTATGTGCCAATAAAATGGACAACCTGGAAGAAATGGACACATTCTTAGAAAAGCACAACCTTCCAAGATTGAACAAGGAACAAATGGAAGATATAAACTGACTAATCACATGCCCTGTAATTGAGACTGTGCTTAACAATCTTCCAACAGGGGCTTCCCTGGTGGCACAGTGGTTGAGAGTCCACCTGCCGATGCAGGGGAGACAAGTTTTTTGCCCTGGTCCAGGAAGATCCCACATGCTGTGGAGCAGCTGGGCCCATGAGCCATAGCCACTGAGCCTGCACGTCCAGAGCCTGTGCTCCACAACGGGAGAGGCCACAACTGTGAGAGGCCAGCGTACCGCAAAAAAAAAAAAAAATCCTCCAACAAAAAAAAGCGCAGGACCAGATGGCTTCACAGGCGAATTCTATCAAACATTTAGAGAAGAGCTAACACCTATCCTTCTCAAGCTCTTCCAAAATATAGCAGAGGGAAGAACACTCCCGAATTCTTTCTCTGAGACCACCATCACCCTGATACCAAAACCAGACAAAGGTGTCACAAAGAAAGAAAACTACAGGTTGATATCACTGATGAACATAGATGTAAAAATCCTCAACAAAATACTAGCAAACAGAATCCAGCAGCACATTAAAGGGATCATACACCATGATCAAGTGGGGTTTATCCCAGGAATACAAGTATTCTTCAACATACACAAGTCAATCAATGTGATACACCATATTAAAAAACTGAAGAATAAAAACCATATGATCATCTCAGTAGATGCAGAAAAAGCTTTCAACAAAATTCAACACCCATTTATGATAAAAACCCTCCAGAAAGTAGGCATAGAGGGAACTTTCCTCAACATAATAAAGGCCATATATGACAAACCCACAGCCAACATCATTCTCAATGGTGAAAAACTGAAACCATTTTCACTAAGATCAGGAACAAGGCAAGGTTGCCCACTCTCACCACTATTATTCAACGTAGTTTTGGCAGTTTTAGCCACAGCAATCAGAGAAGAATAAGAAATAAAAGGAATCCAAATTAGAAAAGAAGTAAAGCTGTCACTGTTTGCAGATGACATGATACTATATATAAAGAACCCTAAAGATGCTACCTGAAAAGTACTAGAGCTAATCAATGAATTGGGTAAAGCAGCACAGTACAAAATTAATGCACAGCAATCTCTTGCATTCCTATACACTAATGATGAAAAATCTGAAAGAGAAATTAAGGAAAGACTCCCCTTTACCACTGCAACAAAAAGAATAAAATACCTAGGAATAAACCTACCTAAGGAGACAAAAGACCTATATGAAGAAAGCTATAACACACTGATGAAAGAAATTAAAGATGATACAAACAGTTACAGAGATATACCATGTTCCTGGATTGGAAGAATCAACATTGTAAAAATGACTATACTACCCCCCAAAAATCTACATATTCAGTGCAATCCCTATCAAACTACCACTGTCATTTTTCACAGAACTAGAACAAAAAAATTCACAATTTGTATGGAAACACAAAAGACCCCGAATAGCCAAAGCAATCTTGAGAAAGAAAAACGGAGCTGGAGGAATCAGGCTCCCTGACTTTAGACTATATTACAAAGCTATATTAATCAAGACTGTATGGTACTGGCACAGAAACAGTAATATAGATCAATGAAATAGAATAGAAAGCCCAGAGATAAACCCACACACATATGGTCACCTTATCTTTGATAAAGGAAGCAAGAATATACAATGGAGAAAAGACAGCCTCTTCAATAAGTGGTGCTGGGAAAACTGGACAGCTACATATAAGAGAATGAAATTAGAACACTCCCTAACACCATACACAATAATAAACTCAAAATGGATTAAAGACCTACATGTAAGACCAGACACTATAAAACTCTTAGAGGAAAACTTAGGCAGAACACTGTATTACATAAATCACAGCAAGATCCTTTTTGAACCACCTCCTAGAGTAATGGAATTAAAAACAAAAATAAACAAATGGGACCTAATGAAACTTAAAAGCTTTTTCACAGCAAAGGAGAACATAAACAAGATGAAAAGACAACTCTCAGAATTGGATAAAATATTTACAAATAAAGCCACTGAAAAAGGATTAATCTCCAAAATTTACATGCAGATCAATATCAAACAAACAAACAGCCCAATCCAAAAATGGGCAGAACGCCTAAATAGACATTTCTCCAAAGAAGATATACAGATTGCCGACAAACTCATGAAAGGATGCTCAACATCACTAATCATTAGAGAAATGCAAATCAAAACTACAATGAGGTATCACTTCACACCAGTCAGAATGGCCATCATCAAAAAGCTACAAATAATAAATGCTGGAGAGGGTGTGGAGAAAAAGGAACACTCTTGCACTGTTGGTGGGAATGTAAATTGATACAGCCACTACACAGAACAGTATGGAGTTTCCTTAAAAAACTAAAAGTAGAACTACCATATAACCCAGCAATCTCACTACTAGGCATATACCCTGAGAAAACCATAATTCAACAATAGTTATGTACCACAATGTTCACTGCAGCTCTATTTACAATAGCCAAGACATGGAAGCAACCTAAGTGTCCATCGATGGATGAATGGATAGAGAAGATGTGGCACATATATACAATGGAATATTACTCAGCCATAAAAATAAAGCAAATTGGGCTTCCCTGGTGGTGCAGTGGTTGAGAGTCTGCCTTCCGATGCAGGGGACATGGGTTTGTGCCCCTGTCCGGGAGGATCCCACATGCCATGGAGTGGCTGGGCCCGTGAGCCATGGCCACTGATCCTGCGCGTCCGGAGCCTGTGCTCTGCAACGGGAGAGGCCGTAACAGTGAGAGGCTCATGTACCACAAAAAAATAAATAAATAAAAATAAAGCAAATTGAGTTATTTGTAGTGAGGTGGATGGACCTAGAGTGTCATACAGAATGAAGTAAGTCAGAAAGAGAAAAACAAATACCGTATATTAACACATATATATGGAATCAAAAAAAAATCATTCTGAAAAACCTTGGGGCAGGACAGGCATAAAGATGCAGGTGTAGGGAATGGACTTGAGGACATGGGGAGGGGGAAGGGTAAGCTGGGATGAAGTGAGAGAGTGGCATGGACATATATACAGTACCAAATGTAAAATAGATAGCTAGTGGAAAGCAGCCATGTAGCACAGGGAGATCAGCTCAGTGCTTTGTGACAACCTAGAGGCGTGGGATAGGGAGTGTAGGGCGGGAAATGCAAGAGGGAGGAGATATGGGGGTATATGTATGCGTATAGCTGATTCACTTTGTTATAAAGCAGAAACTAACACACCATTGTAAAGCAATATACTCCAATAAAGATGCTTAATAAAAAATAGTAAACAATAAGCCTCTGATTAAACCTAACAAAAGATATGTAAAATTACACAGTTATGGAATATTATCCTAACACAGCTATGGAATATTATCCTAATAGAGTTTTTATGAAAAGAAAAAATACATAGATATAAAAATAATTAGTGTAATACTTTGATATATGTCCTTCCAGATGCTTTTTTTTTTTTTTTTTTTTTTTTGCGTACGTGGGCCTCTCACTGTTGTGGCCTCTCCCACTGCGGAGCACAGGCTCTGGACGCATAGGCCCAGCGGCCATGGCTCACGGGCCCAGCCGCTCCGCGGCATGTGGGATCTTCCCGGACCGGGGCACGAACCCGTGTCCCCTGCATCAGCAGGCAGACTCTCAACCACTGCGCCACCAGGGAAGCCCTTTCCAGATGCTTTTACATAAAATGGAATTACACAATGCATGCCATTATGAAATCTACTCTTTTGGTTTGACATGATAAGACTATTTTTACAAGTCAATGAACCTTAAAAATCATAATAATGGCTATATAGTATTATTCAATGAAAAATAAGTCAATATCTCAAAAAATAGATAATTTTATTTGAGCCAAATTGAGGATTATAACCTTAAAACAGCCTCTCAGAAAACTCCTAGAACTGTTTCACCCATTAGAAGTCAAAGCACAGCTACATAAGTTTTTTGAGATAGAGGGCTATACATTAGATGATGTATTATTGACAGTTTACACAATCCAGGTCTAAGCGTCATCATAGGTCACCGTGGCCCGTTACGAGATCAAGAAAAGGGACTTCACTGGTGGTCCAGTGGTTAAGACTCCATGCTTCCATTGTAGGGGGAATGGGTTTGATCCCCGCTTGGGGAACTAAGATCCTGCGTGGTGCGGCCAAAAAAGAAAAAGAAAAAAAAAAGATTAAGAAGGAATATTATCTTTAAAAAGTTGTCTTGTTGGTGCTAGGAGACTCTTTATTGTTGAGCAAGTATTTCTGCCGATGGGCAAGGTCTGGTTGATGCATAATGCAGTTACACAATGCATAGTAGAGGGGAGAGAGTAGGTCAAAGGGCAGAAAAAAATTTTTATGTTAATTTTTTCTTGTCTTGCCATAAAATATCAATATAAATTTTATTTCACACTTTATATGGATATACAATAATTTATCAAGTCTATTGCTTGGCTATTACAACATTTTCAAATTTTTGATGTTAAAAGCAATGATGTGAGAATATTGTCAGTTTATTTCTATGGATACAATTCTAGAAGAAAAATTGTGGATCAAAGAAAATTACATATTTTAATGTACATGTTACTGAAAAAGTTACAACAATTTAAATTTTGAGAACTCCCCTTTTCACACACTTTTATCTAAATTCAAAATTATCATTTTATATCTTTGTCAAGTGAGAATTAGTGTATCATGGTTACCTTAAATTGCATTTCCTTAATTGCTAGTGCATTTCAACAATTTTTTATACACGTACTCACAATATGAATTTTCAATTGCCTACTCATATCCTTTGCCCATTTTTCTACTGATATGTTTGTTCAAGTGGTTTTGAAAGATAAATCTAGTTAGGATATGCTAAAGAGATTGAGGCATGTGTGCCTCCTGACTGTAACTGAAGGAAAGTAAGATTTCCGAACCATAAATCTTCATTTCATTTATATTGCTGTAAAGCTGCAGCTTGTTTTGTTTAGGAACAGAATGATACTGTGGCCAGAAGAACAATATACTAAAGTAATTTCAATTTTTAACGCAACATAGTCAATAATCATGGTCCATGTAGTCAAAAGCCATTTCAATTTTTAAACCCAAGTCTTTTACTCTGTTTCTTGAACGCTGTGAAAGAAAATGGATATATAAAGTGACTAATAGTATTTGTTAAAATTTTTCTTTTTTCCTCTCCCATCCATTCTCTCATTTTAGTTCCTTTTGACCCTAATTTCTCTCTTCAAAGCCACATAAAAACTCCTCCTAGTGCAGGCAACATTTGTTCCTATCCCTACCCTCTGTCTCACTACTATTTATCATGTGTTGTGCAACTGTAATTAAAAACAAAATCTCAGGAGTGCCCTGGCTGTCCGATGGTTAGGGCTCCACGCTTCCACTGCAGGAAGCCCAGGTTCGATCTCTGGTTGGGGAACTAAGGGCTCACAAGTTGTGCAGCAAAAAAAAAAAAAAAAAAAAAAACTCAAAAAACAACACTCCTGGCCACTCAGATATCCTCTCCTCAAAGGTAGAAGGGAAAGAAAACAGTTTTATTAATGAATAAGCATTAAACCTGAATGTTACGCACATCACAGGTAATCCACTAAAAGACTGCAAAGACCGAAAGAAATCTCACCCTTTTATATAGACAGGCATATTCAACACATTACGTTCATGTTCTTAAGCTAAATGACAACTAGTCCTCAAGTAGGAACTTGAGAGCACCATTTGTCACACATTGTCCATCCTAGATTCACTTGGTAATTGAGGTGACCATTTGCGTTACACAATTGGCTTTATCCAGAGGAGAAACAAACCTCTCAGATCTTTATAGCAGGAGGTAGTTTTGAAGTGAGGCACCCACAGAAACTAGGCTCCTACCCTCAGAGGGGGAAAATGCTCTACTGTCCCTGAGGAAGTTTTCCGGAGGTGATTAAAACACATTTAAAGTGGGAAGCAGCCGCAGAGCACAGGGAGATCAGCTCGGTGCTTTGTGACCGCCTGGAGGGGTGGGATGGGGAGGGTGGGAGGGAGGGAGATGCATGAGGGAGGGGATGTGGGAACAGATGTATATGTATGACTGATTCACTTTGTTATAAAGCAGAAACTAATAAAAAAATAAATAAATAAATAAAAATTAAAAAAAAAAAGAGTAGGCACCTGGCTCAAGGTGGGCTGGTCACAGTACCTGGCCCTGCACCCATGGATAACTGGTCTAGGGATGAGCACCTACTCATGTTGGACCAATCTAAGTCCTTCCCTTAAGGAAGGCTTAAAGTTCTGTCAAGACTAGAAGCAGAAAGCCTCTGTCTCACTAGTGGAGCAGCTGAGAGTTGTTGAGTGCTGAGAGCTGCTGCAGCCAAGTGTCCAGTCTTGAGGAGAAAAGCTCACACACAGAGAATGAAAGACAAGGACTGAGGAAAAAGAGTCCTAGCAACACCCAAGTCCCTGATCCCGTCATTTCAATTCTCTGAGCCTGGCTGTCCAGCCTTCCCATCAGTTCTGGGAGCTCCCCAATACCCTTTTAATAAATTCCTTTTCTGTTTCTGTTAAAAAAAAAAAAAAAAAAAACACATTTAGACTAACAGTCAGTGTCCTCAAGCTCCAATCCTACTTCTGCAATTAATTTGCTAAGTGCTCTTGGGGCAAAGTAATTTAACTTCTGTAAATCTAAGTTTCTTCCTCAGAAAACTGAGAGAATAATTATTATGTAGTTCCTTCCAACTACAAAGTTCTGTTTTTCATGAGAAAATAAATGGTAATGGATTCTACAAACAGATGCCCTAGTAAACACTGAAGTGGACAAATTTCCACAAAATTGAAACATGACTTCAGATAATGAAGAGAAGCAGCTGAGAAGGTAGAGAAGCAGAAGGACCAGTTTTTCTCATCCAGAACAACGTGGAGCCATTGACTTAGAACCACCAACAGCCATGAAGCAGCAGGCACAAACTATACTGGGAAATGATTACCAAATCTCTGTGCACTGAATTCTACTAAATTACATTTCTGATCCTCCAGCCATATCCTGAAAAGTCATCAGTTCAATCATCTGGCATAGGATAATAATGATATCTAAATTATAAAACAAGTTTAAACACAAATACATAAATATAATGTTCTTATACATTAAGGGTTGTTCTGTTCTTTATTCCCTAATTTGTCAGTAAATCTAAATAATATATATGTTAAATAAATGTAATTAGGTGTATCACTTATCTACTGCACAATAATGCTGTATAGCAAACACCCACAGTGTCATTCAACAACGGATATTTATTTAGCTCAGAGTCTGGATTTGAACAGATCTGGCTGAGCTCATGCATGGATGCATGGTCCACTAAAGATCAGCTGACGTACGAATCCTCAGCTGGGAGAACTGGGAGAACACAACTCTGCTCCAGGTATCTCTCACCATCCAGCAAGCCAACCTGAGCAATCTCCTCAAAGATGAGGCAAGAGTGGAAAATGAAGGCTCCCTTCCAGCCTCTGCCTTTTCACTTTGCCAAGTTCTTAACGTGATAGACTCATCTTGGTTTGCCTGGCCTTTCCCAAATCCAGGAAGCCCCCTCAACTCCAGGCAAACCAGGGCTGTTGGTCACCTTGTAATGGAAAGTGGGGTCTGGCTGCTCGCCGTTCAAAAGCCCGTAAGGAGGCAAGGTTGGTGGAAAGGAAAGTTTCTTTATTTTGGATTCCGACAACTGGGGGTGGGGGGGATGGTGGACTCCTGTCCAAAGGCCGACTCCCCCCGCCCCCAACAATCAGGGGGCAAGAGCTTTTATAGACAGAGGGAGGGGACTACATGCAGAAACAGCACAGTCAGCTCTGACAGCCTTGAAATTGGTCATCGGTGGTCTGACCAGCATCATATTGATTGTTTTAAGTACAGTTAATCTTCAGTTCCATGGTCAGTTTGTTCCCATTTCTTTGAGGCCAATTCTCAGACTTGTGGCAGCTAATGTCATGGCAGCTAACTTCTTCCATGTGGTGGAGGTTTCAATACCTATAAGACAGCTCACAGGATATGGCTCAGAATATTATCTATAGCCCTTGAGAGGAAACTAAAGGTCCTTGACTATGCTTAATGACTAAACTATTATTATTTAGTCTTGTTGGACTGTTTTCCTTTGTTTTTGCATTTTCTCACTTCTCTGATTAAACTTATTCTTTGGCTAAAGTTTTTGTTCACAGATAAAAGGCAGGCTGAAGATATGGCGGGGGAAGGAACAGAGGGTCCTGCTTCCTTTCAACCTTACAACTACCCATTGGACAAAGCAAGTAACGTGGCCCAGCCCAGAGTCAGAGTGGGAGAGCCTTACATAGCAAAGAGTGTGGATAGAGAGGGTCATTAATGCCATCAGTCTACCACACAAAGTTTTTAATTTCTTGCTGCCTGAGTGTTCTATTCTTGAGTTTCCAATAAAACAATCCACAGGGATGGTTTTTGTCCCATGCCTATGATTCCACCTGGCTAAGGTGTGGCTTTTGCATTGCAAAAGTAGGGAAGTACAAAGCTCTTGACTTGATATTAAAACTGCCTGACCCAGTAAAATGATGTCTAACCTAGAGGCTTCAGACCTACAGAGATAAGCCCTTTGAATGTTCCTCCTCAAAAACACAGATCAAATACGTTCTGGCTTAACCTATTAATAATGTTCTCATTAACAAGAGACCTGCTAGAACTCACCAGTGTATCTCCAAATTAAAGAACTTTACTTTGACCTAACCTACAAAACTAATTAACAAAGGTGTATGAGACCCTTCCTCCTCAAAAAAAATTAAAAGTTTACTCTACCCATATGGTCAAATCACATAAACTTTCCTGTGAAGTGTGTAGCATTAGGCACATATTTCAGAGAAAAAAGAATATTCCATAGTTTAAAACATGTAAATCTAATATTCATTTGTGGTCCATCCAGTTGTTATTTCAACAGATGTGAAGAAGCCTTATCAGCTCCACATCTGAGCAATTTTTTCTTTTCTGTATTCTTACTAAAGTCTCTATTGCCCACAAGGATCTCATAGAACCTCTTTTAGGGAAGATAATATCATTAATCATCTAATTTGGGTGGGATAATTTTTTGGTATCTCGTTTAATCCTCATAATAACCTCATACAATTTACTAATATCCATCCTTCATCTTTTTTTTTTTTCTATTTCAGAAACTTGAGAATGAGAAAACTGTTATCTTGTTCTTTGGGATTATTCTGGTCTTTCTTTCAACTGTCCTTAAATATTTAATGATTATGTTTCCAGGAAAGGAGATAATGTGTTATTAAGAATAATTCTCAATGACTATGTTTCTCAAACATAAGCAAGACCTATCTGAGATGTCCCTAATAGTACATGTGAAAAACATACAAACTCCTACTCAGCACAAGGATTTTGTCACCATAGTCCCTTGTTATCTCCCATAATCCTCAGCTTTGACAGCAATAAAAGCTAGATCTTCATACATCTGTCAATTTATATAATATTGAGACTCTATTGACAATATTTATTAAATATGGTTACTGATTTTTTGCAAAGAAAAAAAGTAATATATTCTGTCCTTTCCACAATAAAAAATCAGGGAAATAAACAAATCTGTAAAATGTAATAAAATTATAAAACAGATTATATGTTGTCTTATATATTATATATGACTATATCTTATACATTTTAATATATATTGTATATATAAATTACCTATGTTTACTATTGTATTATTATTGTGTTTTGTATACAGTTATGGATTGTATTATTATTATTATATTATATGTAAAAATCATGACAAATGTGACACCTTAAATCAGTGGGGAAATGATAGGTAAGTCAACAAGTGGTATTAGAAAATTATCTAAACTTATGAACAAATAAATTCTAGAATGCTTAAAGATTTAAATGTCAGCATAAAAAATAAGTGATAATAAGTGATAATAAAAAATAAGTGAAAATATAGAAAAACATATATAAATATCAGGGTGGGACAGGATTTTGCAATATAATATAAAATCATAATAATATGCAATGGGCAAGAAAAGCAGCAATACTGTTTCCAAAATATTACTGTTAAAAATAGATGATACCAAAAATGAAGGAGGGCTCTGAAGATTTTATCAAATTATCCCCAGTACCTCCAGTCTACTGGCACAGCTATTTGACTGTATGGTGATGAGGGGATGGGTCAGAATTGATCCATCCATACCTATGAGATTACCCATGATGTGCTAGGCACCATGGCAGGTTCTGGGAATGATGAGATTATCCCATATTATGATGGAAAAACTTGGAGTCTTGTGAATCAGATAGATTTCTGCTCATAAGACAGGGAGCTCTGGATAGGCAGGGAGACTCAGAAGGTACCAACCCTGAAATTGGATATATATCTTCAAGTAGAAAAATATATATCAAAGTTATTGGAAATGATGAATATCAGAATAATAATCTAAAAATCTAAAGATCTGCTTAGATTTTACTCTGCTCATGAGTATGTTAGAAATTTTCCTGTGATCCTAACAAATAATTTGTTTTCCCTTAACCTCAGTGACCTTAAGATCAGTTCTTCTTGTACCATTACAACAGTCTATCAAGCAGTTTCATAGTCATAAGACAGTTATCCAAGTCATAGATCACACTATGACCTGGAATATATGTATTCATCTTATGTGCTAGAACTGCTTAGGTCTACTCTGTAAATTTTCCTGAGCTGAACTCTTTCTAGAATATACTAAATCTCTCACCTTTCTGGGGTCTAGGAATTCATGAAAAATTCTCCTAAGGTTTCATGAATCTTGTGCTGGCAGTTTTGCATTCTCATAAAGAGATTTGCCTTGTATAAACTCCTCAGAAAATTTTCTTTTACAAGTTTGTAAGTATATAGCTTCTCAAAGACTTTGGTTAAGAAAATTAGGCAATTGCTTTCTTAAGTACATATGCTGTATATAATGGAAACAGCATTAGCCTGAGAGTGAAAAAACCTGGATCCTTGTTTCAGAAAAGTCACTAGCCTGTATATCATTAGACAGTATCTTACACATAGCAGGCACTCAGTAAATGCCTAGGGAATTGGAGCTGCTAGGCCATTATTGTGAAGGATTTTGATGTTGTAACGCTACCACCTAGTGGGAAATCTGACCAGAAAAAAAATTCAAGGTACTGCTAAAAACATCCTTTGAACATCTTTGAATCAAAATATTTGAGGTCTATTTTTAAACAACAGCCAAATGATAACGCAGAATTTCTTGATAGTTGGAGTCACAATATATGAATAGGTGATATATGAAAAAAGACATTTGTGGTCAAGTAATTTTGGAAAACCCTGGAAAAAACAAAAATAAACAAGCTTTTTTAAATGTTAGGCTTCTCAGAGCATTTTTACCTTATAATGTTCACCTTGTAATGTTTTTAGAATTGAGGATTTGACCTATAATTGATGCGTATATTTCATGTAGCAATAGACTTTTCTCCAAAAGTTATTAATCAATGGCAAGACTTAAAATCGCACCTACGTGGGACTTCCCTGGTGGTCCATTGTTTAAGACCTTGCTTCCACTGCAAGGGTATGGGTTTGATTCCCAGTCGGAGAACTAAGATCCTGCTTGCCACGCCGCCAAAAAAAAAGATAAGATAATTTACACCTACACTTTTATTGAGGATAAATATAACAATTTGCAGATCTCACAACCTTTATTTGAATACTGGTCTCTTTTTTCTTGGAGCATCCCATAGGAATATGTTCCACATAACACATTTCTATCATAGATCAAATTTAAAATGTTGATCTAGTTATACTGATAAATTATCATGATAAATTTGTTAGTTGCACAATTATTTTGGCACAATTATTTTTGCTGTGCAAATCTGTTTCACCTCTGTGATCTGTTCAATGGCTTGAAGCCCAGAATTAGAGCAGCTGGAAAAAGTAAAACCTGGCTAAAAATACTAAATTTAGTAGGGTCATAGGAATATGTCCTATAGAAGAACAGTGAGGATATAGGGACTCATCTTTTTAATCTCAAATTGTGCACCAGGGCACCCCGGGGCACGGCAGGAAACTTTAAGGGTTAATGCAAGATATGTTAAATTTTCAAGTGAAACATATCTTGACCTCTGTTGAATACTGCATTAACTATTAGCCCAAGGTAGTTCAGTTTCACCATTACTTCACACTACATTCCTTTAATTGACATCATGTCTTGTGAAGCTTGAGTTTTCTATAGTTACTGTGATACAAAAAAAAAAGGGCACTGTTTGAAAATCAATTGGAATTATTACCGTTTTTCTTTTTTTTTTTCCACCATGAACCAAGAAAGTTTGAGAACCTCTGGATTAATCCATTCACTATTTAACAAACTTTTGAGAATTGACCAGATACAAGGCATTGTTTTGAAAGCTGGCAATAACAGCAATAAAGCAAAACAAAATCCCTACTCTTCTGGAACTTACCTTTTAGAAAGGAAAGACAGATAATAACAACTTAATATGCATTACCAATGTGGTATGAAGAGCAATTTATTGCTGCCCAATTCTGCTTTGTTTCCATTAATCTTGTTCAAAAATCTCTGATGGATTCCCACTACCTATCAAATAAAATTTAAAGTTCTTAACCTGGCCTTCAAGTCCCTCCACAATGCATTCAATAATTCAGTGGTTAAAATTTCTGCCATGAAATTCCTTGATATATAGGTTTTTTACATACTGCCTTACAGACAGTCACCTATGTGAATGTATCATCTTCCTTATTAGGATATAAATTACTTGAGGGAAGGGACAGACTCTCATTCAATTTTATATTCCTTTCAAGATCAATATAGTTCCTTTTCTATGGAAATCACTCATTAAATAATTGTTGAATAAATGAAAGACACTAGATAATAACATTGTACAACAAACAGGACCACTTCAATTCCCAACCTCACTAGAGATTATTCATGTACATAAATTTCTTGAGGACTAATCCAATCTTCTCCACTTACTCAGTGGATATCCAAAATTGCATTCTTACATACCCATTCCTTTGGGTTAGGATTTCCAGTTCAATGAGAATATACCTTGAAAATCTTCTTAACCTTTTTTGCCTTCCTAGAAATTCACTTTCTTAAATCTAAATTGTGAACAGTTTTATGCATTCAGTAAATACTTGTGGGTTGGCAAATATCATCAATTACTTTTCTTGAACTGATAGGCTCACATTGCTCGTTTTCAACAAAATTATGTTAATACCCAAGTCAAAATAAACATAGCTTTGTGTCAGTTGTTCTTCCAAGTAAATATTGGTTTCAAGGAAGTGCTGCTTTTCAGCTTACAACTCAAGTGCTTTTCTTCAAGCTAACAATCATGCTTGAGTAATCAGCAGAAGTACTTTATGCCTACTGCATATTTCAGCACAAAGAGTATTAAAAGTTTGCTCTTGAGGGTTAAAAATTAATAAAATTATTAACTTTTACTGTTTCATTAAGTGAAAAAATACTCGTGGGTTGGAAAAGAATGAATTAATAAGTAGATGAGTAATAGTGAGGAGGATGATTCCACAATTAACACAAAATACAGAACGTATGCCAATCCAAAGATTACAAGACCTAGCTGGCTATCACTTTCCACTAGACATAGACAATCCTTATTAAAAATTCTCCTGATTGTGATTATTAAAGATAAATAAAACATAACAATTGAAAATTAAGTACCCTATGGTCTGTATACTATCATTTAGTATAGGCTCTAACTGGTTTCCACTGCCAGGCTACAAATTTAAAAATTAAAGGCCCCAATAATAGTTCATCTTAAGATTAAAATGAATGGAAAATGAATTATTCCCAGAAAGAGACTGAGTTAAAGGGGAAACAATTTGCTTAATATCACTTTGAAAACCATCAAGTCCAATATCTGTGCCTGTCTAGAAAATGCCATTCCTTTTCAGTAATTTCTACATATGGACTCTGTGCATAGTTATCTTGACAAATCATGTTTATGTACTGTCCAAATACCATATATCTCACCACCACCACCACCAGCACCACTAGAATATAAGCTATAAGTCAGGGGCCTTGTCTGTCTTATTCTCCACTGTGTTATAGTGCCTACAAGAGTGTGTAACCCATAATAAGCACTCAATTAAAGAAGATACCAGTGTAGGCTTGGTTTACCACCAGATTTCTTTCCAATGCTGAAATGCATATTAGAAAGAACAATATTAGCCAGAAGACACTAAACAAATTTTTATAACATCTCTACTACAGTGAAAGTGTCTGCCAGGTCTTACCATGAATTTCTCATTTTAATAAGTCATTTTTTAAATTAGTGTTTTAAATTCCCAGGGTTCCCTGGTGGTGCAGTGGTTAAGAATTCGCCTGCCAATGCAGGGGACACGGGTTCAACCCCTGGTCCAGGAAGATCCTACATGCCCAGGAGCAACTAAGCCCATGAGCCACAACTACTGAGCTGATGTGTCACAACTACTGAACCCCACACGCCTAGAGCCCATGGTCCACAACAAGAGAAGCCACTGCAATGAGAGGCCGGTGCACCGCAACAAAGAGTAGTCCACACTGGCCGCAATGGGAGAAAGCCTGCACGCAGCAACAAACACCTGACGCAGCCAAAAATAAATAAATAAAATTTTAAAATCTTTAAAAAAAAATAATAAATTCCCTAAAAGCAAGTTTAAACAAGAAAAATCCAAGCATTTTCTTTTCAAAACAATTTTGAGAAGTATGTTTGACTTTATTCAGCAGGCAAGATCTTCCCCCTTAACATCACCCTGCCATGCTTGATTGGGGATACTTTTTCAATATCTAGACATAGGGACTAGCAGGAATCTGAATTTACATATAAATGGAATCATCCTATGGTATTGCCCTGTGATTTTTTTCTTTATACTTAAAATGATATGTATCATGGACGTTTTTTGGTTTCAGAACATGTTTATCTTTTTTATCTTATTTCTGCCAATCACCTCCTGAATAAGAGAAATGACAGATCATAGACAGATCATGACACTGTTGACTAAAATTTGAGAATTCTGCTATCAACTACCCTATCCCTCACGCCCAACTCCCCACCAAAAGGAAAAGGTTTACCTCTCCAGAGATAGTAAATATCAATTTTTCTAGACTCTCCCATTCTTTCTCAAAACAGCCATTTGAGACTTTGTGTTAGTTTGATATGACTACCACAGCAAGTACCACAAACTGTGTGGCTTAAACAATAGAAATTTATTTCCAAACCGTTCTGGAGACTAGAAGTTCAAAATCAAGGTGTTGACAGGGTTGTTTCTTCTAGTGCCTCTCTCCTTTGCTGCAGATAGCTGTCTTTTCCTTGTAGCTTCACATCATCTTTCATCTGTGCATGTCTGTATCCTAATCTCCTCTTCTTGTAAGGACATCGACCTATTGGATTATGGCCCACCCAAATTACCTCATTTTATCATTTTTAAAGACCCCCATCTTCAAAAACAGTCATATTCTGAAGTATTGGAGGTTAGGACTTCAACATATGAAATTGGGGGAAACAGTTCAGCCATATTTAAGAATATATTCATGTTTCCATAACATAACAAACATTAATTTTAGCAGTAGAAACTATGAGACTAGAGTACTTTATCAAAATTCTAAATTAAGTAGTGCATATGAGAGAACTACAACTATGATTAGAGATCTCAGTTACTGGCAGGGATAGAGGTGGTTTTCCTACTTTATTTATTACTTTTTCCATTTTGGATTTGATGCTCATATATCAGAATGGATGTTTACTAGGAAACACACTTATCTTCCTTGTAAAATCATCCTCAGAAAATAATGTCATCAATGGCAGCCAATAGCAATTGAGAAGATACGATTATCTAGCTTACTGCCCTTGATAAAAATGAAGTACTTAAAATCTTTAATGCAGTCACTTATCATTCTGTCATCCAGACATTTCCATTTCCCAGTTAATACCCAAGCCTCAATTGCATCTTAAATTTATGCAGTATCTATTACCTTTGCCATTCAATGTGGCACAAGTTTTTCATAAAGCACCTGCTGAGGAGTGATTTCTTGCATAATTTCCACATTGATTTCCAAGATACCAATAGCCTGAATCAAGGTGCATATTAATCTCCTGCTCATTTAAATTCTTTGATTTGGGAAATACTTTTATGTATTAACCTTGGTGTGAACAACTTTCAACACCTAACCTACAAAAGGCAATTACAGAGACAGAGTTCACAGGCAGTTTTGAGCTCGCAAGAACCTCACGCACTTATCGTCACAATGGGGTCAATGACCCACTTGTTGATTCAGCCTTTTCTTGTGAGCTCAAGGAAGAAGTGGAGGTATTCAATGTATTCTGGCTTAGAAATAAAGACTCTCCTCTTTGATAAGGGAGATACAGCAATCTAGTCTATGTTTGTTGCTTTTTAATTTCTTGTGTGTATTGTGATAAACATAACTTTGGCTTAGAGTATGGAATAAAAATTGTGGAGAAAAAGTCCTGAGAAAATTTCCTTTCATATCAGAAGCAGTCGGCTGCACAGAAAAAGAAACTATAACTCTTTTTTTTGGCTCACAGTCCTAGCCGATCCACGGCATGTGGGATCTTCCCGGACCGGGGCACAAAACCGTGTCCCCTGCATCGGCAGGTGGACTCTCAACCACTGCACCACCAGGGAAGCCTGAAACTATAATTCTTATAGTGTTGTTCTGTACCCCAACATCTCTTTGGATAATCAGTTGTCCCAAGATCACATTAAATTGGAGCTCCAGTTAACATGAAGGGGGACTATTATATACAGTCACAGGTGACCTCTGTGCCCCAGCTATATTAGCAGGTGGGAAAGAGAATATTTTAAATGTCTCCATCATGCATAAATAACTAGAAAGAAATGTATTTGAGCTAAAGATCATGATCCGAACTTTACCATGACAAGTAGCTAGTGCATATATAAAGTTCTACAGAGCACACTTCACTCTTCAGCTGTAGATATTTTCCAAACACAAAGAACACAGTGGAACTCAACATCATAAATATTGCAAAAATTATTTTATTCATAAGCAAAATATTACTACATCTAGGAAATCCATTTTAGCAATGTGGGTGGGGAGAGGTGTGCAGGGGATAGACTCACGTTTCTCTTTTCAAAATTACATAAACCCAAAAACTTTTATTAAAACTTGAAAAATCACAAGCTGAAATTTATTAGATCACTGAGAAATGGCCTTTATTACTCACACACACAGACACACACAGACACACACACACTGCATGTTTACTGATCTTTGCCTTGATATTCCTGAAGCTTCTAAGGGAGAGTTGAATCTCAAGTTCTATCTACCAGTTGATGATAGACCTTACGACCACACCTCTCTTCCACTCCTAGACAGACAAAGAAACACCTGTTAAACACTTCTCTCTCCTTCTAACCCAGGAGGGCCAGGGCCAGGCTTATGCCTTTTGACCTGGCCCACTAAGATCCATGGATCACAGCAAGTGCTCTCTCTCTCTGGCTCTCTCTCTCTCTCTCTCTCTCTCTCTCTCTCTCTCGCTACCCCCCTCACTTTTATAAGGAAGCACCTCTAGCACTTTGCCTAGAAATCTCCTTAAGTAGATCATCCAGTAGATGAGGTATATTTTCTACTTTCTACATGAGCTCAGGTGACAATGTTGCTGAACTTTCTACCACCACACAAGGATACCTTTTTATCTAGTTTCCAAAAACATTTACCCCAGTTTCCCTTAAGCCCTCACTGGCAGTCTCCTGAAAGGCCATCCGGCCTCTACTAACAGTCTCTTCAAGACATCTTAGTCTTTCACTTACATGCTCCTCAGAATTCTTCCAGCTTCTGCCTACTGCCAGGTCCCAAAGCCACACCCACATTTCTACATTTTGTTATGACAGCACTCCATTTCCGGGTACCCAAATATGTAATAGTTATCCAGTGCTGCATAGCAAATGATTCCAAAACTTAACAACAATCAACATTCAACATTATTCAACAACAATCAACATTTATTATCTCACACAGTTCCCATGGGTCAGAAAATTGGAAGTGGCTTACCTAGGTGGTCTTGGCTCAGAGTTTCTCATGAGATTGCACTTTGGATATCAGATGGAGCTGCAGTTACCTGAAAGCTTGACTGAGACTGGAAGATTTGCCTCCAAGATAGCTCAATTACATTGCTGATGATTTTGTGCTCATTGTTGGCAGGAAGCTTCACTTCCTTACCACGTGAATCTCTCTATAAATCTTCTGAGAGTCCTTAGATTTACCCTCCTATCTGAAACAACTAAAAAAAAAGGACAAAGTATATGAAACAATAGTTTTCAGACATTGGACATCAGACAGTGCAAGACAGTGATACCTGAGAGAGGGAAAGCAAATAAAGTGAACCTGTAATTTCCCCAGCTTCCTGCCTAAAGGGTTTCCAGGCAATAACACAGGGGGAAAGGAACCCAAGAGAGGCCCTGGCATCATCTGGAGTTGAAGAGATAGAGCTGGGAATCCACAGAGGCCAAGACAGCTATATTTCACAGAGCAGAGGATCAGAGAAGAGAGAGCTACATAGAGAAAGAACTCTAGAGATCTACAGAGGCACCCCATCAAGTCTTCAGCTGAGTACTGATCAGCACATGTGTATGAAATTAAGGGGAAAATAACCAGAAAACAGTAGAAGAAACAATTCTCAGAGCTCACAAAGGGCCAGGAAATGTTCATGCTCCCACCTAGTAGAGTACACAAAAGGCCTCAGAATGGGGCTAAATTAGCCCTGGCCTAAAGGTTGCTCTGATCCAGCCCAACAAAGGCTAAGAGCTAGCCTCAAAATAATTGAACTGTACTGAGTGACTTAACTGCAACCCAGAATAAAGCTCAGGAAATATTAATAGAAAATACAAAATATCTAGCACTGGGCAGGTAAAATTCACAATGTCTGACATCCAATAAAAATTACCATACATGCAAAAAGCCAAAAAATAGCACCAATAATAAGGAGATCAATCAGCAGAAAGACTCAGAAATATACAAGTAATAGAATTAGTAGACAAGGATACTAAAATATATGTTTAATATATTATATATTCCTTATGTTCAAGGAGGTAGAGAAAAGATTGAGCATGTTAAGTAGAGACATAAAGAATATTTTAAAAATCAAACTTTAAGAGATGAAATATGTCTTAAGTAAAAAATATACAAGTTAGAATTAACAACAGATTAGACACTGCCAAAGAAAACACTTGTAAACTTGAAGGCGTAATAATAGAAACTATTCAAAATGACTCACCAACAGAAAAACAGACCCAAAAAATTGGAACAGATGTTACATGTCAATTATACTTCAGTGTTAAAAAATTGGAACAGCACATCAATGAACTAAAAGGACCACTTCAAGCACCCTAATATACACATAATTGAAGTTTCTAAAAGAGAGGAGTGGACAGAAAAATTATTTAAATAATGGCTAAGATTTTTTCCAAATCTAGTGAACCCTGTAAGCTCATTCATCCAAAAAGTTCAATAGACCCCAAGAACAGGAAACATGAAGAAAATTATACCAAACATCACATAATGTTAAATAAATAAAATAGAAACTCTGAAACTCCCTATTCCTTACTCTGCTGTATTTTCTTCACAGCTCTCATCACTACTTAATACCACATTTCATTTATTTATATAGTTATGGGATTACTGTCCCTTTAACCCCTGGAAAAATGAGCTTCGTGACAGCAAGAAATCCATCTTGTTTATTACAATATATCCAACATCTAGAACTATGCCTAACACACAGTAGACACTCAATAATTATTTAAGTAGTTATTCAGAGAAGTGAGTTTAATTATTTTTGACCCAATTACTTTATCATACTTAAGGAGACAGAGCTTCATTTTAGAAATAAAAATATTATTCCAGATAGTACTCAATGAAGTGACTGCATTGTCTCTGATTCATTTTAAGCCAAAACATACTGAACATCCAACTCAATTTTACTCAGTATGCTCTTACTTTTTATACTCTTTTGAAACTTTCCATATTCATGGTGACACCTGCTTTCCTTTTTCTACACCTTTATTTCAAATTTGGCCTCCTCCATAAATACATTCAGACACCATCCTAGGACAAACAGAAACACATTGAACAATACCAGAATATGCCACTCCAAAATATTTTGACATATCGATAGCTTTGAGCTAAAGGCCATTGAGAACCAGCAGCTGCAAGAAAAACTCTTCACCTCACCCTAACTGACTAAAAATAGAGTATAAATCCTCTTTTATAAAAGAAATTTGCAGTTATAAAGGATATTTACACTCGTAAAGATGTTTCTTTACCAGGAAGAGAGCTATGTCTGGAGACAACTCTTATCACCTGAGAGACACATCTACATAACAAAACAATGCTTACTTACCATACATCTCCTCCTCTCACCTTCCCAGAACTTGCCTTCCTACCCAGAAGCACACCCACCCTTTTATGTTTAGTCTTAGATGGTATATAAGCCTGAATCATCTAACTGCCTTCTTGAGCCACATTTTGCAAACTCCTGTGCAAATATAAGAAATTAAAAGAGTTTTTTCTCCTGTTAATCTGTCTTTTATCACTTTAATTCAAAGGCCCCAGTCCTTGAATCTAGGAGGGTATAGGGAAAAATATTTTTCCTCCCCTACAACATCCAGTCACACCCACACCCATGTACGCACAAGGATACACACACATACACATATGCATACACATACCACTCAGATAAATAGACAGAGAGACAACCCATATAGGCAGACATACACACGTAAACACAAGTGGACATACACAAACTTAAATGAAGACACTGGAGGGGAACAAAACTTGCCTGCCCAAAATGTGTCTCTTGGGCTTGAGGATTATTTTGGGCTGATTGTTTTCAAGAAACAAAGGCTCAGGAAGAGCTTTTACCTCCTTCACTTCACTGTCTAAAAGAATTTGGATAAAAGGCCTGTTCCAGGAAGAACTATCACCATAGATAACTAAAGTCTAATATGAACTAGGTGTAGCAGACTAGGGGAAACAAGGCCTGTTTGATCAAAGTTCTCTCTGTGTCCCATTGTCTCTTCATGGCCCAACAAATATTTGTCTACCAAATATTTGCTGTTTTTCAGCTTCCTATAAATTGCCTTCCTTCCCTTTGAAGCCCCAAACCCCTACCCCCTTCTCCTTCCTTCAAATGATTTATAAGTTTCAACTGTCCTTGGGCCTCATATTCTTATGGAACCCTCATACCTACATATTAAATTTGATTTTCTCCTGTTAATCTTCCTCATATCAATTTAATTCTTAGGCCATCCAGAAAACCCTAGAATGGTAGAGGAAAGTTTTTTCCACCCCCACAACACATAGACACACAATGGAATTCTTATAAACAGACTTACAAAAATTTTTAAATCTATACAAAATGGCTACACACTATATCCTCCCTTAGAGATTCATAACTTGCTTTAAAGGATCTTATGTAAAGAAACTGGATTAACTGAATTAGCATTTTCCAAAATTATCTGAAGACAAAACTTCCTTACACTGCTATTAGCATAAGAAGGAACAGTTTTCTGTAGGATACTGTCCTGGGAAATAATGAGAAAAATCATCCTGTGAAGTGGGTACATCAGATTATTTTAGCACAAGGAGTAGCCATATGACTTGGGGAGATTTTTCAGAATTCAGAATCTCAGAATCCATCCCAGATGTATTAAATTGAATCTATGCTCTAATCCATTATGTATCGATCTACCACTAAACTTTAAGATAGCAATCTACTTTTCTCATTTCTAATTTCTTAGCTGGCATCTCACTGTTAATCCCATATACATACAAAACTCTCTGGAATTCCTTACATGTGATGCCCAGTTGTCTGTTTCTGAGACCAGATGTCACCATTCCTAAGAAGCCTTCACTGGCCTGTCCAGATGTCAATCTGATCCCCCATCCCATGATGTGGTATCTTTCTAATTGCAATGTTTCTTCCTATCCCTATGTCTGCAACTTTCATCATAATTATTCATTTATTTCTCTTTTTTCAGACTGTTGCTTCTTTGCAGATGAGTCCTCAATTTTACATCTTTATATTCCTAGTGCCTTTCAGCATGTTTAACATAAAAAAAAATATTCAATAATTTTGCTGTCATTGGTTTTGACTTGTTTAAGTTAAAGCGAATTGAAATCTCATTTTATTCTACACTGGTGTGGTTCTCAGTTCTCAGTTATTCACACATAACATCCATAAATATTGAGTCCTTTATGTAGCACATACCCCACTTAATATATATTTCTCCTTATGTTAGGGAGACATTGTTACTGGCCCAGCCTAAACAATTGTGTCAAAATATGTATAAGGAAGATAATATTGAATAAGATATCCAAAGTAAGCATTCAGAACACTAGTGTTAGTATGAACCAGGGCCCAGACTCCCAGCTCACTGATCTGCCAATGGCTACCACCTCCTGATTGAGACATGCTAACCATGGTCATGTAATATTGGAGAGGTAAGAAGATAAATACCAAATACCAAAAAGGCAATACCAAAGATTAAAATAATAATACAACAATAAGTAGTAGTAGTAATAATAACAGCTATCATTTATTGACTTCTTACTACTTGGCTGAACACTTTACATATATTAACTCATTAATCTTTATAACAATTTTGTGAGGTAATTATTACTAGCTTTCTTTTTTCTACAGATGAGAAAATTAAAACTTAAAGAGTGTTATGGACTGAATATTTGTGTTCCCCAAATTTTACATGTTTAAGCCCTACCCCCCAGTGTATTTGGAGGTGTGGCTTTGGGGTGGTAATTAGGTTTAGATGGGGTCATGTGAGTGGGACCCACATGATGAGATTAGTTTCCTTGTAAGAAGAACATTCCTTAAAATGTATTTCATCCTGCTCTTTATCATCCTGGCTTCTGACTTTCCTTACCCTTATCACGTATGCTAAACTTGACAAACAGCACTGTCCTTATTCAACATTTAGTCAGTATTTATTATGACTTTCCATTCCAGACAGTGGCTCAACTTGGGGGACTTTCTCCGTGCTCTTTACTCTCAGCCCTTAATAATTATTCTTCCTCCAGCTGCACCATTTCACACTTTCCTTAACAAACAACCTGCTTCAATTGACTCAGCTTTGGAACTTGCCTTTCTCCCACCTAGTTAACCTGCCTTCATGGACAGAGTGTTTATCAGAGCTTCTATTAGTGTGCTTTATCAACTTGTATGTTGATACAAGTAACAACAACAACAGCAAAAAAAAGCCCCTGATTAGGCTTCCCTGGTGGCACAGTGGTTGAGAGTCCGCCTGCCGATGCAGGGGACGTGGGTTCGTGCCCCGGTCCGGGAAGATCCCACATGCCATGGAGCGGCTAGGCCCGTGAGTCATGGCCACTGAGCCTGTGCGTCCGGAGCCTGTGCTCCGCAACGGGAGAGGCCACAACAGTGAGAGGCCCATGTACCGCAAAAAAAAAAAAAAACAAACAAACAAAAAAAACCCTGATTAATGGAAGCTTAAACCACAAAGGTTTAACGTATGGTTAACAAAAGTCTAGAGGTAAGTGGTTCCAAGAATTTTAGTGGCTCAGTTTTGCCAGCCTTCCAGGTTGAAGTCTCTGAGATTCTCATGGTTAAGTCAAGAGAATCAAGATGGCTACTACAGTTCCAGTCAGTACTTCCTCCCACTGGTATACTTAGCAAAAATACAGAGGAATAAGAAAGTACCTCCCCACCAAGTATATTCCGTTGCCATAACTAGAACTAAGCCCACCCTTTTCCCACTGCAAAGAAGAATGAGATTAATGTGACTCGCTTAATCGGTTATGGTTCCCTTCTTGCACCAAGGGGCAGGCATAACTTCCCTGAGCCCATTGCTGCCTATCTAATACCTCAACAAAAGCAAGTTTCAATTAGAAAGAAGAAAAAGAGGCAATGATTGTTGGGTGGATGAATAGCTGCATTGGCCACAAAATCACTCAAGCCTCCAGGAGCAGGAACCAGAATGGCAGCCAGAGTCCTACCTGCCTCACTTTGTATCCATCACTTCATCACATAGGGTAAGTAATATTTTGAATGAATGAAAGACTTAAAGATGACTTAAGTAGGAAGGCAAAAACAAGAACAACAGTTTAGCTCCTGTATGTGTGGTGTTTGTGTGTAGTAAGAGGTATTAGTGTTAAATACATGAGTCACACTGATCTTTGAAAGACTGACTTTTTAAAAACTGAGCAAAAATATATAACATGTACAAAGATATAGAATAATTAATACTTATAGCTAAAAAGTCATGTATGGGGTATATAGTAGTATATGATGTGATGATTATTTTTAGGAAAGACTTCCTGAGAAACATGAATTTTCAAAAGGAGCCTGAAGAAAGAAAACAACAAATAAGGAAATGAGTGAAAAGAGCACCCAGGGAATGACTGAACTGGAATCAGGAATGTCCAGTAAAGACTGTGTTTTTACCCCTTCTTATTTTTTTCCTTAATGCCATTATTTTCCTCTCCTAGTAACCTCTTGTCATTCTCTGCCAAACTTATTTTATAACTAGTCATTCCACACTGCCTCTATCCTCACCTCCTAGTGACTGCTTGATTCTGGGCAATTTATCGTTCACAATCATATTGCCAGAAAAGAACAGAAAAGAAAACACTCTTGGAAGTTACTTAGTCTGCAACCCACTTCTTCTCCTCCAGTTCATCTACCCTAAAACATAGAACCTTATTCCAATAAGGTTGTACAGGAGAACATTCCTCTGGATAAAAGGAGATACTGGAAGAAATTCTGAATTCCCCCTAAAATATGTAGATGACCCCTGGTATATCCAATGTTGTCAGTAATGTTCTCCTTCATTCCTCAGTGCCAGTTTTGCTTACCAGAATTTAGCCCATTAGACTTTCACATTCACTAAGTTGCAGTGATTAAGAAAGCATCTTAGGTCAGAAGATTTTTTTATGTAAAATAATAATGATAGAAGAATATAAAACACAAGCCTGTGAAATAAAAATACACAGCAGTACTTCACACAAGGCAACCCCATTAATTCTACCCTCCTCTCCATTGGTCTCAACCCCACCAAAATGTCTTACAGACTACCTGTTATGTCTTCCCAAGGCCTGATCATCTCTTTTGTTTTCTTGAAAATATCCATTTAGAAGATTTTTTTATGTAAAATAATAATGATAGAAGAATATAAAACACAAGCCTGTGAAATAAAAATACACAGCAGTACTTCACACAAGGCAACCCCATTAATTCTACCCTCCTCTCCATTGGTCTCAACCCCACCAAAATGTCTTACAGACTACCTGTTATGTCTTCCCAAGGCCTGATCATCTCTTTTGTTTTCTTGAAAATATCCATTTATTGCTGAAGAAAATATGTGTCATTCATGTTCTGGCCCAGTCTACTCTTCCAGCTTTATCTCATGCTCAGTCAGTGCTTAATACATACTCATTGGAGGAAAAAAAGTATAGAACGACTTGACAAAAAGTATAGAATGACTTAAAATGAGTAAATATCTAGGAGTTAAACTAAGGACCAGTCCTTTCCCCAACTTAGATAGTGGTTAAATATATCATTTTAAAATGAGACATCTTTCCTTTGCTTTTCAGGTTTTAGAAGTGTCGGATAGACATAATGAAGAAAAACTAAGAAAAATGACATTTGAGAAACACAGGAGGAAAAGTAAAGAGCGCTTCCTGTAAACTGGTGACTTTGTTCTACAGTTCTCACGCTAGCACAGGTAGCCTGGCATAAGTGGCTAATCTGGATGCCTACTGTTGATTCTTTAACCAAATCGGTTGGTCGGTTCTACATACAAAATGATGGTCCCTGAGACAAATAGACCAAGAGTGATCTCATTTCCTTTATGCTTTCTTCTTTATAATTGTGTTTTCTTCTGCCAGTGTTTGAAAGAGTCACAGTCCAGAGTAACTAAATACATTTCTCTTGTCTACATGCCAATTAATTGCCTAACTTCCTCTTCTTTCTTTTGTTTATAATTTGGGCATGTCTTACTCTGTTTAGCAAATATATTTTTTAATTGTGCATATAACATTTTTATAAACTTAGTCATGGTATAACTATACTGGTGAGGTCACTGTTTAAAGGAGATCTTTGACAAATGTTATTATAAAGTAGAAATCTTCAGAGCCACCTCCTACTTTCTCTCTTATAAAATCTGATTTCCATGGATTGAGTTGCATAAAGCGTTATGTATCAATAAACATTTTTGGTCTTTAGAGTATAAAAGCTTTCCAAATCTACTTTTACTTTGTTTGTTTAATTAAGACATTTTGAGTGTTGTTGTTCTTTGGATACTTAGGCTTTAGCTTACCACAGATGATTACAAAGGGAGCTTTGACCTTCCTGATAGTCTATTGAGTTCTTTGCATCAGCCTGGAGTATTCTCACTTTAGTCAAGTTCATAGTGCTCTCTAATTTATGTCTCTTATTATTTTAAATACACTGACAGTTTCATCAGCATTATCATAGTTTTTGCATGTAGAGTTTTTTGCTTTTGTTTTTGTTTTTTTTTTCTTTTTGCATGTAGAGTTTAGTTTAGGCTCTCTTTCACTTCACTGAAACCACCTGGTTCTATAAACAGCTAAACAAAGGTGTTTATATTGGATCAGCACTCAAAGGATCACATGTCAGGGTCAAATTTTGTTTGTTGTTTTTTTCATTCTTTTAGCATTTCTGGAGAGTGAAATGTATAAGAACTAAAGAATACATTCTCTGTTTGGAGGAAGAAAAGGAAAGCAACACTATTTAAGTTAATTTGTTTAAATATCAAGGTCCCAAATAAAAAAGGAAATACCCTATAACAACCACTTGATGTCACTACTGTAGCTCGTCTCCGGCTTTGGAGAGGAATAGAAGTTGCCTCCTTCCTAAGTCACCAGAAAAGAAAAATTAGACAAATGTACTTTTAATATTCTTATGGACATTTTTTAGAGGTAATGATTGTTTCAGTTTTAAATTGGGTTATTCCACCTTGTTTCTTTTTCTTGCTCTGCAGAGAGAAGGCAATTACATGAAGATACTGAGCAGACATTACTAGACAAAGACAAATATTCCATTCCCATATCAGCAGTTCTCAAATGTAGCTATGTATCAAATTTTATCTGGGGATCTTTTTAAAACACAAATCACTGGACTCCACCCAAGAACTCTGGTATGGGGTTCAGAACTCTGATTCAGAACTCTGGAATCAGAATCTCTGGAATGGGGCATAGGGATTTATATTTTAAGTTTATCAGAGTGATTCTAAATATCAGTAATGAATCCGAGCAGGATCCTGTGGGGCTCCTGGGCATGGAAGCCATTCCTTATTTGTAGGGAACAGACTCCAGCCTCCACAACCTTCCCAGAGTCCCAAAGGGCAGATTCAAACAGTTGTTAATCAGGGAAGAGAGGGGATGAAGAGACAAGGAAGGAGCAGCCAAGAAACAATAGTACAGCCTTGGGGCAGGGTCCTGGCTCTGACACAAGGGATACACATAACAATATCTTTTGAACTTTTTATAGAACTAAAACCCCCAATAAATGGAAGATGTCAGCATTCTTCATTCCTGAGAACACCACCCGAGGCCAGATTAAAAGGAAACAGAGAAGCTCATCAAGAGATTACCTGAGACCAGATTAAAGGAGTGCAGGCCCTGCACACACCCTAATCTTATCAGCCACACCACCCTTGAACCATTGCTATAAAACTCCTTACCAAATCCTTCCAGGTGGGACACACAGTTTTCGAGGGCAGGAGCCCACCATGTCCCCCTTTGCCTGGCAAAGCACCCAGAACCCTGTTTCCGAGAATCAATTTGGCACCAGTGCACAGAGACCAAGTTTCAGCATCAGTAAGGATTGGAAATCTCTGTTCCACTTTGCCCTATACCTCTCCTAATTTATAACAGTAGAGAACATAAGCTGACCTGATATTCTATTTAACTGAACAATTTTACATTTTCACATCCTCATACATCACTCAAAAGGAATTTTTTGCTTGCACTCCATTTCTCATTCAACTTTCTCTAATCTTCTTTTTGTCATATTGCCTCTTTATTTTTCCCTTCTTTAAATATTACATAGCATACATTCCCTTAATAGCAATAATTTTATATTTTGCTTTACTGATATATCTACTTTTCAATTGAAAGAAAGCTGAGCTGTTGATCCTCCCTTTTCTGACAAGCAATAAAAACAAACTCCCTTATTAAATTTACACAATATTATATGTCAAATATATATATATATTTTTTTTTTTTTTTGCGGTACGCGGGCCTCTCACTGTTGTGGCCTCTCCCGTTGCGGAGCACAGGCTCCGGACGCTCAAGCTCAGCGGCCATGGCTCAAGGGCCCAGCCACTCCGCGGCATGTGGGATCTTCCCGAACTGGGGCACGAACCCGTGTCCCCTGCATCGGCAGGCGGACTCTCAACCACTGCGCCACCAGGGAAGCCCTCAAATATATTTTTAAAGCAACAACAGTAACACTCCCTAAACTGGCCAATTACATACCTAATCCTAAATAAGACATTTTACATACATAGGTACATTCTTTCATAAAAACTTGTGTGAATAGTACCATTAACATATCTCTACAAATGAAGAAACTGAAGCCAGAATATTGCCTCCTCCACCCCCACACCCTAATCTGAAGGTCAGAAATTCTAACTCAAACACCTTCTCAGGTTTTTGCACTCTCCTTTAGATGCTGCTTTGTCTTATCAGAAATATGATCATCTTGCTACTGACGAATTTTTAAGTGCCCAGTGTGCAAACCTCAAGGAAAATTAGACTACAAGTTAAATACAAAGAGCCCTGCATAATGGTATAATATGCAATCTTCTTGATGAGTCATATTGTTTCTGGTTACCAGGGAAGAAGGGCTGATGGCAAACCCGAGAACTGTGAACCAGCAGCTCTGCCCCAATCCAACACGTATAGGATATTTCTCAAAATTTTGCTAAGTGAGGGACAGAAGAACCTATCCTTTGGACAAAGAATAATCCCACCTTTGGCTGATAAAATGAAGATTATGTTTTCTTGTGTTCCTTCTGTAACACTCAGTGCATTTCTACAGCTCTCCTGTTAAAAAATGTCAGCCATATCAAGTTTCTTGCTTGCTTTTAGACTTCAAAGGAGATTTGTGACTAAAAACAGACTTGCCCAAACCAATCATTTATATAAGAAATACTGATTTGATTTTAATATACTGCCTAATTCTGCCTTTTTCCTGAAAAAACAACTAGGAAGAATATCAAAGAAAAAAATTGCACTGCTAATTCTGATAATAGCCAAAATACTGATTACACTAACACCAGATACTTGAAATACTGCCAACAGAAAGAAAACAGATATCATTAATTATGCTTACTTGAGTAAAATTGAAAAAGAGATTCTGAATCTATGCCAAGTGCCAGGTTTTGTATCTAGTGATGACCCAGCCATGATTTTTTTCTTTAATTAAGGTGATATTCACATAACATAAAATTAACTATTTTAAAGTGAACAATTCAGTGGCATAAATTATATTCACAATGTTGTATAACCACCACCTCTAACTAGTTTCAAAACATTTCCATCACCCCAAAAAGAAACCTTGTACCCATTAAGCAGTTGGGTTGGCCAATAAGTGCCTTCGGTTTTTAAGTAAAAATAAAAGACACATTTATCATTTTCACCAAGAACTTTATTGAACAACGTATTCACCCTTTTATTCCTTACTTTTTGCCATTTTTCAAGCAAATTCATAATTCCATCTTCCCAAATCTTTTTATCTTTTTGAGCAAAGAACTGTTCCAGGTGCCTTTTACAGTCTTTTACAGGGAGTTGAAATTTCTTCCATTAAGAGAATTTTGTAAAGATTGAAATAAATGGAAATCTGAAGGTGCAATGTCTGGTGAATATGGCAAATGACTCAGAACTTCCCAGCCAAGCTGTAACAGTTTTTGCCTGGTCATCAAAGAAACATGCGGTCTTGTGTTATCCTGATGGAAGATTATGCGTTTTCTGTTGACTAATTCAGGACTCTTTTTGTTGAGTGCTGCTTTCAGTTGGTCTAATTGGGAGCAGTACTTGTTGGAATTAATCGTTTGGTTTTCCTGAAGGAGCTCATGATAGAAGACTCCCTTCCAATCCCACCATATACACAACATCACCTTCTTTGGATGAAGACTGGCCTTTGGTGTGGTTGGTGGTGGTTCATTTTGCTTGCCCCACGATCTCTTCCATTCCACATTATTGTACAGTATCTACTTTTCATCGCCCATTGCAATTTCTTTTAAAAATGGGACTTTTTTTTACATTTAACTAGAGAATGTCATGTGGAAATACAGTCAAGAAGGTTTTTTTCACTTAACTTATCTGGAAACCAAACGTCAAAGGCATTAACATAACCAAGCTGGTGCAAATGATTTTCAACACTTGATTTGGATATTTTGAGTATGTCAGCTATCTCCAGTGTGGTATAATGTTGATTGTTCTCAATTTGATCACTATCAACTTCAACTGGTCCACCTCACTGTGGAGCAACATCCAGCGAGAAATCGTCAGCATGAAACTTTACAAACCTCTTTTGACACGTTCAGTCAGTCACAGCACCTTCTCCATACACTGCACACTTTTTTTTTTTTTTGCTTTTCAGTTGTGTTTTTACCTTTCTTGCAATAATAAAGCATAATATGCCGAAAACGTTGCTTTTATTCTTCCACCTTCAATATTAAAATGGCTATACAAAAATTCACCAATTTTGATAAGTTTTTTTTTAATGCACACTGATATGACAGCTGTCACAATACAATCAATAAAATTGTTTCAAATGAAGTTAAAGACAACTAAGTGCTACTAGAGCCATCTTACAGAAAAACCCAAACGAACCTTTTGGCCAACCCAGTGTTCCCCATTCCCCTCTCTCCCAGGCCCTGCCAACCACCAGTCTGCTTCTGTCTCTATGGATTTACCTATACCAGATATTTCATATAAACAGAATCATACAATATGTGACCTTTTGTGTCTGGCTTATTTCACTTAGCATAATGCTTTCAAGGTCTTATCTCTATTGCAGCATGTATTGGTACTTCATTCCTATTTATGACTGAATAACATTTTATTGTATGTCTATGTCACAATTTGTTTATCCATTCATCTGTTGATGGGCATTTGGGTTATTTCCACCTTTTGGCTAATTTGAATAACACTACTCTGCAATGAACATGTGTGTATTGATACATTTGTTTGAGTAACAGTTTTTAATTCTTTTTGGTGTAGTTAGGAGTGGAATTGCTAGATCATACGGTAATTTTATGTTTAACTTTTTGAGGCGCAGCTGTAATACTTCTTGTACCACATCTCTTCTCCTGCCATCAGCCTCCGTTAAGACAGAAAACTAAAGGAATTGGTAGGACTACTTCAATTAAACCAGCAGTTCTCAAACTTTTTGGTCTCCATAACTCTTTACACTCTCAAACTTTTTTTTTTTTTTTTTTTTTTTTTTTTGCGGTACACAGGCCTCTCACTGTTGTGGCCTCTCCTGTTGTAGAGCACAGGCTCTGGACGCGCAGGCCCAGCAGCCATGGCTCACGGGCCCAGCTGCTCCACGGCATGTGGGATCTTCCCGGACCAGGACACGAGCCCACGTCCCCTGCATTGGCAGGCAGACTCTCAACCACTGTACCACCAGGGAAGCCCCTCAAACATTTTTAAAGAACCCAAAGAGGTTTTGATTGTGTTGGCCATGTCTATCAATATTTATTGTATTAGAAATTAAAACTGAGAATTTTTTAAAATAATGGAGCCATTACATATTAACATAAATATGTCTTAGAAAGATAACTGTATTTTTCAAAATGAAAATATTTGGAGAAAAGTGGAATTTTTATATATTCTCAACTAATGTAAGACAGCTGGATTCTCATACCTGTGTCTACATTCAATCTGTTGTGATAAATTGTTTTATTGAAGTATAGGAAGAAAATCTATCTGCACACAGATATATAGTTGAAAAGGAGTGGTGTGGTTTAATAGTTTTTTCAGATATTTGTAGGCATTTTCTTTGATACTACATGAAAACATAACAAATGGTAGAATCTTAAAGGTTAGTTGTGATGTGGAATCCGAAACTATATTAATGAATTTTTCCTAGTTGGTAACATTAAAATCCATTTTTCCATTTAAGCACTTTGAATAACTCATCCATGCATGATTTTAATGTTATAAATGTTGGTTTACTGAGCTATATCTCTCCTCAAAATGTTGGTACATCGTATTACACAATAACAAAAAAATCACATTTGTTAATATCACCAAAAATCTCATTAGAAAAATATGGGAGGCTTTCAAGGTCACAATGGTGGCAGATACATGTTTTCTAAAATTCTAAGTTTTGCTTAAAAGCTTGAATCTTGTCATTTGCAACAAATACTTGTAGCTGGTATCCTTGAATTGGCAGACTTACTCCACTTATTTTCAAGAAAATACCTGCCAATTACCAAACCTGAATAATTATTTTGTCAATCCACTTCTTACAAGTTGGTGGCAGTTTTCTATGATTCTCCACAATTTTCTATGATTCTCTCTATGACTCCTGTAGTTTTATCATAGAGTCCCCAAGGATACTTTTCCCTTTTAAAAATATCCATACATTACTAAATTTGAGAAGTGCTGTTACATAAAGGGCAAAACCTACTCTTAATATTCAAGGCCTTTGGAATTTGCACCTCAACTAAATTTCTTGCTTTATGGTTCACTAATCCTTCTTACTTGTGGTTCCCAAACCTAGCTGTTCATCACAATCACCTTGAAAGTTTTTTCAAGCTACAGATTCCAGATGGCACACCTCAGAGATTCTGATTTAATTGGTATTCTAAAAGATTAAATTTTAATTGGAATCTGTATAATTTTTAAAGTTCCCTCTTTGATTATAATGCCCAACTGGATCTGGGAACATGAGCTGAAGTTACTCGGTTCAGACTACTTTCCTAGTCAGGCTTCCAACTATCACACTTTTCTACCTCCAAACATCTGCTGCCCACCTTCTTATACCCTCTGCCCACTTTCCACCTAATCAAATCCTACCCGCCCTCAAGATGTGGCTCAGTTAACACCTAGTCACAGTCTCTACAAATATCCTTCCTGATTGCACCAACTGGAAAGAAATCTCTTACTCTTGGGACTTCAGGAATACTGTTTATCTTTCCAATTTATTTGGCACATCATACTGTACCACCTCCTTTATTGTTGCCTTGAATAACTTTTGACATGCTATTGTTATTTAAATTTTGACATATTTTTGTTTTATCTTCCTATCTACAATAGAAAGGTCTCCAGCACAAGAATGTGACTTATTATTTTGGATACCAAGTTCTCAGCTACTGTCTTGCATATTGTTAACTTTAACACAATCTGTTACTTTGACGGCACATATCAAACATTCTAAAATATGCAAGATAATATTTAACATTCACATAATGCTTTATGATTTATAAAGGATTTTTATATCTTTTATTTCACTTGTCACATTAGCCCTATTAAATGTGGTATTATTTATTACCCCTATCTTCAAGCCAGAAACTAAGGCTTAGAGAAGTCTAACAATCTGACCAAGATTAAATAAGTACAAAGTGTCAGAGTATGAAAAATAATCCAGGTTTATCTAATTCCAGAGGCTAAGTTCTGAATTATTATGGTATATTTCTTTATCTATCATACACTTACTGGTTACTTTTTTTTTTTCTTTTTTTTCTGTGGTACGCGGGCCTCTCACTGTTGTGGCCTCTCCCGTTGCGGAGCACAGGCTCCGGACATGCAGGCTCAGCGGCCATGGCTCACGGGCCCAGCCGCTCCGCAGCATGTGGGATCCTCCCTGACCGGGGCATGAACCCGCGTCCCCTGCATCGGCAGGCAGACTCTCAACCACTGCGCCACCAGGGAAGCCCCTACTGGTTACTTTTTTATTCCCTAATTTTTATCTTAAGTATATTACATAAGCAAACAAACAGAAAACTGTCATCTTTATTCAGGAACGAGTCTGAACTCTTAAAAATGTCATCTTGTTTAATTCCCAGGAGCAAAAACAAATGAATCTAAGGAGTCTGGGGGGTGGGGCAAGGGGAAATCCATGAGGGCAAATGAAATCAGCTTTGCTAAGGAGAGGAAGCATGAATTGGACCTTAAAAGATGGGTAGAAATAAACTAGGCAGCCACTGAAAATCAGAGGAAATGAGCACCAACAATTTTTAGGGTGTGATAAGAATTTGAGCCTGGCTAGTTCAGAATGTTTGTGCTGGAGAGTTCCATACTGTGAGATAAAGTCAGCTTGGTACAGTGAGGTTGATGAAAAAGATCTTAGAATGCCATGAAATTAATGCTGTCTTGATCCCTTATGCAGCCAATCGTTAATGGGGTCATTTCCTCACTTAAGTGCTTTCCTGATAACATTTTTGAAATTTCACTTGAGTCAACTATTGCCTTGTTATTTATGGCTCCAAAGCTTAATATTTCTGCTGAAATCTACAACATTGAAATATTAGCAGGGTCAATCAAAACAACCAGCAAATCATTCTGAACCATTTTATCAGAAGCTGTTGCCACAATCACAACTTCAGAAGGACTACTTTCTCACCCCTTCTTCTGTCTCACAGGGCAATCACTAGGATTCCTATGTGACTTTGGTTCTATGGCCAGAATATTTCTTCAAAATGTTTCCTGCTATCTAAGATACAACACTTAAAGCTTAAAAAGAGCAGACCTGGACATGTTCTAAATTTGGACTAGTTTAGTTCAATCCAGTGAAATAAAATTAGTATCAATAAATAAGTCTAGAATCCCATCTTCCATTTTAAACCTTTTTTTTTTCAGAAAAACACAAAAAGATTTGTCCCCACACTTAAACTCTATTAAAGTGTGAAGAACTAAAATTAAAACGTATTTCTATTATGCATTCATTTAACAAATCCCATGAGCTTACTATATGTTGGATTCTAAGAACTTCAGATGAATTGGTGAACAAGAAAAACTTTCTGCTTCCATGAATCTTACATTTTAGTAGGGAAATAACACATATGAATACATATACTTCTGTAAATAAGAAAACTATCAGGTCCTGTAAGTGCTTTGTACAGAGTGATAGGATAAGTACTTTAGACTGGTTGGCCAGGAAAATTCTTTCTGGGGAGGAGATATTTAAACAAATCTGAATGACAAGAAGTCAATCCCATGAAAATGTGGGGAAAGCATCTTCCAGGAAGAGGAAAGAACTAAGGCACAAGTATATTTCATCAAGAAATAAAAAAGGTTACTACCTCCATTGCTCAACCTCACCTGGACAATTTTTAAACTGGGGTCCGTTCTTCAGACCTAATAAAAGTGAACAGAACAGAATTGCTTTTGTCTGAATGTTTGTGTCCTCTTAAAATTCATATGTTGAAACCTAATGCCCAATGTGATGGTATTAGGAGGTGAGGTCTTTGGGAGTTGCATAGGTCATGGAGGTAGAGCCTTCATGAATGGGATTAGTACTTTTATAAAACAGACCCCAGAGAGATCCTTTCCCTATCTGCCATGTGAGGACACAGTGAAAAGATGCCTTCTGTGATCCAGGAAGTGGGTTCTCACCAATCACTGAATCTACTGGTGTCTTGATCTTGGATTTCTCAGACTCCAGAACTTAAGAAATAGACGTTTATTGTTATTAAGCTACGCAGTTCATGATATTTTGTGTAGCAGCATGAATGGACTACGACAATAATGGAAAAGCAATGTGAAATAATGGGGTTGGACTAACAATTGTCTACCTTTTCTAATCCACATGTTCTCTTGGTAATTGCTCTTCTTTTGGACTACAGCAACGATATTCCAAGTGAATAGTACGCTATCCCTCTTATTGTTGTAAAGGTGTCATGTATTCTTTTATCATTATAAGTAGGAATGCCACAATAAAATTATACTATTAATCACTTTTGAGGTTCAAATTTGCATTTTTAATAATTTTTAAAATTAGTAAGTATATATAAATATAATCCAAGATGACGATCATTGGCGCACCAGTGACATAACTGAGATGATGAAAATACTGGAAGTCCATCCACTTTTGAACCAGTAGAGGATCAGCAGGGAATCCTTCACATCCAGTGAAATATGTCTGGATTAACTGCACTTGATTTCTAAGGGTATCCAAGCTTCCTCTGAATAGAGTTTAAACTGCTTTGATGTAACAGGCAGAGAGTTACATGTATCCACTATCTTGGGTAAATCAAGACTGCTTTCCTTTAGATTCATTCCTCCAGCCATCAAAAGGTAATAACAACAATCCTGTCGACCTTCGAGAGATAAGCCAATTCTAAATAATAATGATAATAATAGCAGCTACCTTTTATTGAGCAGTAAGTATGTTAGAAAGTTTGCAAAGATGGCCACAATAAAACTTTGTGATCACTCCATTAAGAAGTGGCTCTTTCACTGCCCTTTGAATCTAGGCTGGTCTTGTGACTTGCTTTAACGAACAGACTGTGGTCAAATGACATTGGGCAAGTGTCAGAGCCTAGGCCTACAAAGTCTATTGCCTCTGTTCTTGCTCTCTTAGAATGCTGCTCAAGAACACTCTGTAAAGAAACCAAAACCAGCCTACTGGAGAACACGAGGCCACGTGGAAAGAGAGGGTCAACCATCCTAGCTATTCCAGCCATACAAGTTGAGGCCCCAGATTCATGAGAATGGTTGTCCTAGACCACCCAACCAGCCCCAACCAAGCCATCAGCTGACCTCAGCAACATGAATGAACCCAGGCAAGACCGACAGAAGAATTGTGGAGTCAACCACAAAAATTATGAGAAAGAAATCATTGGGTTTTTTTTTTTTTGAATTTTATTTTTTTATACAGCAGGCTCTTATCAGTTATGTATTTTTATACATATTAGCATATATATGTCAATCCCAATATCTAGTTCATCCCACCACCACAAACCCCTACTCCGCTTTCCCCCCTTGGTGTCCATAAGTTTGTTCTCTACATCTGTGCCTTTATTTCTGCCTTGCAAACTGGTTCACCTGTACCATTTTTCTAGAGTCCACATATATGCCTTAATATACGATTTTTGTGTTTCTCTTTCTTAATTAATTTTTTTAACATCTTTATTGGAGTATAATTGCTTTACAATGGTGTGATAGTTTCTGCTTTATAACAAAGTGAATCAGTTATACATATACATATGTTCCTATATCTCTTCCCTCTTGCATCTCCCTCCCTCTCACCCTCCCTATCACACCGCTCTAGGTGGTCACAAAGCACCGAGCTGATCTCCCTGTGCTATGCGGCTGCTTCCCACTAGCTATCTATTTTACGTTTGGTAGTGTATATATGCCCATGCAACTCTCTCACTTTGTCCCAGCTTACCCTTCCCCCTCCCCATATCCTCAAGTCCATTCTCTAGTAGGTCTGTGTCTTTATTCCCGTCTTGCCCCTAGGTTCTTTTTTTTTTTTTTTTGCGGTACGCGGGCCTCTCACTGTTGTGGCCTCTCCCGTTGCGGAGCACAGGCTCCGGACGCGCAGGCTCAGCGGCCATGGCTCACGGGCCTAGCCGCTCCGCGGCATGTGGGATCCTCCCGGACCGGGGCACGAACCCGTGTCCCCTGCATCGGCAGGCGGACTCTCAACCACTGTGCCACCAGGGAAGCCTGCCCCTAGGTTCTTCATGACCTTTTTTTTTTTCTTAGATTCCATATACATGTATTAGCATATGGTATTTGTTTCTCTCTTTCTGACTTACTTCACTCTGTATGACAGACTCTAGGTCCATCCACCTCACTACAAATAACTCAATTTAGTTTCTTTCCTTGGCTGAGTAGTATTCCATTGTATAAATGTGCCACACCTTCTTTATCCATTCATCTGTTGATGGACACTTAGGTTGCTTCCATGTCCTGGCTATTGTAAATAGAGCTGCAATGAACATTTTGGTACATGCCTCTTTTTGAATTATGGTTTTCTCAGGGTATATGCCCAGTAATGGGATTGCTGGGTCGTATGGTGGTTCTATTTTTAGTTTTTTAAGGAACCTCCATACGGTTCTCCATAGTGGCTGTATCAACTTACATTCCCACCAACAGTGCAAGAGGGTTCCCTTTTCTCCACACCCTCTCCGGCATTTATTGTTTCTAGATTTTTTGATGATGGCTATTCTGACAAGTGTGAGATGATATCTCATTGTAGTTTTGATTTGCATTTCTCTAATGATTAATGATGTTAAGCATTCTTTCATGTGTTTGTTGGCAATCTGTATATCTTCTTTGGAGAAATGTCTATTTAGGTCTTCTGCCCATTTTTGGATTGGGTTGTTTGTTTTTTTGATATTGAGCTGCATGAGCTGCTTGTAAATTTTATAGATTAATTCTTTGTCAGTTGCTTCATTTGCAAATATTTTCTCCCATTCTGAGGCTTGTCTTTTGGTCTTCTTTATGGTTTCCTTTGCTGTGCAAAAGACTTTAAGTTTCATTAGGTCCCATTTGTTTATTTTTGTTTTTAATTCCATTTCTCTAGGAGGTGGGTCAAAAAGGATCTTTCTGTGGTTTATGTCACACAGTGTTCTGTCTATGTTTTCCTCTAAGAGTTTGATAGTGTCTGGCCTTACATTTAGGTCTTTAATCCATTTTGAGTTTATTTTTGTGTATGGTGTTAGGGAGTGTTCTAATTTCATACTTTTACATGTACCTGTCCAGTTTTCCCAGCACCACTTATTGAAGAGGCTGTCTTTTCTCCATTGTATATTCTTGCCTCCTTTATCAAAGATAAGGTGACCATATATGTGTGGGCTTATCTCTGGGCTTTCTATCCTGTTCCACTGATATATATTTCTGTTTTTGTGCCAGTACCATACTGTCTTGATTACTGTAGCTTTGTAGTATAGTCTGAAGTCAGGGGGCCTGATTCCTCCAGTTCCATTTTTCGTTCGCAAGATTGATTTGGCTATTCGGGGTCTTTTGTGTTTCCATACAAATTGTGAAATTTTTTGTTCTAGTTCTGTGAAAAATGTCAGTGGTAGTTTGTGTTTTTTTCTTTTTAACTTACTTCACTCTATATGACAGACCCTAGGTCCATCCACATCTCTACAAATTACCTAATTTCTTTCCTTTTTAAGGCTGAGTAATATTCCATTGTATATACGTACCACATCTTCTTTACCCATTCGTCTGTTCATGGGCATTTACGTTGCTTACATGACCTGGTTATTGTAAATAGTGATGCAATGAACATTGGGGTGCATGTGTCTTTTTGAATTATGATTTTCTCTGGGTATATACCCAGTAGTTGGATTGCTGGGTCATATGGTAATTCTATTTTTAGTTTTTTAAGGAACTTCCATACTGTTTTCCATAGCGGCTGTATCAATTTACATTCCCACCAACAGGGCAAGAGGGTTCCCTTTTCCCCACATTCTCTCAAACATTTGTTGTTTGTAGATATTCTGATGATGCCCATGCTACATGGTGTGAGGAGATACCTCATTGTAGTTTTGATTTGCATATCTCTGATAATTAGTGATGTTGAGCTACTTTTCACGTGCCTCTTGGCCTTCTGTATGTCTTCATTGGAGAAATGTCTATTTAGGTCTTCTGCCCATTTTTGGATTGGGTTGTTTGTTTTTTTGTTATTGAGCTGCATGAACTGCTTGTAAATTTTGGAGATTAATCCTTTGTCAGTTGCTTCATTTGTAAATATTTTCTCCCATTCTGAGGGTTGTCTTTTGGTCTTGTTTATCTTTTTTTATCTTGTTTATCTTTTGCTGTGCAAAAGATTTTAAGTTTCATTAGGTCCCATTTGTTTATTTTTGTTTTTAATTCCATTTCTCTAGGAGTGGGTCAAAAAAGATCTTGCTGTAATTTGTCAAAGAGTATTCTTCCTATGTTTTCTCTAAGAGTTTTATAGTGTCTCAGCTTACATTTAGGTCTTTAATCCATTTTGAGTTTATTTTTGTGTAAGGTGTTAGGGAGTGTTCTAATTTCATTCTTGTACATGTAGCTGTCTGGTTTTCCCAGCACCACTTATGGAAGAGGCTGTTTTTTCTCCTCTGTATGTTCTTGCTTCCTTTGTCATAGATTAGTTGACCATAGTTTCGTGGGTTTATCTCTAGGCTTTCTATCCTGTTCCACGGATCTATATTTCTCTTTTTTTGCCAATACCATACTGTCTTGATTACTGTAGTTTTGTAGTATAGTCTGAAGTCTGAGAGCCTGATTCCTCCAGCTCCGTTTTTTTCCCTCAAGAATGCTTTAGCTATTTGGGGTCTTTTGTGTCTCCATACAAATTTTAATATTTTTTGTTCTAGTTAGTTCTGTAAAAAATGCCATTGGTAATTTGATAGGGATTGAATTGAATCTGTAGATTGCTTTGGGTAGTATAGTCATTTTCACAGTATGGATTCTTCCAATCCTAGAACATGGTATATCTCTCATCTGTTTGTGTCATCTTTTATTTCTTTCATCAGTGTCTTATAGTTTACTCCTAGGTATTTTATTCTTTTTGTTGCAATCGTAATTTGGATTTTTTCCTTAATTTCTCTTTCTGATCTTTTGTTGATAATGTATAGGAATGCAAGAAATTTCTGTGCATTAATTTTGTATCCTGCTACTTTACCAAATTCATTGATTAACTCTAGTAATTTTCTGGTGGCATCTTTCGGATTATCTATGTATAGTATCATGTCATCTGCAAACAGTGACTGTTTTACTTCTTCTTTTCCAATTTGTATTCCTTTTATTTCTTTTTCTTCTCTGATTGCCATGGCTAGGACTTCCAAAACTATGTTGAATAATAGTGGCGAGAGTGGACATCCTTGTCTTTTTCCTGATCTTAGAGGAAAAGCTTTCAGTTTTTCACCATTGAGAATGATGTTTGCTGTGGGTTTGTCGTATATAGCCTTTATTATGTTGAGGTCAGTTCCCTCTATGCCCACTTTTTGGAGAGTTTTTTTTATCATAAATGAGTGTTGAATTTTGTCGAAAGCTTCTTCTGCATCTATTGAGATGATCATATGGTTTTTATCCTTCAATTTCTTAATATGGGGTATCATATTAATTGATTTGCATATATTGCAGAATACTTGCATCCCTTGCATAAATCCCACTTGATGATGGTATATGATCCTTTTAATGTGTCATTGGATTCTGTGTGCTAGTACTTTGTTGAGGATTTGTGCTAGTATTTTGTTGAGTATTGAGCATCTATATTCATTAGTGATATTGGTCTGTAATTTGCTTTTTCTGTGGCATCTTTTACTGGTTTTGGTATCAGGGTGATGGTGGCCACATAGAATGAGTTTGGGAGTGTTGCCTCTTGTGCAATTATTTGGAAGAATTTGAGAAGGATGGGTGGTGTTAGCTCTCTCTAAATGTTTGATAGACTTCACCTGTGAAGCCATCTGATTCTGGACTTTTGTTTGTTGGAAGAATTTTAATCACAGTTTCAACTTCATTACTTGTGATTGGTTTGTTCATATTTTCTATTTCTTCCTGGTTCAGTCTTGGGAGGTTATACCTTTCTAAGAACTTGTCCATTTCTTCCAGGTTGTCCATTTTATTGGCATAGAGTTGCTGGTAGTAGTTTCTTAGGATGCTTTGTATTTCTGCGGTGTCTGTTGTAACTTCTCCTTTTTCATTTCTAATTTTATTGATTTGAGTTCTCTCCCTCTTTTTCTTGATGAGTCTAGCTAAAGGTTTATCAATTTTGTTTATCTTCTCAAAGAACCAGCTTTTAATTTTATTGATCTTTGGTATTGTTTCTTTCATTTCTTTTTCATTTATTTCTGATCAGATTTTTATGATTTCTTTCCTTCTTCTAACTTTGGGTTTTCTTTGTTCTTCTTTCTCTAGTTCCTTTAGGTGTAAGGTTAGATTGTTTATTTGAAATTTTTCTTGTTTCTTGAGGTAGGATTGTATTGCTATAAACTTCCCTCTTTGAACTGCTTTTGCTGCATCCCATAGGTTTTCAGGTGTCATGTTTTCATTGTCATTTGTCTCTAGGTATTTTTTGATTTCCTCTTTGATTTCTTCAGTGATTTCTTGGTTATTAATAACGTATTGTTTAGCCTCCATGTGTTTGAATTTTTTACATTTTTCTCCCTGTAATTTCTTTCTAATCTCATAGCATTTTGGTCAGAAAAGATGCTTGATATGACTTCAATTTTATTAAATTTACTGAGGCTTGATTTGTGACCCATGATGTGATCTATCCTGGAGAAGGTTCTGTGCACACTTGAGAAGAAACTGTAATCTGCTGTTTTCGGATGTTATGTGCTATAATTATCAATTAAATCTATCTGGTCTATTGTGCTGTTTAAAGCTTCCGTTTCCTTGTTAATTTTCTGCCTGGATAATCTGCCCTTTGGTGTAAGTGAGGTGTTAAAGTCCCCCATTTTTTTAGCTGTTAGCATTTGCCTTATGTATTGAGGTGTTCCCATGTTGGGTGTAAAAATATCTATAATTGTTATATCTTATTCTTGGACTGATCCCTTGATCATTATGTAGTGTCCTTCCTTGTCTCTTGTAACATTCTTTATTTTAAAGTCTATTTTATCTGATATGAGTATTGCTACTCCAGCCTTCTTCTGATTTCCACTTGCATTAAATATCTTTTTCCATCCACTCACTTTCATTTCTATGTGTCCCTAGGTCTGAAGTGGGCCTTTTGTAGACAGTATATATATGGGTCTTGTTTTTGTATCCATTCAGTGAGCCTGTGTCTTTTGGTTGGAGCATTTAATCCATTCACATTTAAGGTAATTATTCATATGAATGTTCCTATTACCATTTTCTTAATTGTTTTGGGTTTGTTTCTGTAGGTCCTTTTCTTCTCTTGTGTTTCCTACTTAGAGAAGTTCCTTTAGCATTTGTTGTAGAGCTGGTTTGGTGGTGCTGAATTCTCTTAGCTTTTGCTTGTGCAAAGCTTTTGATTTCTCTGCCAAATCTGAATGAGATCCTTGCCAGGTAGAGTAATCTTTGTTGTAGGTTCTTCCGTCTCATCACTTAAATATACCGGGACACTTCCTTCTTGCTTGCAGTGTTTCTGCGGAGAAATCAACTGTTAACCTTATGGGAGTTCCTTTGTATGTTATTTGTCATTTTTCCCCTGCTGCTTTTAATAATTTTTCTCTGTCCTTAATTTTTGTCAGTTTGATTACTATGTGTCTTGGCATGTTTCTCTTTGTGTTTACCCTGCCTGGGACTCTCTGTGCTTCCTGGACTTGGGTGGCTATTTCCTTTCCCATGTTAGGGAAGTTTTCAACTATAATCTCTTCAAATATTTTCTTGGGTCTTTCTCTCTCTCTTCTCCCTCTGGGATCCTTATAATGTGAATGTTGCTGCATTTAATGTTGTCCCAGTTGTCTCTTAGGCTGTCTTCATTTCTTTTCATTCTTTTTTCTTTATTCTGTTACACAGCAGTGAATTCCACCATTCTGTCTTCCAGGTCACTTATCCGTTCTTCTGCCTCAATTATTCTGCTATTGATTCCTTCTAGTACATTTTTCATTTCAGTTATTGTGTTGTTCATCTCTGTTTGTTTGTTCTTTAATTCTTCTAGGTGTTTGTTCTTTAATTCTTCTAGGTCTTTGTTAAACATTTCTTGCATCATCTCAATCTTTGCCTCTGTTCTTTTTCCAAGTTCCTGGATCATCTTCACTATCATTATTCTGAATTCTTTTTCTGGAAGGTTGCCTACCTCCACTTCACTTACTTGTTTTTCTGGGGTTTTATCTTGTTCCTTCATCTGGTACATAGTCCTTTGCCTTTTCATTTTGTCTATCTTTCTGTGAATGTGGTTTTCATTCCACAGGCTGCAGGACTGTAGTTCTTCTTGCTTCGCTGTCTGCCCTCTGGTGGATGATGCTATCTGAGTGGTTTATGCAAGCTTCCTGATGGGAGGGACTGGTGGTGGGTAGAGCTGGGTGTTGCTCTGGGGGGCAGAGCTCAGTAAAACTTTATTATGCTATTCTGCTGATGGGTGAGGCTGGGTTCCCTCTCTGTTGGTTGTTTAGCCTGAGGTGACTGAGCACTGGAGGCTACAGGCTGTTTGGTGGGACTAATGGCAGACTCTGGGAGGGCTCATGCCTAGGAGTACTTCCCAGAACTTCTGCTGCCAGTGTCCTTGTCCCAGCAGTGAGCCACAGCCACCCCCTGCCTCTGTAGGAGACCCTCCAACACTAGCAGGTAGGTCTGGTTCAGTCTCCTATGGGGTCACTGCTCCTTCCCCATGGGTCCTGATGCAGACACTGATTTGTGTGTGCCTTCCAAGAGTGGAGTCTCTGTTTCCCCCAGTCCTGTCAAGTCCTGCAATCAAATCCTGCTAGCCTTCAAAGTCTGATTCTCTGGGAATTCCTCCTCCCATTGCCGGACCCCCAAGTTGGGAAGCCTGATGTGGGGCTCAGAACCTTCACTCCAGTGGGTGGACTTCTGTGGTATAATTGTTTTCCAGTTTGTGAGTCACCCACCCAGCGGTTATGGGATTTGATTTTATTGTGATTGCACCCCTCACCATCTCATTGCTGCTTCTCCTTTGTCTTTGGATGTGGGGTATCTTTTTGGTGAGTTCCAGTGTCTTCTTGTTGATGACTGTTCAGTAGTTATTTGTGATTCCAGTGCTCTTGCAAGAGGGAGTGAACACACGTCCTTCTACTCTGCCATCTTGAACCAATCCAAAAAAATCGTTTTTTTAAGCTCTTAAACGTTGGGATGGATTTTTTGCAATTATAGATAAATGATATACTTAGTATGGACTAGGAGGTCTAAGTGTTTTATAATTAGTATCTAAATGAATTTTCTTAACAATACTGTGAGGGCAATACTATTAAAGACACCACATTACAAATAAAGAACTTGAAGCTCAGTGAATTTAAGTAACTTGCTGAAGGTAAAGCAACAAATTAAATCAAGCTCTGGCCTCAAGAAACTATTTATATCACTCTACCATTCTATGAGGATGTTTTAAAGTATTGGGTTATCCCAAAGTTTCATTCATTTTTTTTCCGTAAGATGGCCCTAGTAGCACTTAGTTGTCTTTAACTTCATTGGAAACAATTTTGTTAGATTGTATATGACAGCTGTCATATCAGTGTGCATTTAAAAAAGACTTATCAAAATTGGTAGATTTTTGTGTAGCAATTTTAATATAGAAGATAGAAGGAGAAAAGCAACATTTTTGGCACATTATGCTTTATTATTGCAAGAAAGGTAAAAACACAACTGAAAAGCAAAAAAAAGATTTGCACAGTGTATGGAGTGGTGCTGTGACTGATCAAACGTGTCAAAAGTGGTTTGTGAAGTTTCATCCTGGAGATTTCTCACTGGATTATGCTCCACGGTCAGGTGGACCAGTTGAAGTTGATAGTGATTAAATCAAGGCATTAATTGAGAACAACATTATACCACACTGGAGATAGCTGACATACTCAAAATATCCAAATCAAGTGTTGAAAATCATTTGCACCAGCTTGGTTATGTTAATGCCTTTGACGTTTGGTTTCCAGATAAGTTAAGTGAAAAAAACCTTCTTGACTGTATTTCCACATGACATTCTCTACTTAAACGTAAAGAAAACATTCCATTTTTAAAAGAAATTGCAATGGGTGATGAAAAGTGGATACTGTACAATAATGTGGAATGGAAGAGATCATGGAGCAAGCAAAATGATCCACCACCAACCACACCAAAGGCCAGTCTTCATCCAAAGAAGGTGATGTTGTGTATATGGTGGGATTGGAAGGGAGTCTTCTATCATGAGCTCCTTCAGGAAAACCAAACGATTAATTCCAACAAGTACTGCTCCCAATTAGACCAACTGAAAGCAGCACTCAACAAAAAGAGTCCTGAATTAGTCAACAGAAAACGCATAATCTTCCATCAGGATAACACAAGACTGCATGTTTCTTTGATGACCAGGCAAAAACTGTTACAGCTTGGCTGGGAAGTTCTGAGTTGTCTGCCATATTCACCAGACATTGCACCTTCAGATTTCCATTTATTTCAATCTTTACAAAATTCTCTTAATGGAAGAAATTTCAATTCCCTGTAAAAGACTGTAAAAGGCACCTGGAACAGTTCTTTGCTCAAAAAGATAAAACGTTTTGGGAAGACGGAATTATGAATTTGCTCGAAAAATGGCAAAAGGTAGGGAACAAAAGGGTGAATACATTGCTCAATAAAGTTCTTGGTGAAAATGATAAATGTGTCTTTTATTTTTACTTTAAAAATGAAGGCACTTTTTGGCCAGCCCAATATCATTCTATGATAATGTTTGTGAAGGAAAAAAGGTGGGTGATGAGGCCTTTAAAATCGAAGCCAGTATTATTTTTCTACATGGAATATAATACTTCAGTTTTTGGAATTGCAAAAAAATAATAGTATGTATGGAAAAAGGGGACAAATCTAAAATACAGATAATTTATTTGTCACTGAATATACATACACGTATATCAATCAGTATCATATATTCAAATAATTTCCAAACAATTGAAAAAGTGTATAGTGCAATAATTTTTAAAATTTAAACAATGCATGATGCTGAGGTGCTAGATCCTCTACAACAGTGGTCCCCAACCATGGTACCGGTCTGCCGCCTGTTAGGAACCAGGTCGCACAGCAGGAGGTGAGTGGCGTGCAAGCGAGCAAAGCTTCGTCTGCTGTTCCCCATCGCTCCCCATCCCTCGAATTACCACCTGAACCATGTCCCCCACACCGTGGAAAAATTGTCTTCCATGAAACCGGTCCCTGATGCCAAAAAGTTGGGGACCGCTGTTCTACAAAGTTACAAAAAATTAATTCTACCAAATTTCTCTGATACCTTCATAAACTTAAGCTTCATAGCTTCATAAGCTTAAAAACACTAAACATTGTGCTCCCTTGGGCACTCAAGTCACTTTGAGATTTTTGTTTCAGGCCAAGCCACCGCCTTCAGGATCCCCAGCTGCACCTGGGCCCCCTCTGAGGCAAGCTAATTAATCAAAATGCCCATAGGTGAGAGGTTACATTCAATTAACTATTTATTGAGCACCTGCTAGTAATCTCATTGCTAGGTTCTGTGGCAGAGACAAAGAAGTAGGAAACATTGTCTCATATGAAGCCAAAAATGTATGGTGTTCCCTCCCTTCAGCCTCTTTGGCCATGAGATGGAAGATCTGACAACCATTAATGTATCAGCTGTAGTCATCCACCCAGAAGGTAATAGTTTTAACTGATGTACCTAAAGCATACAGGCCCATGAGTCATGAAAGGAACTTTTGAAAGCCTTCGTATGAACAAATTGTTCATTGCCAGCCCTCATGGTTGCCCACCTGGTTTTCATCTCCCACATCATATCTGGGGTCTTTTAAAAAGAATAATTTTCAGACCTACACACTCACAATATATCCAAAATAGCAGATAAAACGAACGTCTGCATTAAAGATAAACACTTTAACCCTCACTGCTGTTGAAAGTCCCCACCAGAGAGTGGTGTTCAGCATCTATATGTTCAGAGCTTCCTTTTCCACTCCTGATCCAGCCTCATTATATGTGGCTAAAGATAAACCTGCTACAATTGCCTTGGCAACATATCCATTTGATAAAAGAGGAAATAAAGCCCGTGGTTTATATTAATTTTCTATCTGCCAGGTCTCTTACACTAATTTAGGAAATACGTTTTATTTATTTATTTGTTTGTTTGTTTGTTTATTTGCCCGGGCTGCGAGGCTTGCAGGGATCTTAGTTCCCCAAGCAGGGATCAAACCCGGGCCCACTGCAGTGAAAGCACCAAGTCCTAACTACTGGACTGCCAGGGAATTCCCGGGAAATAGGTTTTAAAAGCAATAGATATTAGTAGCCTACAAATAGTAACAGGATAATATTTCATAAGGGAAGATACTCATGAAAATGTTAGAGTTTATTTTTTAAATCTGAACCAAAGAGTTTTGGTGCCATTAATGTTCTTTAATGTTCTCTACTGAAACGTTATTTCTGCTCTAAAATTTATACTATGTTTAGTCTTTTAGTGACTTCCTGGATTTTTCATATTGGAATTTATATATGGTTAAAGAAAGTAGAGATTATGCTGAGGAAGCCCTAACTATAGATTTGAAAACAATAAAAGATTAGTGTTTTAAGGCTATAGTGTGTAAATCAGATAAAAATGCAAGTTTAAAACTCAAGAATTTTTGACTCCTTATTGTAGGTTTCCAGCAGAAGGAACTGTAGCCTCATAATTGTTATCTGTTATTTACATTCCACTTCAATCTTCCTGTGATTTTACTTTTTTTTTCCTTTTATCAGATTCTGTTGGTAAATGAAAAAAAAAGAGATGGAAGAGTTTTCAAAACTGAACCAAAACACTAAAAAGTAGCAGATTGTAGAACAGCAAAACACCACAAAAGTATTCATGGTGTTTAATTTCCATGGTTCAATTTGTTGGCTAGAAACTACGATTAGCAGTTATCTCACACGTATTGCTCACAGTTTAGGAAATGGGCTAGGCAGTTTTCCCAGTAAATGCAGAGAAAATGACAGGGCCTGTTGGAACTCTGTTGGAACAGAAGTACATCTAGACTATGTTTGGGGGCACAATGCCAGAGTCTGCATTTCTTACCTTGTAAATAACCATTGCTATTGCAATAGGATTCTCACCTCCAAAGTTATTCTTTTAATTAATTTCTCTGTTTACCTTATTTTCAAAGGGATTATTTTAATGAATCATTGAATTCTAAAAGCATTCAAAAATTACCTCAGTTTAGTTTGTTTTTTATTTACAGGGACTATTACTTAGCTAACTAGTAGAATACCTAAATACTAACAGTTGTTGAGTACTCATGTAATATATAAGTGTTTTTATACATGATTCATTCATTCATTCAACATATCTCTATCTTCTACTATGTGCCTTATTCTAGGTCCTAGAGACAGCTGTGGACAAAACAAAGTCTCTGCTCACATGGAGTTTACAGTCCAGTAGGGAAACAACAAATAAATTAAATATAAAGCATGTGTATGAACATAAGTCTATGAAGAAAAATGAAGCAGAGAAGGCAGATAGTGACTCTGTGTGTGTGTGTGTGTGTGTGTGAAAGAAAGAGAGAGAGAGAGAGAGAGAGAGAGAAGGCATCTCATCCAAATGATAAGTTGACATATGAACAGAGACCTGAAGGAGGTGAGGAAATCCAAAACTGGATCTCAGGAGGATGTTTGTTAAAGAGTATTGAGCATTATTCATTGGGTGTTTCTTATGAACCACTTATTTAATCCTCACAGCAGCACTTCATGGTAGGTATTTTTATTACTCCCATTTTACAGTTAAGAGGATTGAGGCTTAAAAATGTAAAGAAACTTGCTTAAGGCCACACTGTATACAAAGGACAAGCTAAGATTTGAACCCAGATCTGCCTCATTCACAAGCTGTGCTTTTAACCATCCTGTCAAATCATGCAACTACTCAATACCAAGATGTCTACGTGCTCAATAGGATATTAGGCTAGTCAGTTACAACATCACACTTGGAAAAAAAATCAATTTGAGAGGAAAAAAGTAAATGAAGTTTGGCTCAATCAAATAAATAAATGAGAAACATTCCTCTCCACCCCCGTGGTGAAGGATCTAGATGGAAACAGAGCTGACCTTGTAAGTTATGTCTCTCCAGGCACAAAAAACAAAGAATGACCCAGCTGACCCTGTGGGGCAGGTACTGAAATTGTCTTTCAAAGCAGCATTCACAGAGCTGCCAGAGGAGGCCAGGTGTAGGGAGTCGGGAGAGGAAGAAGAAGGGAACAGGAATGGAGTTTGATGTTGGAAGTCTCTATATCACTTCCCCTTCAGTTCACCCTTCTCTTTTCAGCTGAATCTCAGCACCAGGTTTGGATGTTTACATCTGGCTATATAATTGAGTTCTTCACAAGGTATAATCTACCTCAAGACTGGTCCTGCAGGGATAGAAGGAATTGCATCCAAGACCCACCATCCACATGGCTTCACTTAAGCTGAGAAAGGGTGGCAGAGCTATCATCTCTCCAGCTGTCCAGGCTTTGGGCCCCTTGATTTCCTTTTCACCCCCCGGAAGGCCTTATACCTGTGCATTAAGTGTGTGTGTAAAGATAGAAGGGTATGCTGTAGGAAAATGAGGACAGGGGAAGCTGTGTTCTCCAGCCACTGAATAAGTGGGGTTCTGCAATAACTGAGTGATTTGAGGGAAAGTGGACATACAATCCCAAGCAATCAAAGGGAAGATTATCTTAATACCAGGGGTAGATGTTTTTCTTTCTGCCTCTCAAGTCCAAAGAGGGAAAGCAGGACGAGTGGCTTTGTTGTAAACTTTAAGGTCAAGGACTCTTTCTGTTGAGCTTAGCTCTCAAGTTCTCAGAAGTCAACTAAGTGTGAAACATAACTAATAGCCTGGTAAGTATAAGTTGTGGAAGATAGGACTGAAAGTCAGAGGCTCCTTCCATGGGACCCCTACAAAGAGCCTATCATAAAGAGGACTTCATCAACGTTAGCAGGGCTGTTAGAAAGTATCACCTATTGAAAGTGTGCTCTCTTATTGGAGTTTCTCTGTGTGGGTGTGTTCCTAAGAGCAAGAGCGTACTGGGTACAATTTGAGTATATGCAAGAGAAAACAGAAACTCTCAGTGAGGAAGAACATAGGTTTCCGGGACTGCATCTGTGCAAAAAGGACACAGTCCCTGAAACTGTACTAAAGGAAAAACAAAACAAACAAACAAACAATTTTAAAATGTCTTATTTTACACAAGACATCTTCTTGGCACATTTCCCTCCTACTTCCTTTTCCGCCTGACCAAATAGCCCCTTCTCACCCCAGGTCCACGAAATGTTTCGAACAGTCTGACAGAGCCTGAATAACCAAATAGACTACTCACTCCGGGATCCCAGAGGCAAACCCCAGCCCAAGAACAGAAGTGACTCTCCAGGGTGCACTTGTCTGGAAGTCGGCCCTTGAGCAATCAAGCGGAAATCACATCCTTTTCGAGGGCTGGGCCGAGGCCGGGCGAGGCAAAGAGAGCGGAGCGCGGCCCCCGCCCACAGGATCCGAGGTGACTCGGAGAGTGTGCACGCCCTGGGGCGGACCGCGCCCCTTTCCCTGCAAGGAGTTCAACTCGTCAGGTGTCGGCGCGCGCGGCCCGCCTGGCACGGCTCGCTGGCGGATTGCGCTTGCCGCGCTGGAGCCGCGCCCCCTCTCCCGGGGGAAGGCCCAGCGCCAGGATTCCCGAGGCCTCGCTCGCCGCAGCTTGGGCCTCTCACCGGCGCGAAGGCGGGGCCAGAGGCGGGGCCGGCGCGGCGGGGCGGGGCTCGCATCAGTGCCCCGGGCTCCGCCGCAGCTTCGTCCGCAGCTTCGTCCGCAGGTCTCGCGGCAGACGCGTGGCTCGGTCGCCAGCTCCGGCCCCATGGCAGCTCCAGGCTCCTCGGCTGAGTGCGGCTACATCCGTACAGTCCTGGGCCAGCAGATCCTGGGGCAGCTGGACAGCTCCAGCCTGGCCTTGCCCTCCGAGGCCAAGCTGAAGCTGGTGGGGAGCAGCGGCCAGGCGGTCAAGAGCCTGCGGATCCAGGAGCAGGTGCAACAGACCCTGGCCCGGAAGGGCCGCAGTTTCGTGGGCAACGGTGAGTGGAGCCCCGCTGTGCCCTGCACCGCCCCCACCCTGCCCCTTATCCCTTCCCTCCCCTTCCCTCACCCTCACCGCCCAGTTGCTTCGACTCGCTTCTTCCTGAGGGTGCGGAACCTGGTGTTCTGCCCACCTGTGGGTCGCCGGCCCTTTGTACGATCTGTCGCGCCTCCAGACTCAGACCAGCTTACTTTGGGAAAGCACTGTTTTTAAAAACAAACTCTTACTCAGATGTGTCGTATATGTATCTACGTATATTAAGTGCATATATATATATATATATATATATATATATATATATATATATGAAAAGAATTCAGTCCAAGATTCCCTTCCTTAACCTGTTCCCCTAGGCCCCCCGCCCCCACCCCCACCCCAGGGGACTTCATCTGGAGGCTCCGGCAGTCTGTAAATACTTTGAAATTCTCTGCAGAAATTTGGTATGATCATTTTTCTGGGAGAAAGCGCCCCTAGCTTCTACTAAAGATTTTAAAGGATCTATGACCTCCATAAATATTTTAAAAAAGAAAATCTGAAAACACTGGCGCTCCTACAACCTGTAAATTGCGATTGTGGTGCTTCGCCCAGGTACTTCGGGGCACTCCACCCCGTGTACTGAGCGAGTGGTTAATCTAGGAAGTGAAAAGATTGGGTGGGAGGGTTTGGGCTGGGGAACAATCACCCCACCCCGCGGGTGACAAGGAGGAGGAGAAAGAAGGGGACTTTGCCCCGCCGGCAGCAGCCCCGCCCGCCTTGCTGTGCCCCGCCAACGCACTCGTGAGCACAGCGCTGGTATCTACGAAAAATTAAACTTGGAGGTGAACAGAGTTAAAACAACACACACACACACACAAAGAACACTATATTAGTAACTGATAGTCAAAGGAGGTGGAAGAGGAAGAAGATGGCAAACCAGTTGTGAAAATTAGAGAACGTGAAATATCATTTCTCTCCTGCTAAAAAGTCAGATGATCAGAGCCACTCAGTAATTCTTTTACTAGTTGTTTAATTGATTTTTTCATTATAAAAGTATTCTAGGCTTATTATGGAAACGAGAGGAAAGAAATTAAACGGTTAAGTTGGGTTATCAGTTGTTTCCTGCAATGTTGAACTGTTTCTCTAGGAAGTTAACTCGAGAAATGACAAATGTAGAACCCATTAGGAAAAAGAAAAATGCTTGCAGACCAGATCAGAGATTTAAAACAGCAGACCCTGCGAAGCTGTATTGTTTTACATTTATGTAAAAGAATTTTAAAGGATCAGGCAATCAATATCTACATACTTAAAGGTAAAGAGATGTTTAATAATTACAGTTGATGTAATTGTGTACCTACTATGTGCCAAGAATTGAACTCTGTGGTTTGCATTCATTATGTTACTTATGTTTCCAGAAAGAAAAAAAAAAAAGCTTGTGAGGTAGGGTGCTTTAATCCCCATTTTACAGATGAGGAAACTAAGCAGTTAAGTAACACTCGATTTCCCACAGGTAGTAAGTAGCAAAACTGGTAGTACTTAAACTCCCAAGCCTGAATTTTTAAACCACTCATCAGTTATATTGTTAAGCTTTTTGGTAATTAATAGAAAGTGGGATTTTAATTAAACCGTAAGCCTCTCTAAGCCCCCATCCCATTTTCCTTTAAAACTAAGATAGTTCTGAGAGAGTGGGGAGGTCTCAGTGACACAGAACTCCCACAGCACATGGAAAAAAAGAACGTATATTTACATTTAGGAGTCTGACTAAAGACCCTAGGACAACTGAGGCCAATTTTTGACCAGTGGGGTCATTGTACCCCCTTTAGTCTGTGCAGGTCCAGTGCCAAACTGGAACCAAACTAGCTGCTTCTGCATAGGGGGACACAAGGAATGCACCTGAAATATCCTTTCTTACCCTCTGAGAATGGCTGGCTAGGAAGAGCAACCAGACATCAACTATTCAGTAAATGCAGGGAGTGAACAGAAGGAAAGGGAGCATTGTCGAGCATCTGCTATGTGCCTAACCCTGTTCTAGAATATGTTTGCATTTTATTATATCCTTAAAACAATTATATGAGATATATATGCAGATCCATTTCACATATGAAGAATGTGTCAGTCTCTCAATATTTATTGGACGCTTAGTCCCAAACCCACATATGATTTGTTCTCTTGACAATGGCACATTCATGTTGTTTGGTGAATTCAAGAACTATCAGCTGAGTCTGTTCTTCATGCAGGGCATTATGCAGGTGCTGAATTAAACATACACTCTCCTTGCTTTAAAGCAAGGAGTTCAAAGTCTGTAGAAGGAAAATGCTCTCTCTAAAAAAATGCGTTATCAAATAAAAAATGGTAAGCTACCCAAAGGAAGAACAGCCAACGAATTATGGAGTTTAGAAGAATGAGTTAGACTACTAGCTGAAGGGAATTTTGAAAAACTTCTTGGAGCAATTGGGATTTTAGGTCTCAAAAATTCAGTAGGATTGGACAGAGGGAAGGGTTTGGAGGAAGAGCATTCTAGGAGGGAACAGCAGGAATATTACACAGTTCACAGAATTGATATGGTAGATAGAACAAAGGGCACTGTCATGATGCTTCTCCAATGCTTAGGGCAACTGCTTGAGTCCAACTAGGAACAAAGTGTTTGAAATATTTTTATTGCAACAGGAGCTTCCCAACAAGCTGAAAATACACTCAGCCTACACAGAAGGGCAAGTCAGGCAGAGAGATAAGGCAACAAACAACACCTACTTACTCTAAACCTCAGCTTTCTGAGACTCAAAGGAGAAATCAGCTTCAAAGGAATTTAGCGTTAACACACCATGGAACAATTACCAGGAGTGGTTTGTGTATGTTGTTTAATTAAAGTTCTTTGAAAAGGTTTGGGGGCTCCTTATGGTTGTGAGTATTGTTTTTATTATTTCCGTATTACTATCCTGTCTCTAAAGTTGAAACAGACAGGCTGTTGTTGAAACAGTGCTGGTCTGGAAAGAATCCTGTATCAACATAAATTCCGGGAAGAAATGACCCTGGTGTTAACTGCTGTTAGCTCCAGGGACCTGGAGAATTCTGAACTGTTGACATACCTGTAAGATTGAGGCAGCAGATAATCTGTTGAAAACAGAGATGAGATAAATGTGACTGATTTGTTGATAAATACCCTGCAAGGGTCTTTAAGCTGTCAACTTCTCTCTAATGCCTTTATATAAGTGAGTGGTTTTCATTGTAAATTACTCTAACTTTTGTTATTTTAAATTGTGTTGAACATTTTAAAATTGCCCATAACTCTTGGGGGTGGGGGTGGGGTGGGGTGTGGAACAGAGGTGTATAGCAGCACTGTGAGATGAGTCTGTATTGTAGGAAATTTTAAAAATTCTTTTATAAAAGTCACATAGAAGACATTTAAGAATTGCAAGTACAGTATTAGCAAAGGGAAGAATTTTAAGTGTCCATATCCTATTTATTACATTTACTTTGAAAGTACTACTACTTTACTTATTACAACAGTTCCCCCTTGGGTGCCTGGGTAAGGAAGAAAGTCATGCTTTAAATTGTTGTATGTATACAATACTTATAAAACACAATGAACAATATCCTAATAAAATTTTCAGCTTCTTTGGAAATCAGCCAAAGGCATGCTGTTTACTTAAATGGTTTTCCTGGCCAAGATGTTTTGAATATCTGTAATCAGAAGGAATTTTGGAGAAAAGACTGAAAATTGGCTAAGGTAGCAAAAAAAGCAATTAATAGGTATTATTTGTGGGGCAGAGGCCCGGGGTGGGGTGGGGGAATTAGACATCGTTTAAATCCTGTATGAATTATTTGTTGCCAAAAAAAAGAATGCCAGGAATGAAGCAATTCTGGAAGCGAGGCGACTAGTCATTTAGAAAGCAGGAGAAATCAAGAGAGAAGGAAAAAAAGTTAGATGGTGGGGTGACAGGGACATAGCCATGCTGCTGTGATTGTAAAATGTCAGTAGTGCCACATGATTTAATGTACTTCCTTGTCTGCCAGTGTCTAGCAGATCAATTGCAATGACTTAAAAAAAAAAGTGCATTTTTTTTTAGAAATTCTTCTGATTATAATAAGTCAAAGGAAATAGAATGTTAACAACATGGTGATTCCAAAAAAATTAACTCCCCTCCCCTAGAAATGGTGAAAACACATCTTTTATGGATAAGGTCTTGAGTGAAGGCATAAGTGGGGGTGCTTCAGAATCAGTGGAAGTATTAACAGTGTTTGATTATAAAAGTACATTGCTCTATGTGTCCCAGATAAGGTGCAAGAAATTTCCTTAAGAGAAAACAACTGTTCACTTAGGCTTTTTAAAAGACTGCATTAATGTTATTTATGCCCTGTGTTAGTAAGTTCCAATCATGGGAACAGCTCATTTGAATTAGATATTCTAGGTATTTGTTGTTCACATTGGCTTATTCTCCTAATTGTTTTGGATATCAGCTTTAAATTTTTTTCCTATGTGTTAAAATAAGGTCATACATATTTACTTTATTTTATCTTCAAATAGTTAACATTAATTTTACACTCGCTGAATTTCTGGTCTGATCAATAGAAATATTAAAAGCTTTATTTTTTTTCCATTCTGAGAGCAAGCATATTATTGGCAACCTATCTATGATAATAATGTATAACAAATATGTTACTAAAACCTCTGGAATTTATATATCAGACTTGATTAATATTGTCTGTAATAAGATCATTTGATACTATCTCAGATGACATTCAAGAATTTTAAGTTATACAATTCTGAGGTAAATGTTGGACTCCAACTATTTTGTGCCAGTACACAAATGTATGAAGACATAAATACCATACTCCTTCTAGGGAAGTAAACAGTAAAAGGAGTGTTGCAAGTGGGAATAGACACAATTAGTAGAAAACTTAATCTTTGTGCTAGAGTGAGCCATCTCACTCCCCTGACTTATTAAGGTAAGAACAATAAGCAGAATTTCAGGTCCTCTTATAATAGAATGATTGAAAAATCTATTGTGTATATTTTATGTTATGCTATTAATGGTGATTGGATATAGGACATAAAAACAGTTGCTCTATTCTTAAGTAAAGTGCTTAAAGATGAGCTGGGGACCCCAATCAATATGTAGACTTAAATGAAAAGGCATATTTAGAAAAAAGAATCTTGAGCATTTGAAAACACAGCTCACCATTACCATTAAAAGAATTCACATATTTGTTTTCTTGGAGTAATCAGCTTTAGGCTTAACAATATTAATTGGCCAAAGCATCATAATCAAAGTTCCTCAATTCCTTGATATCCAGAAGAAAATACTGCTCATTAGAAGCTTAATAAATTATTCCCACTTTATCTTAAATCTCACTAATATGTTCACAGGATACGGGTGAGGAGAATCACATCTGAATTATTGTATCTTGATTACCTTTTTCTTTGAAGGAGGAAAATAAATGGAAACTTTTCTTGACAGATCATAAGAAGTTATTATAGAATACCAAAATATTGCAGATAAAACACAAGCCATACAGATAAGAGAATGACAGTAAATATATATTATGCAGATGTAGAATCAACCTTGCCACAACGAAAAAAGTCATCGTTTCTAATCACTTAGAGTCTGCCTGCATGTGGGGGAAAATTTTTTTTCTTTCTCTCTATATTCCCAGAATGACAGAGAAACAGTAGGAAATATTTGAGCACCTTCCATCCACTCCAAGACAAAAGCATACATGCAACTATCATCTTCACATTTTGGCTCCACTGTGGTAATCCACAGGATAGATGTAGGCCTGAAGGATTAAGTGCAAACTGAATGTGTATAACTAGGATATTTTTAATGTACAAGGAAATATTGACTAATCAACCATTAACCTGTCAAGTGCTGATGAAGGACTGTGCCAGAAATGGTAGTAAAAGATGTGATTCTTTATATTAAGAAGGTAAATCTGGGCTCACTCCAATTCATTCTTCACCTAGGTAGTGAACTTTCTAAAATCTCAGCACATCATTTCCTGATTTAAATTACTTCGGTTTCTTGCTGTTCTCTACAGGAGTGAAATCCTTATTCAGCATGGCATTCCAAGTTCTCCATGCCTGCATCTTCTCAAACTTGGTCCTATCACCACTACTCCCACACCCAACCAAACACCAGCAATTTATCTTGCTCAATTCCTATCCCTACCCCCTACTGCCCTCACTCCTCTCCCTTCTTTTGGCTGGGTTAACTCTTACAAGCCCCTCAAAACTCAGTTCAGTTGTGCCCCTGTATAGGCAGCCATCCCTCATCCATCCTGATCCAAGTTAAAGATTTGATCACTGTGATGCACACAAGATGTTTCAGTAGGGGGAAAACAAGAAAAAATGCAGGGGTTTTCTGAAAATACATTTGGCAGATTTGGTGGATTTAAAGAAGGGACAGCAGTTATGAATCAGTTGGGAGAGGAGAGGTTAGTACTGGCAAGTGAGGGGCAGTGGAAATATCATGTCTTGAGTCATTACAAAAACCTATAGCAAGTTCTTTAAAGCAAAAAGTTCTTTAAATTCATCTTTTTTGACTATTAGTTGCATCATTGTGAGTATAATGTGCTATTTGTCTTTGTGGTTCTAAAGTTTTACAAGTGATCATTATGAGGTATCTCAGCAAATGAATTGGCAAGAATGCCAAAGTAAGGTGATAAATTATAGGAATTCATATAGATTTAGAAACCTCCAGGGTGTACCAACTTAGTGCTTTACTAGTGTGCTAAGTTACCAATCACAAATTTTATAATCACATATGCTGGCTACTCAAACAAAATACATGATATAGACACCTGCAGTATAAAAGGGCCTTTTTTTTTTAAAGGGCCTTTTAAATATGTGTTTTGTGGTTATCTAGAGCAGTAATTTGAGGATTACTCCAGAAATGTCATAAACTGATGTCATAAACTGCATAAGAGGCTCCTGAAAAATAAGGACTTCTGGTGGCTAGTTAGTATATTATTAGTGGGTGATAGCCATTGACTTAATGACACAGTGGCACATGGAGCGTGTGGCCCTTTTGCTAGGATTGCTGGTCTGTCCCTGGCATATTCAACTTTGTTTGAAGCCAGCTCTACTCACCACTGTACTACCAACACTGACTCCTGGCATATTCCACTTTGTAAGAACTCATAGCCAGTACTTTCCAACTGTACACTCAATACACTGAGTTGTTCCTCATGGTTGATTATGTGAGCTTTCTTAACTGGTAAGTTACAACACTGCACACTTTTTGTTAATTTTTCAATAATGCAAACATTATTAGGCTTTGGTTTGCTTTAAAACAATTTTTCACCGTAGTTTTTAAACCAACAAATTCCACTCCTCTTCCAGCCTGAGCAAGTGCTTACCTGAGTTGCACATAAGGTTGTAGAATTGCGGTTTGCGTGAATATCTGATCATTTTTCTTAGAAAGTAAAAACAGAAGAAGATAAAAGAAATAATTTTTTTTAATGTTAAGTCCAGGAAAATGAATTCTATGTTATATGCCCACACAGGCAAAGGAAAATCCTTCACCAACTCAGGAGTCCTGTTGTATGGTTCTTGATGGGTCCTTACATATTTTGTGTTTTCCTTTAAGTACCTACTTTTGTTAGTAAATTATTTTAAGGACCCATTTAAATATGAATTGCTATACAAATTCCTTCTGATAAGTTTCAAGAGGTCATGTAGTTAAATCTTTTTAAGGTATATGGAGAAAGAGAGCTGTTGCTACCCAGAGGTTGCTGTGAAAAGACCAAATACAAGAAAGTGATAGCTTTTAGAGCTTTCAGACTTCCAGAATCTAATCTCTTTCCATCAAAAAGGCCATTGTGAATCCACACAGTGAAGGCAACTGCTTGTGATTGTGAGCACAATGAATTGTAGCATTTAAATCAGTACTGGTAGTGAACACATACTGATTTCTATGCATACCTGTTTTCACGGGAATTTCTTATACCTCCATCTCTACACATTCTCCTTTTAAAGCTCAGTGTGAACCAAATCAGTTTTTCACCTATGCTCAGAGAGTGCTAGATGCTTGAAAGAAAAGATGCTTCTCTGAATGTGAATGCTACTCACTTCTCTCTAATATAAGCAGGTTATTTAAAGGTCTTGTTTGTTTGTTTAGCAACTCTCTATCATCTACTTACCATAAGGGAAGCTGTATTTTTAAACATCCCCAGATACCGGTAATGGAGTCACAACAGAGGCTTGTCAATTTGATTTCATAACTATATTAAATTTAACCAATTGGGTAATAAAGCTGGTCACAAAAGCTACAAAGAACTGATTATGGAAATTAATTTTCTATTTTTGACCCTAACAATATTTCATTATTTTGGACAACACTTGCATAGATGACCAGAAGTCAAGATATTTTCCCACGAACAGCTGCTTAGGGATCATATCATTCAGACTAACATTCAGAATTGGAAAGAGAGAAAATTACATTTCCTGTGAGGTCTGCACCTCTGCAGTCTTCCGAGCAATTTGGAATCCTTCCATCGAAACCAACCCCCCTCGTTCTCACCCTCCCACCCTGCCCCCACAATTGCTTTGACCTGAATTGCTTGTTATTTGAGGAGGATGGAGTTCTGTAACTGTGTCCTTCATTTCCCTTAAAGTGGGCTCCATAGATGTCCACAGTGTTCTTAGAAGAAAAGGTTTGGATAATGTTGCCTGAGTCAGTATGATTAATAATTTGAAATAGTCCCTAAAAATCATTGCCCTCTTTAGGAGACAGCAAAAGCACATTATGCAGTGTGTAAGTGAAATGAATGACCAGTTAAAACCACAAAATGATCACTCTCAGTGGCTGGGTCAATCAAAAATAACCAGAAAAAGCTAAATTCAGTACCCGAATAAAAACTCTTAGATACAACACAGTGTAAATTAAAGCATGCAAACTAGTTTATCCCTCTTTCTACAACTAATTCATGAAAATGTGTGAAAAACAGATTTTGTGACCCAAATTCTATTTTTAAAACCGTACCTAGGGGCTTCCCTGGTGGCGCAGTGGTTGAGAGTCCGCCTGCCGATGCAGGGGACGCAGGCTCGTGCCCCGGTCTGGGAAGATCCCACATGCCACGGAGCGGCTGGGCCCGTGCGCGTCCGGAGCCTGTGCTCCGCAACGGGAGAGGCCACAACAGTGAGAGGCCCGCGTACCGCAAAAACAAAACAAAACAAAACAAAACAAAACCGTATCTCATTTTTGCATGTTGCTTTATAATTTTAAAAGTATTTGAATGTATGCTTTCTCAGGTAAACCTCTTTCTCAGCAACTCTGTTAGTAGGTGGAATTATGGGAAATAAATCTAGGTGATGTGTCCAGACACACGGAAAGGAGTAGTTGGAGGCTCCAGACCAAGTCCACAGATTTCTACAGCTTAGGGAAGATACCTACATACTTCTGTGATGTAAGCAAGCCCTTTGAAATATAGTCATGCTCTAATTTTCCATGTTAGAAAATATGGATTTTTATGTTGGATTTATTTAAAGCAGTATGTGCCTGTATGTATAATATGTTTTTGTTGCTTTCTTATTTTTGTTTTTGGAGAAGGGCATGGCTGAGTTATTTTATATGTTTAACTGTCATATTATTATGTGTTTTATTCTCCAATTGAACAGAAAACAATGACTTGCCTTAAAGAGATTAGTTTCCATTCTGATTAATATTTATTTTTTAATTCTACCCAGTTCAAAATTTCTTTAAAATCTTAGAACACAGCTGCTAATTCATTAATCCACTATACTGATCTCAAACTCAACGACTGCCTAGGCAAATTAACCTGCATTATTTGTTGTTTAAGGTTGGCATTTTAACCAGAGAAACCATCTATTGAGCCATCCTGCAGGTTGACTATCAGGAGTCACAACTTTCCTTGAACAGGAAGAGAGTCTGTGGTTTAAAGATCTAATCTGATTTTATTCCCTGTTACCAACTACCTTGTAGTTATTTTGGGAACCAGTAAATCGGTCTCAATTCTTTCATCTGAAAACTGAAGGAGAAGCTTCCTTATAAGGATTTATGTCAGCAAATAAAGAACTTTTACAGAGTATTTGGAGTTGCCCAGGTAAAGGTTCTAGAGGAAAGAGAATGACTATTTTTGGTTCTCATTAAAGAAAAACTATGATAATAATAATCTCTCCGGGGTTTTGATAAATGGCAGTTTCAGAAGAGCCACAGTGCAGTCAAATAGTAGAGATCAGTGGAAAGGATGAGCCCAGAGTTCAAACCTGATATTAAATCTCTTCACAATTTGAAGCAAGTAATTTGTTTCCCTCTTTTTTAAGGGACATGCCAATAGCTAACTCTGCATCACAAAGTATTGAAAAATAAAATAATTTGAGCTCCTTAAAGAAAAGTAGTATTGAAATGTAAGGAGTTGCTTTAAAAAGCCTTACCAGCCCCAGCAACAACGTGAGTTAAAGAATGTAAACTAAACATTTAGCCTCCCTTCCCACACCAGCAGGACCCTTGCAGCCCTGCCTCCCTGATAGCCTGGGGTGGGGGTGGAGGTGAGAGAAGGAACAGTGGGGCCCGAGTTGGGGACTACCGACAGCCTGGGCAGCCTCAGCAGGAGCCTCAGGCAGGCATTGAGAGCTAGTATTTAAGCCTCTCACAGCTTTTGCTCTGGGGTCGGACGGAAGATTCCTTTCCCTTATTCAATGTCCAGGTTCCAGGCATCCTCTGTCATTGAAGTTAAAAATTAAGGGGCTGCCTGACCTTTTGCTAACCCTTGAGAAGAAATCAGGCCCCTGGAAACAGGAGAAGACTGGCTTAGCTCAACTCTTGTGGTCTTTAGGGTGACAGTTACAAGCCTGCAGCTGCCTCCCCCAGGACCCCTTGAGGCCTGAAACTTGTTTACCAGCCAGATTATTTGGCTCCAGGAAGTAAGACACATATACAAACATAATTTGGGATGGATTCATACTTTTTAGCTCTCTGGCAACAACACTCTCCATTCCCCCCTACCTCAAAATAACTTGTGAAAGTATTGTCAGTTAGACTCTATAACAATTTATTGGAAAATATGTTGCTATGTTCCAATTGTACTGGAAAGGGTCTACCTTTGTTGTTTTATTCCCAACATCTTTCACAAGTCTCTCAATCCTGCAAGAGTCAATTGAGTATTTTATTTTTTCCTCTGATGTCTAAAAGAATGCTACATGACACAGTAGTTTTGGTTAAAGTTAGGGAACTAGAAATTACCTAGGTTTTAGAAATCTTTTATTATTTTGATTAGGCTTTTTTTTTTTTTTTTTTTTTTTTTTTGTAGGGCAGTGGGAGATCGCAAAAGAACAAACAAAAGGCTGGGAGCTTTTTAAGCTCAAAGAGGAGTGTTTTAAGACTTGCTTCAGTTGAGAGTCCCTGCAGGCCTCACAGAGCTGAGCAGGAAGGGCTGCCTCCTATGCAGTGTCTGCAGGAAAGGGCTGACTTGTTATACCCCAAACTAAGAACTAGCCTGCAATTCATTTGTGGTGTACAAGTTGATTCTCTCTCCTGCCTAACTCTCATGTTGCCAAATGCCTCAGGCCCAGGGTTGGCATTTTTCAAGCTGATCCATGTTTTCTTTGACCACACCACCCATTGTATTTATTGCCTTCACCTACATCCTCTCAGGAAGCTTCAGAGTTTCTGCCTTGGATATTCCTCTGACTTACCGAACTGTTAACTGTAGTTAATAACATTTTTAGATTTTTGTGAAAATCTCCTCTCTCCTTTCTTCCCTTTTCTTAAAAAAATTTTTTCAAATAAATATTTTTAATTTTAATTCAACTTTTAGTTTGAAAAGCTTGTGGAGAATGTTGTCATAACCTGCAATCATTTGCCATATCCAAGGGTCCCGTTAACCTAGCACTTAAAAAACACTAATGTAAATAAATAAATAAATAAATAAACACTAATGTAAATCTAGTACTTGTCATTGACCTTAATTTTTTTTTAAATAAATTTATTTATTTATTTTTGGCTGCATTGGGTTTTCGTTGCTGCGCATGGGCTTTCTCTAGTTGCAGCAAGTGGGGTCTACTCTTCATTGCGGTGCGTGGGCTTCTCATTGCAGTGGCTTCTTTTGTTGCAGAGCATGAGCTCTAGGAGCAAGGGCTTCAGTAGTTGTGGCACGTGGGCTCAGTAGCTCAGTAGTTGTGGCTCGCAGGCTCTAGAGCACAGGCTCAGTAGTTGTGGCACACAGGCTTAGTTGCTCTGTGGCATGTGGGATCTTCCCGAACCAGGGCTCGAACCCATGTCCCCTGCATTGGCAGGTGGATTCTTAACCACTGTACCACCAGGGAAGTCCTGACCTTAACTACTTAAATTTAAAATATATTGTTGTTATATAATCTTTACTGATTGGCCCACTTATATTATTTTAATATATGCTTGATTACAGGAAATCTTCACCGAACTAGCAGTGTTCCTGAATATGTCTACAATCTACACTTGGTTGAAAATGATTTTGCTGGGGGGCGTTCCCCTGTTACTAAAACCTATGACATGCTAAAGGTAGGATACCAAAGAATATAACCCTAGTTACCAGGTTACCAAGAAAACATTTTTAAACTTCTGTAGGTTATTTTTTAATGTTTACCGTTCTCAAGTATTTCCATTTCCTAAATGAATTATGAGAAGTGGACACCATGGAAAACTGGAAACTTTAAACTATTAAATCCTGGTGCAAATAACTAGACAACCAAGTCTTGTTTAAAAACAGATTTTACCCAGAAAGGAGCTGACTTCTCCGTGTGATTCAGAGAAACCAACACCTTGTGTAATAGTCCTAGAATAGTTAATCTTCAACAAAGATGAAAACTGATTCATGCCTCATTTAAACTTTATTTCTCTCTTGTGCAGACAGGCACAGCTACCACTTATGAAGGTCGCTGGGGGAGAGGAACTTCGCAGTACAGCTCTCAGAAGTCAGTGGAAGAAAGGCACTTGAGGCAGCCTCTGAGGAGACTTGAGATTTCCCCGGACAGCAGCCCTGAGCGGGCTCAGTACGCACACAGCGAGCACCAGTACAGCCAGAGAAGCCAGGCCGGGCACACCTCGCGGCAGCAAGAGAGCAGGAGGTCCACGCTTCTCGTGCCGCCTCGCTACGCCCGCTCAGAAATTGTGGGTTTCAGCCACTCCGGGGCGGTGGGCAGACAGCGCCACTACGACACGTACAGGCGCTACCAGTACCGGTCTGTGAACGACGCTGTCTTTGACGGCGCCCAGGTCCACCCGGTGGTGCTCACGTACCCCAGGCCTGGGACCAGCCACAGCCTGGGCAACCTCCTGGAGAAGGAGAACTACGTGACTGCGGGGCCCGCCGCGGGGCAGGCCAGGCCGGCGTCCGTGCAGCCGGGCACGCAGGGCCGGGCGGTGCGGTCGTCCTGGCATCAGAGCTCCTTCCACAGCACCCGCACGCCGAGGGAGGCCGAGTTCGGCGGGAGGAGGACCCACATGACCGTGGGCCAAGTGGCAGCAGGAGGAAGTGGGAACGTGCTCGCGGAGAGAAGCACTTTCACCGACGGGCAGGCTGGGTGAGTCCCCTTCTCAATCTGCAGCACAGTCGGTGCCAGCACATTCTGTTCCCACAGCTCTTGCCCATGTGAGCTGGCGCTCCTGGGGCTGCAGAGAAAGGCTTCCAGAGATAAGTGATTAAAACAATGACTTCTTAGGCAGCTGCCTAATTGACAGATTAGCCTGTTTGCCTCAGGGACAGGGGCCAAGCTACCTGCTTGTATGGCAGCTCTGCGGGGGGAAATGTGACTTTTAATCCATCTGTTCCAAATTAGATGCTGGCTAAAGGGATGGCTGCCCCTTGGCTATATGAAAATCTGCTTTGAATGAGAGCTAACTCGAGAGTAGACCAAAAAATGGATAATTGCATGCATCAATTATTCTCAATCATTCCTTGAAATAAAGGAAGGAAAAAGGCAAAAGTGTTTATTCCTGGTGCTAAGAGTGAACCTCAAATGCTGTTTTGATAACACTACCACAAAAAGATGGAGCTAAGCAAAGGCAGCTAATTTCTAGATGTCTCTTTCCTTCCTTTGATACCTGATAATTTTACTTTTAGATTCTGGTATCAGTGATTGGAGGGGTTTTGTTTTGCAATACTGAATACTTAAAATAATTGAAGTTTCAAAGTCATTCCTTTGCCTCTCCTATTTACTTTATACCTTGACTAATCTAGTTTTTGGAACTTTAACATTTATTCAAGTTTAATGCTGGAGCACAAATTTCTTAAACTGAGGAACTCACTAAGAGAAAGGTTAAGAAATGGATGGATGATTACATCAGTAACTCCCAAAATAATGATGTAGTATCATTATGGTAAAACATTAAATACATGACTTTTAAAAATTTCTAATGAAAGTTGTTACCTTTAATCATCCCTTTAAGTGAAATTGTGCAGTGTACTCATTGATTAGGTAGGCACCGGTGAGAAAAGATGTTAGGGCTAATCTAATCTTGAAGCAAGAAATATTTTTTATAAAGCAAAATTGAGCATGAGACTTCTTTTTTTTTTTGCGGTATGCGGGCCTCTCACTGTCGTGGCCTCTCCCGTTGCGGAGCACAGGCTCCGGACGTGCAGGCTCAGCGACATGGCTCACGGGCCCAGCCGCTCCACGGCATGTGGGATCTTCCCGGACCGGGGCATGAACCCATGTTTCCTACATCGGCAGGCGGACTCTCAACCACTGCACCACCAGGGAAGCCCGAACATGAGACTTCTAACATTTCTTGTAGAAAGCAGATCTTTGTCAATATGGACACACTTATAAAGAAGAAAAATACATGAGGTAATTATTTATGGAGGAAAAAGCTGATCAAGTCTTTTAAATGGATAATTCAAGATGTATTAAATGCCTACTGTATTCTAGGATTTGTGTCAAGCACAGTTTTAACAAAATGATTCTAATAATAACAAAACTATTGTGCCACGTTCTCCAGCAACTGGCATTCTTCTCTTCTTGCATCTCTGTGTCCCCACACTGCTTCCACCACCTTGTCACTTCCCAGTCTGTCATCAACCCACTACAGTATGGCTTTAGTCCCCACCATTTCACTGAAATAGGCTCCCCACAGATCTACCAATGACTGCCTTAATGCTACATCTGAAGCAGTCCTTATATTACTCAGTCTGTGGGCAGCATTTGACACCACTATCTGTGAAATTCTCCCTTCCCTGGGTTGTCGGGGCACCAGCTTCTCCTGGTTTTCTCTAGCCATGTCTTAATCTTCTCTGAGAAGACTTTTCTGCATTCCCAAGGAAGTCATCTTCATCAACCCTTCTCTTCTGGTCTTGGTGCTCTTCTAAAGAGGCCCTGTGTACTGCACTTGTATCCTGTGATTCCCAGTGTTTTATTTGTAGCTCTGTCCTCCATCCTGAACTCTAGATCTGTATGTATTTCTAACAAAGTCATGGACTCAGTATGCTCAAAACTAAATCTATCAGCTCTTCCCTACCCTCTACTTCTAACTATCTTCTCATACTAAGTCCTATCTTTACAAACCTGGGAGTCATTCTTATCTTTTCCCTCCATAGTCACATATCACCAAGCCATATTTTATTCTCCTTAATGGGCCTTAAATTTTTACCCTTCTTTCTGTCTCTATTGCATAGGTCTCTCTGCCTCTGGTCTTGCTCACTCAACCATTCTCTAGGACCATTAGAATGGTCTTCCCAAATCTGATGATTCCTCTCCCCAATTTATAACCTTCCCATAATTCCACCAAATTTTTGTGCTTTTTACCATGGCACACAAGGCCCATGTTTTCAGCTATACTTATCACTCTAGTCTCATCTCTTTCTACTGTCCTCCACCTGTCATCATCACCTTCCCCAAACACATCCCCAAACAGTCAAACCACCTCGAACCTCTTTTACTTCCCTTAATGGAAAATATTTATTCACATATTTTCTTTCTTTTTCTCTTTCTGCCTTCCCTCCTTCTTTCTTTCCTTTCTTTCCTCCTTCCTTCCTTCCTTCTTTTCTTTGTCTGTCTATCTATCTATCTATCTATCTCCTCCCAGTAGCTTTGGCTGGCTACTCATGATTCTGGAATTATCTCAGTTACCACCCTTTCCCTGACCACTCCCCTCACAATCTAGTTTAGGAGCCCCAGAGAGCTGTACTGTGTGGGTGCCTCTACCAGAATAGTATATTGTGGTTATTAGTTTTCTTATCTGTACCCCCTCTAAATTCGAGTTATTGTTTTAATAGGGTGGATTTTATTAAAATAACTGATCGTATTTCAAAGACTAGAAGGAATACTTGGGGTCAAGAAATTTAAAATAAAGGGAAAGAAATCTATTCTTGATGATTCCCAAAGTTGCCATCCTAGAGACCAGAAATCATAGAAATGAACACTTCTTGAAATTTTTGCTATGTATGGAAAAGAAAGGGCATCTGGGATATTTCCTATAATGATCAAGGTGGCATCCATATCTGATTCTCTTCCTCCTTTGGTGTGCCACATGGCTCATTTCAGTTCCCCGGGCTGCCCCGTGAGAGCTCTACCCTTGAGAACACACACTCTGCTCTCCTTTGCCTTGTAGTGTCTCATATTTCAACCTCTATCCAGTCCCTATATTTGGAAACTGCTTTTTTATGACTAGTGAAAGTCCCACATGTAAAGAAGTGTTCTTTCACATTTGTGGAACATTCCTATAGAGTAGTTAGATAAAACTATAAACCTACATAATGACATAAGATATTAAACAATGGATCTTTGTTTCTAAAAGAAGAATGGCTGGTCAGTTTCTAATGCAGCTGAAAATCAAAACATTGGAGTAAAGAGAGATAGTGAACAACTGTTCTAAATCAGACTAATGAAAAAGGTTTAAGAAATCACCAAGTAAAACACTGTAGATCAGTTTTACTGAAAATATGATTTCTGTACCTGTGGAGGACTGGTAGTTCAGCAAATGAATATTAGGTTGCTCCAGTGTACCCAACACTGCAGTAAGCACCACAGAGGATCCGTAAAAAAGAAAATAAGACACATCAAGTGCTAGATTGTACTAGTGTCTACAGGAATTCAGAGAACAAAAGAGTGATGTATTAGTAGAGGGAAAGAAAGGTGAGAGACTTTATCTCTGGTAGGATCACCAGTCAACTTTGTGACTTAGAGCAACACAGAGCAGAAAAGATGTCATAATAACTTCCCTTCACATCCTCTTAATTACCAACCTCTTTAGTTCTTTGATTCCTCAGGTCTCTTTTAGTTATATCTTTCTTTCCATTTCCATTTTTAACAGCCCAGTTCACAACTTTATTGCTTCAGCTAAGACTCTTGTAGTGCCCTCAAAACTGTGTCTAGAGACACATATCCACTCCAAAGTCATCTTTCCAAAGCAGTGCTTTCATCACACCTAAAATCTTTGTGAGGTAGGGCGATTTGCATTTCCTAAGCATCTGACAACACGAGGGAGCTCTTCATTCATCATCTGGCGTTTGCTTGGCCTTCAGAGCTATTCTAATATCTGGGAACCAACCTAGGGCAGGGCTGTATTATTATTGGCAGGAATGCAGTTGCTGAGGGATTGCACACCTAAAAAATAGGACCGTTTTTAATTTTTTCATATAATGTCTCATATTCTGACCAGTGATATTTTACACTGCTTCCTCTTTACATTTTTGTAAAACATATATTGATATCATATTAACATATTAACTAAAGTTGTTGAAAAGACTCACTTCTGGAGAATATGCTCAGTGGATAATGGGGCCGAGGAACAGCTGCTCATCCTGATGCTTCCCTCCCCAACCCCATCTCCCAAGCCACATTTCTACAGGCTTCAAGAAATGTTTTGTGAGTGAGCAGAAAGGGGAGAAAGAAGGACGAAAGGGAAGCAGGGAAGAAAGTAGGGAGGAAGAGAGATTGAGGTGAAACCAAGCAGGACCCTGCAGGGCCTTGCCTGGGAGCAAAATTCCCTCCATATCTCACCTTTCTTGTTTGAAGAAAGGCTTTTGTCTCCTAGGCCCTCTGAGTTCCTAAGAGCAGGCTCAAGTAGTTAATGATTAGAACAATGGAGCCACAGGACTCCTAGTTCATCCTGAAGGGATATAGATAACAATCTAACACATATCTCTGAGTTGTTCTGCAGAAACTAGGACCGCCACTCATTGTGGATAGTGACTATGTGCTGACCACCAACACCTAGACCCCATACTGGTTGGAACCAGAAGGTTGATTGTTGAGATTCCTGGAACATCATCCTGTTAACTCACCACCATCAGAAGAATGTCCACAAGCTGATCAGGCACCCTGCAACCCTCACTCCTAATTTTGCCTTTAAAAACCCTTCCCTGGGGCTTCCCTGGTGGCGCAGTGGTGAAGAGTCCGCCTGCCAGTGCAGGGGACATGGGTTCGAGCCCTGGTCTGGGAGGATCCCGCATGCCGCGGAGAGGCTGAGACCGTGCACCACAACTACTGAGCCTGCGCTCTAGAGCCCGCGCTCTAGAGCCCACGAGCTATAACACTGAGCCCGTGAGCCACAACTCATGAGCCTGTGTTCCACAACTACTGAAGCACGTGCCTAGAGCCCGTGCTCTGCAGCAAGAGAAGCCACCGCAGTGAGAAGCCCGTGCACAATGCAGAGTATCCCCCCCACCCCGCCCCCTGCAACTAGAGAAAGCCCGCGCGCAGCAACGAAGACCCTAAAAATAAATAAATAAATTTATTTTTAAAAAAACAAAAACCCTTCCCTGACAGCCATCTGGTCTTTTGAGCATGAGCTGCCCATTCTCCTTGCTTGGGTACCCTGAAGTAAACGCTGTACTTTCCTTCACCACAATTCTGTGTCATTAGATTGACTGCTGTGTGTTGCACTAGCAGACTCCAATTTTGTTGGGAAACGAGAGGAGTGCTATGGGAAAATAGAGGAGGAAAAGAATAGCTCTAGCTGGGGGTAGGGATACAGGAAAGATTTCACAGAAGTGATGATATTTGAATTGAGTCTGAAGAATTAAGAATTAGGTAGAAGGGGGGCTTCCCTGGTGGCGCAGTGGTTGAGAGCCCACCTGCCGATGCAGGGGACACGAGTTCATGCCCCGGTCTGGGAAGATACCACATGCTGCAGAGCGGCTGGGCCGTGAGCCATGGCTGCTGAGCCTGCGCATCCGGAGCCTTTGCTCCGCAACGGGAGAGGCCACAACAGTGAGAGGCCCGCGTACCGCAAAAAAAAAAAGAAAAAGGTAGAAGGGTGGGCTTTCTAGAAAAATCAGAGAGAGTGGCTTGTGAAGAGGCATGCAGTGTTTAGAGAAGGATTAAAAGTCTGGTGTGATTGGAGGATGGGTTAGTCCATCAGGGGAAGGAGAGGAGATGGGGTGGAGGATGGCAGGAGATGGAGTCAGAACATATGCCATGTTATAGAGTTGGACTTTACAGACAATAACAAAACAGGAAATTGATGCCCTGACAGCTGTGGCTGACCTTCTTGTTGAGGAAGTCTTCGTTATGTTTAGGAATTGTTTTTAATGATAAAGTAAAGTAGTATTAGGTTGGCTGGTAGTGAATGCAGAACTTCTTTGTGAATCATGTTCAGGAATGGAATTAATTGTCGGTGTTAGAGACTTGGGAATTCAAACTTTCGTGAGTCATTTATGACTTACGAAGTACATTAATGGCTGAATCTTAAAAAAAAAAGAAGTGTTAAACAGGAGGTTATTCTTAGGTTATGAATGATCTTTCGTTAGTTTAAACACCTGTAGTGGTGGATGGTAAAAGACTTAAAACTAATTTCACTTTTGATTTCCCTGTAAAGGAATTGGAGTCCATGCATATGAAATATTTCCATCTCTTTTTTTTTAAATAGATCTTTATTGGAGTATAATTGCTTCACAGTACTGTGTTAGCTCCTGTTGTACACCAAAGTGAATCAGCCATATGCATATACCTGTCCCCATACCCCCTCCCTCTTGAGCCTCCCACCCGTCCTCCTTATCCCACCCCTCTAGTTCATCGCAAAGCACCGAGCTGATAGCCCTGTGCTATGCCGCTGCTTCCCACTAGCTAACTATTGGAAAACAGGATGGAGGTTCCATCTCTTTTTAAAAGGGTGTTTATATTAAATAAAAGTGATTCAAATTCTAGTTTTAGTGAAAATAGCCTACATTTTTACCAATTAACTTGATTGCTAAGTCCCAACAGTTAAAAATATGAGATCATTATATAATTCTCAGTATAAATGCCAGAAGTGCTTCATTTTTAATACCCTTATACGCATGAGGTAGCACTTCTGTGTTTGAACATGTGTTTCAGAAGCAGTGGAAATTAGTTTTTAGTCATGAGGCCCATTACTCTTATCCTCACCTGTGCCACACCCACTCACACACAGCCATTCACAACATACACATGCTCACCTCTATACACAGGTGCATGTATTGGTGGGTTAGCCAGCTATAAGAGAGAATTTCCTCACTGTTCTTGCTAGCAGGTACTGGAAAATTCCCTCCCATAATGTCTTAGGAGTCTCCATTACCTGAAATGAATCAGGCGTAACCTTCTTTGAAGCCAAAAAAAGTCCTAGGTTACCTTTAAAGCATGTCTTTAGCCACAGTACTAACATGTTGCCATCCTGAGTATGGTTTCTCTGAGGCGATACTTAAGGAAGTGCAAATGTGCAAAAGATAAAAAGGAAGTGCAAATCCACCTTGGTAATAGGCTGCCTAGCCTAGTCACCCTCTAGTCAGAAGTAAAAGGGGAGGAAAAAAATGCCACTTCTGTGAGGCATTTGGGAGCTATTGTTTAACACATAGCAATTTTATTTGTTCTCTATAAATTATCCTGTCAATATCGAACTGAGTCAGATTTCATAACACTGTACACACCTGCAATTCATAGAGGACAGAGTATGCTACTAGATAGATGTAAACTGAATGTCATTACAATGGCAAAGCAAATGGTAACAGAATGTTTATAAAATTGTCTTTGAAAAGGGCTTTTTAGGGCTTCCCTGGTGGCACAGTGGTTGAGAGTCCGCCTGCCAATGCAGGGTTCGTGCCCCGGTCCGGGAGGATCCCACATGCCGCGGAGTGGCTAGGCCCATGAGCCATGGCCACTGAGCCTGCGCGTCTGGAGCCTGTGCTCCACAGCGGGAGAGGCCACAACAGTGAGAGGCCCGCGTACCGCAAAAAAAAAAAAAAAAGGGCTTTTTATTGTTGCATGTAATCATTACCTTTCCTGATGGATTCTGTCACACTAGTGTGACTTATTTTAACCAAACAAACTCAGTTTTCCTGGCTTGTACTGTTTACATACTACTATATTCATCAAATAAGAGCACTTTTAGAATGCTTCTTTTAAAACTGATTTTCAGGTGAAATAACAGACTTTGAGCAGCTGTGAGAAAAATCTAATGATTTTTGAGGGAAGGTGTTTAACTTACAGGTGTGACATTACCAGGGTAGGAATAATTTTTAATTTCTGTGACCAAATTTCTTTTAAATTTCACATAAGATACATATTTATCTTAAACAGAGTTAAGTTTCTTCTCAATTCAGTGGTATCTTCAGAGGCTAGTCTGACCAGAGCTGGAATGTTTCTGTTGCTAGCTTCCTATACCTTCTGATCTCAAAGGCTGATTATTCCTCTGGCTGAAGAGGAGCCAAGGCTCAGACGTTCTAGGTGCTTCCTGATATTAGCCAAGTCATCTCTGGAGGATCAAGTTGACAGGAGAGGGCAGGTTTGGAATTTTGCTGAATCTGTGACTGTTTGTCTAGGAATGCAGACACGGAGATGACTCTGGAGCGAGCAGTGAGTATGCTTGAGGCAGACCACACGCCACCGTCCAGGATTTCTGCTGCAGCTACTTTCATACAGCATGAGTGCTTCCAGAAGTCTGAAGCGCGGAAAAGGGTGAGCATATCATATTAAGTCTGATGTAAAACTAGCACACTTTCACATCTATTACGGTGATACTGCAAACTGAAACCAATTTTAATTTATTTTGATTTTTGAAAATCTTCATTGAGTTATGTCAATCATAGCTCAATTTTTTTAATTAATTAAATAAATAAATAAAAATACTCTTTATTGAGACCTTTTAATTTAAAAGGAAATATACACTGATTGCCAAAAAAATTTTTCCTGCAATCCAGAAACTTAGAATGTAAATCACTACACATACCTCTCCCTTCTTTGTCTGACCCTTTAGAACCATCCCCAGAGATAACTGTTTGTATCAGTCTGTGTAATTTCAGATTTTTCTGAGAGAGAAAGGGAGCGAGAGAGAGAAAATGAGTGTACATTTTAGGCTATTATTTTCTACGTTTAAAAAAATATATTAAATGTAAGCAGTGTGTTCCAATTTTTGTTTTCCTGTTTTCTTTAACATATTACAACAATGGTTCAATGGATAGCTTTGTACATGTATCTTTTGGCATTTCCACCAGTGTTGCTATAGGACAGATCCTCCAAAATGGAATCAATGTTCGTTTTAAAAAGTGGTACAGGGCTCCCTTGATGGTGCAGTGGTTGAGAGTCCGCCTGCCGATGCAGGGGACACGGGTTCGTGCCCCGGTCCGGGAAGATCCCACATGCCGAGGAGCGGCTAGGCCCGTGAGCCATGGCCGCTGAGCCTGCGCGTCCGGAGCCTGGGCTCCGCAACGGGAGAGGCCACAGCAGTGAGAGGCCCGCGTATAGCAAAAAAAAAAAAAAAAAAAAAAAAAAAAGTGGTACATTTGTGGGGGAAAAAAATCATAGTTCAAAAAAGTATGCAGTGAAAAGTAAGTTTCTCTGCTACCCCAAACCCCAGTCTACCCGCCATTTCCCTCTTTCTCTCTCAACCTCCCATTCTCACTCCTCCTCCCTCTCTCCTTCTCTCTTTGCCTCTCTCATCAATTTTGAGGTATCTTTCCAGAGATAGTTTATGCATGTAGAAACAATTATTGGATGGGTTGGTTGAATACCCTTTTTTGTTTAAAATAAAATCACAAATGGTAACAGGTTATTTACAGTACTCAGTACTTTATGTTTTTATCTAACACTATATCTTGGAAATCTTCAGTATTTATTAGCCCTACTTCATTCTTTAAAACTGCTACATAGATTTCTCTTGTATAAGTGCACCAATTTTGTTTGTTCAGTTGTTTGTTTGTTTGTTTGTTCTTTTTGTGGTACGCGGGCCTCTCACTGTTGTGGCTTCTCCCATTGCGGAGCACAGGCTCCGGACACGCAGGCCCAGCAGCCATGGCTCACGGGCCTAGCCGCTCCGTGGCATGTGGGATCCTCCCGGACCAGGGCACGAACCCGTGTCCCCTGCATCCGCAGGTGGACTCTCAACCACTGCGCCACCAGGGAAGCCCCTGTTTGTTCAGTTTTTTAACAGACTTATTAAGGTCCAAAATGACAAAGTTTTGATATATGTTTTGATACTGTGAAACCATCATCACAATCAATATAATAAGCATATCGATTACCTCCAAAGTTGCCTTGTGCCCCTTGATAATCAATACATCCCACCCCTACACAACCTAGTTCTAGTCCCCAGGCATCCAGTGATCTGCTTTCTGTTACTATAGATAAGTTGAATTTTCTAGATTTGTATATAAATGGAATCATATAGTAAATATGCATTTTTTGTCTGGATTCTTTTACTCAGCTTAACTTAAATCTTTTGAGATCCATCCATGTTGTATGTATCATGTGTATGGCTGAGTAGTATTTTGTTGTATGGATACACCATAATGTGTTTATCCATTTACCTGTTGATGGACATTTGAGTTTTGGTTATTACAAATAAAGCTGCTATGAACATATGTATACAAACAAATGTTTTAATTTCTCTGGGGTAAATTCCTTGGAGTGGAATGCCTGGATGATATGGTAGTTGTATGACTTTTTAAGGAGTTGCCAAACTGTTTTACAAAGTAGCTGTACCATTTTACATTCCCATCAGCAATGTATGAGAGTTCCAGTTCCTCAATATCCTAACACTTGACATGGTCAGTATTTATTAGAGCCTATAGGTTTGTAGTAGTATTTCATTGTAGTTTTAATTTGCATTTTCCTAATGACTAATGATGTTGAACATCTTTTCATTTGCTTATTTATCATCTGTATACCTTCTTTGGTGAAATGTGTTTCCAGATCTTTTGCCCATTTTTTTTATTTGGGTCTTTTGTTTTCTTATTGAATTCTGATATTTCTTTATAGATTCTGGATATAAATCTTTTTTCATATATATGATTTGGAAATATTTTCTCTCAGTTGTGTTTTGTTTTTTCATTCTCTTAACAGTTTTTAATTTTGATGGAGTCTAATTTATCAGTTTTTTCCTTATGGGTCATACTTTTCATGGTGTATCCAAGAAATCTTTCTGTACTCCAGGGTCACAAAAATACTCTTCTATATTTTCTTCTAGATGTTTTTTAAGTGTAATATTTTATAGTTGACTAATAGTCCTTTGGGGGTTAATTTTTGTATATATTGCAAGATGTGGACCAAAATTCCTTTTGTTAAAATATATGTAAATGCAATTGTTTAGGCAGGATTTGTTAAAAAGACTAGCCTTGGGGCTTCCCTGGTGGCGCAGTGGTTGAGAGTCCGCCTGCCAATGCAGGGGACATGGGTTCGTGCCCCGGTCCGGGAAGATCCCACATGCCGCGGAGCAGCTGGGCCCGTGAGCCATGGCTGCTGAGCCTGCGCGTCCGGAGCCTGTGCTCTGCAACGGGAGAGGCCACAACAGTGAGAGGCCCGCGTACCGAAAAAAAAAAAAAAAAAAAAAGACTAGCCTTTTGGTACTGAGTTATTTTTGCACTTTTGTTTAAAGGAATTGATCATATACATATATGGGAGTTTATTTCTGGACTATGTATTCTATTCCATTGATCTCTGTCTATCTTTATACAAATACCATACTGTCTTGATTACCATAGTTTTATATTAAGTCTTGAAATTAAGTAATGTTAGTCCTCTGACTTTGTTCTTTTTCAAATTATTTTGGCTATTCTAGGTATTTTGCTGTTCCATTTGAATTTTAGAAATGAGCTTGTCAATTTCTATATTTTAAAAAACTGCTGGGATTTTGTTTTGAGGTTGCATTGAATCTGTAGATCAATATGTGGAGAATTGACATCTAAACAAATCTTCTGACCTCTGAACATGGTATACTGCACCACTTACTTAGGTCTTCTTTAATTTTTCTCAACAGTGTTTTGTAGTTTTTACTCTAGAGATCTTTCATTCTTTTGTCAGATCTTTCCCTAAAGATATCGTATTTCTAGATGCTTTTATAAATGGTCAAGTTTTTTTTTTTCATTTCAATTTTTGATAGTTCAATGAGAGTAGATAGAAATGCAGTTGATTTTTATATGTTGATTTTGTATCTGTGTTATTACCTAATTCACTTATTAGCTCTTGTAGCATATTTGTAGATTCATCACATTTCTACATAGAAGGTCATGCCAACTGCAAATAAAGACAGTTTTGTTTCTTCCTTTCTCATCTGGATGATTTATATGTCTTTTTTTTTTTTTTAATTTAGTACTGGCTAGAACCTCCAGTACAATGTTAAAAAGAAGTGAGAGTGGACATGTCCTGTTCCTGATTGTAGGGGAAAGCATTCAGTTGTGTTTACACTATTAAGTTTGATGCTACCTGTAAGTTTTTGTTGTTGTTGTTTTGAGGAATTTAATCTAGGGTATTTTTGTGGTTTTTCGTTTTTCTTTTCTTCCTTTTTTTTTTTTTTTTTGGAAGAAAGGGAAAAGGCTTATACTTTAGTTTTTTGTTTTTTTTTTTTTTTTTTTTTTTTTTTTTTTTTGTGGTACACGGGCCTCCCACTGTTGTGGCCTCTCCAGTTGCAGAGCACAGGCTCCGGACACGCAGGCTCAGCGGCCATGGCTCACGGGCCCAACCGCTCCGCGGCATGTGGGATCTTCCCAGACTGGGGCACGAACCCACGTCCCCTGCATCGGCAGGTGGACTCTCAACCACTGCGCCACCAGGGAAGCCCTACTTTAGTATTTTTAACAACAGTTTTTTCCAGCTTTTTGTTTTGTTTTTTTAATTGAGATATAATTGACATATAACATTATATTAGTTTCAGGTATACAATATAATGGTATGATATATGTATATATTGTACAGTGGTCACCACAATAAATCTGGTTACCATTTATCACCACACATAGTTACAAAATTTTTTTTCTTGTCATGAGAAGTTTTAAGATCTACTGTCTTAGCAACTTTCAAATATACAATACAGTATTATTAACTATAGTCCTCATGCTGTACATTACATCCTTAGGACTTATTTATTTTATAGCTGGAAGTTTGTACCTTTTGACCCCCTTCACCCATTGCACCCTGCCCCAAACTCCCTCCCCACCTCTGGCAACCACCAAACTGTACTCTGTACCTATGATTTTGGGGGGTTTTTGTTTTATTTGTTTCTTAGATTCCAGATGTGAGTGAGGTCATAGGGTGTTTGTCTATCTCTGCCTGACTTATTTCACTTAGCATAATGCCTTTAAGGTCCATACATGTTGTTGCAGTGGCAGTAATTCCTTCCTTTTTATAGCTGAATAATATTCCATATATATATATTTACACACATACACACCACAACTTCTTTATCTCTTCATCTATCGATGGACACTTAGGTTGTTTCCGTGTCTTAGCTATTATAAATAATGCTGCAGTCGAGCTTCCCTGGTGGCACAGTGGTTAAGAATCCACCTGCCAATGCAGGGCACATGGGTTCGAGCCCCGGTCCAGGAAGATTCCACATGCCACAGAACAACTAAGCCCGTGTGCCACAACTGCTGAAGCCTGTGCACCTAGAGCCCGTGCTCTGCAATGAGAAGTCACCACAATGAGAAGCCCGCACACCACAATGAAGAGTAGCCCCCACTCACCGCAACTAGAGAAAGCCCGTGCACATCAACGAAGACCTAACACAGCCAAAAATAAATAAATAAATTTATTTAAAAAATAATAATGCGGCAGTGAACACAAGGATTCATATATCTTTTTGAGTTAGTGTTTTTGTTTCCTCCAGATAAATACCTATAAGTAGAATTGCTGCATTATATGGTTGTTCTATTTTTCATTTTTTGAGGAACCTCCATACCATTTTCCACAGTGGCTGCTCCAATTTACATTCCCACCAACAGTATACAAGGGTTTCTTGTCTTTTTGGTAACAGCAATTCTAATAGGTATGAGGTAATATCTCATTGTGGTTTTGATTTTCATTTCCTTGTTGATTAGTGATGCTGATTAGTGACACATCTTTTCCTGTGTTTATTGGCCATCTGTATGTTTTCTTTGGAAAAATGTCTATTCATGTCCTCTTCCCATTTTTTAATCAGGTTGTTTGTTTTGATGTTGAGTTGTATGAGTTCTTTGTATACTTTATATACATAAAGTATATAAAGTATATATATATATATATATATATATATATATATATATATATACTTTATATATATCCCTTATCAGGCATATGATTTGCAAATATTTTCTCCCATTGTATAGGTTGCCTTTTGTTGATCTTTTCTTCTGCTGTGCAGAAGCTTTTTAGTTTGATATAGTCCCACTTGTTTATTTTTGCTTTTGTTGCCTTTTTTTGGATGTCAAATCCAAAAAATCATCACCAAGACCAACGTCAAGGAGCTTACAGCCTATATTTCCTTCCAGGAGTTTTATGGTTTCAGGTCTTATGTTCAAGTCTTTAATCCATTTTCAGTTGATATTTGTGTATGGTGTAAGATAGTGGTACAGTTACATTCTTTTGCATGTGGCTGTGCAGCTTCCCCAAAACCTTTTATTGTATATTCTTGCCTTCTTTGTTGTAAATTGATCATAATGTGTGGGTTTATTTCTGGGCTCTCTAATCTGTTCCACTGATCTATATGTCTTTTTATTCTAAAATCATACTGGTTTGATTGTTATAGCTTTTTAATATAGTTTGAAATCAAGGAAGCATGCTGCCTCCAGCTTTGTTCTTTTTTCTCAAGATTCCTTTATCTATCAGGGTCTTTTGTGGTTCTATATAAATGTTAGGATTGCTTGTTCTACTTCCATGAAAAATACCATTGGAATCTTGATGGGGATTTCATGGAATCTGGAGATTGCTTTGGGTAGTATAGATGTTTTTAACGATATTAATTCTTCCAGTCTATGAGCATGGAATATATTTCCATTTACTTGTGTCTTCTTCAGTTTCTTTCATCAATGTCTTATAATTTTCAGTGTACAGGTCTTTCACCTCATTGGTTAAATTTATTCCTAGGATTTTATTCTTTTTGCTGCAATTGTAAATGGGATTGTTTTCTTAATTTCTCTTTCTGATAGTTTGTTATTAAGTATACAGAAATGCAACCGAGTTTTGTATATTAGTTTTGTATCTTACAACTTTACTGAATTTGTTGATTCATTCTAACAGTTTTCTGTGACGTCTTTAGGGTTTCCTGTACATAATATCATGTCATCTGCAAATAGTGACGATTTTACTTCTTCCTTTCTGATTTGATGCCTTTTATTTCTTTTTCTTGCCTAGTTGTTCTGGCTAGGACTTTCAATACTGTGTTGAACAGAAGTGGTGAAAGTGGGCATCCTTGTTGCTTCTGATCTTTGAGGAAAAGCTTTCAGCTTTTTACCATTGAGTATGATGTTAGCTGTTGGTGTAGGTTTTTCATAAATCACCGAATCAAGTTGAATAACTTCCCTTCTGTCCCTAATTTAATAGATTTTTTCCCTTCCTCAGGAATGACTATTGAAGTTTATCAAATGCTTTTTATATGTTTATTGAAATACTTCTCTGGTTTTTATTTTAATTTTGCTAATATGATATATTACTTTGATTTTTAAATGTTACCCCATTCCTATGATGAAACCCACTTGGTCATGATGTACTGTCACTTTTTATATTTTTGAATTAGATTTGCTAAAATTTTGTCAAGAAATTACGAAGCTAATTTACAAATGATATTGACCTGTAATTTTCTTTTCTTGTAATGTCTTTGTCCAGTTTTAGATTGAGGGTAATACTAGCCTCATAGAATAAATTGGAAAGTGTCTTCGTCTCTTCAGTTTTCTGAAAGATTTTGATTGGACTTGGTATTATTTCTTCCTTAAATGTTTGGTGGAATTCACCAGTGAAGCTATTTTGACCTTAAGTTTTCTTTGTGAGAAGGTTATTAACTATAAGTTTAATTTCTTTAACTGATATGGGGCTATTTGGACTATTTATTTCTTCCTATTGAGTTTTGGTAGTTTATGTCATTCAAAGACCAAAGTCTTTGTTCATTTTATCTAAGCTGTTCCAGTGCTCTTCATTTCTTTTTGTAGGTGTCATCTGATGTCATTTCCCTTTGCCTGAAGAATTTTTTAAAACATTTATTATAATGCAAATCTCTGATTAACTATTTCAGCTTCGAATATCTGAAAAAGAATTTCATCTTTGCTTTTGAAAGATATTTTCACTAATAACAGAACCCTAGGTTGATGGTGTTTTAATTCCAGTACTTGAAAGTTGTTGCTCCATTGTCTTGTCACCTGCATTGTTTCAGACAAGAAATGTCCTGTCCTCCTTATTTTTGTACTGTACATGATGTGTCTCTCCCTGCCTACCCAAGCTGCTTTTAAGATTTTATCTTAATCATTGGTGTTGAGCAGTTTGGTCACAATGTACCTTTGTGCAGTTTTCCGTAGGCTTCTTAAGTTCATTAGACTTCTCAAAATTGTTGATTTCTGCTTTTCATCAAATTTTGGAGTTTTGTTTGGGAAATTTTCTTCTGTCTCACCTTTGGGAACTACAGTTACATATATATTAGGCTGCTTGAGGTTGTCCCACAGCTCATGCGTACTCTGTTTTTCTTTTTTAGTTGGTTTCTTTTTTTCTGTATGTTTCTTTTTGGATAAATTCATTTTCTATGCTTGAAATATACTAAAATTTTCTTCTGCAATGTTTAATATGCCATTAATCTCATTCAGTGTATTTTTTACTTCATAAATTATAGTTTTCCTCTCTAGAAGTTAAATTTGAGTCTTTTTTATATCTTCTGTGTCCCTACCTAACATGTTTCATTTTTCCTCAAGGTTTCTGAATGTAGGGAAGACTGTTAAAATAGCTGCTTGAATGACCTTGTCTGTTAATTCTAACATCTGTGTCCATTCTAGGTGGGTTTCATTTTTTTTAAATTTATTTTATTGAAGTATAGTTGATTTACAATGTTGTGTTAATTTCTGCTGTCCAGCAAAGTGATTCAGGTATACATATATGTATTCTTTTTCATATTCCTTTCTATTACAGTTTATTACAGAATATTGAATATAGTTCCCTGTGCTATACAGTAGGATCTTATTGTTTATCCATCCTATATATAATAGTTTGCATCTGCTAATCCCAAACTCCCAATCCTTTCCTCCCCTACCTCCCCCTCCCACTTGGCAACCACAAGTCTGTTCTCTATGTTGGTGAGTCCGTTTCTGTTTCATAGATAAGTTCATTTGTGTCATATTTTAGGTTCCACATATAAGTGATATCATATGGTATTTATCTTTCTCTTTCTGACTTACTCACTTAGTATGATAATCTCTAGGTCCATCCATGTTGCTGCAAGTGGCATTGTTTCATTCTTTTTTATGCCTGAGTAGTATTCCATTATATCTATCACATCATCTTTATCCATTCATCTGTCAGTTGTTTCCATGTCTTGGCTATTGTGAATAGTGCTGCTATGAACATAGGGGTACATGTATCTTTTCAAATTATAGTTCTGTCCAGATATATGCCCAGGAGTGGGATTGCTGAATCATATGGCTACTCTATTTTCAGTTATTTGAGGAACCTCCATACTGTTTTCCATAGTGGCTGCACCAATTTACATTCTGAGTGGGTTTCATTTGATTGTTTTTACTCCTCATTATGGATAATATTTTTCTTCTTTGCATGCCTGGAAATTTTTTATCAAATGCCAGGTATTATGAATTTTATCTTGTTGGATGCTGGACATTTTTATATTTGTAGATACTCTTGAGTTTTCTTCACAAGCTCAAGGATATAATTAAATTACTTGAAAACAGTTTGACTCTTTCAAATCTTGCTTTTAAGATTTGTTGGTGGGACCAGAGCAGCATTTATTCTAAAACTAATTAGTCCCCACTTCTTAAGGCAAGACACTTCTGAGAACTCTACCCAATGTACTATGAATTATGAGGCTTTCTGGCTGGCTAGTGAGAATAGGCCCTGTTCACGGCCCTGTGTGAGCATGAGGAGCAGTAACTTTTTTAGGCAGTTACTTCCGTGGCCTCAGGCAACTTCCTCACAAAGATGAACTGATTAATACCCTACTGAATACTAAATGGGGACCCTCTGCAGATCTCAGGAGTTCTCTTTCTGTGCAGCTCTTTTCTTACTGTTACTCTTCCCTGCAAACACTAGCCTCTTTGTTCTTCTTAGATTCTTCACTCTTTCTCCTCAGCTCTGCTTGTTGAATTCCACTTAGGTTTTCCGGAATCACACCACAGCCTGGGAACTCTCTCAAGACTGTGATCTGAGGCAGCAGTAGGGCTGTCCTTGCTTGTTCGCCATCTCTTAGGGATCATTGTCCATCATTGCCTCATGTCCAGTTATTGAAACTATTGTATGTTTTGTCTGGTTTTTAAAATTGTTCAAATGGTAGGTAAATCCAGTCCTCATTACTAGTGAGTCACTTTTAATTTTGATAAATAACCTCCTATAAATCTTCCCCCAAATTATACAAATTTACAGTCCCACCAGCATGGTGTCAAAGTACCTATTTACATGCACCATTACTACCACAAGATATTATTCTTTTTTGTTCATTTTTGTTAATCTGATAAGGAGAAAGAAAAGTATCTCTTTATAGAAGAAATTCTCTATTTCTGGAAATCAAGACGAATAACTGATCAGGTAATCAGAGTTACAGAGAAATTCTTTTAAAAAATTATACACACACACACACTTACAGAGTTTGTCATTGTCTTTCATGCATAAACTGTGCCAATTATGTTTCATTTGCCATTTTTAGTTTTTTTGGAGTGAGATGAGAACTTAGTGGCGCTTATTCATCTGAGTTCATATCCTTCTAGATTCTTACATTTTTACCTAGTCTTTTAGGTTAATTTCTTCCACAACCAATTACAGAGCTTTTTAAAGCTCTTCACCTTTATCTAGTCTTTCTAAAGCATTCAAATTAGTTTTCAGAGACACAGAGCTTTTTCAGAATAGGTAAGTAAATTACATAATTACAATAACAAGTATAACTGACATAAATGCATTGGGTAAGAAACCTAAGTTATTCTTGGTAAACTAGAAGAAATAAGAATGTGAAGGCCAACATATACTAACCTACAGCTTTGATAGTACTCAAAATCCGTGGATGTCACAGAAGGAAAAGAGAATGTGATTAATCCTGCAGATCAGTTAGTAAGTCAGAAAAATGAGCTTCCACTGATTTTTTTTCACTTGCATTTCATTAATTATTCATGAAGATGAGCATTTTTTGATATTTTTTTGACTTTGTATTTATTCAGTCAGTTGTCATTTTTTAATTCATTGGCTATTTTTTCTAAGACGTGTGTCTGTTTCTTTTTTTTAAAAATATTTTATTTATTTATTTATTCATTCATTTATTTTGGTTGCACTGAGTCTTAGTTGTGGCAGGCGGGCTCCCCAGTTGAAGCTCTCAGGCTCCTTAGTTGCAGCTCGCTGGCTCCTTAGTTGTGGCATGCGAACTCTTAGTTGCGGCATGCATGTGGGATCCAGTTCCCTGACCAGGGATCGAACCTGGGCCCCCTGCATTGGGAGCACAGAGTCTTACCTGCTGTGCCACCAGGGAAGTCCCAAGATGTGTGTCTGTTTCTTAATTATTTGTAAGAGTTCTTTACCTATTATGCACATTAATCCATTGCTACATATGTGACAGTGTTGTTTCCTAACTTTGCTTATGATATGTTTCATTGTGCATGATTTTAAATTCTTTTTTAATTAATTAATTTATTTATTTATTTATTTTTGACTGTGTTGGGTCTTTATTACTGAGTGCGGGCTTTCTCTAGTTGCAACAAGTGAGGGCCACTCTTCGTTGTGGTGCGCGGGCTTCTCATCGCCATGGCTTCTCTTGTTGCGGAGCACAGGCTCTAGGTGTGCGGGCTTCAGTAGTTGTGGCACATGGCCTCAGTAGTTGTGGCTCGCGGGCTCTAGAGCACTGGCTCAGTAGTTGTGGCACACAGGCCTAGTTGCTCCACAGCATGTGGGATCCTCCCAGACCAGGACTCGAACCCGTGTCCCCTGTGCTGGCAGGTGGATTCTTAACCACTATGCCACCAGAGAAGTCCCTAGTTTTAAATTCTTATGAAGTAAATTTGTCAACATTTTTCTTCATGGTCTCTATATTTTATGTATTGCTTCAAAAGAGCTATCCCATCTATTTTACTTTTAAAAGTTATGTAAGTCTTGGGTATTTCTCACTGACCCTTTGCCTATGTTTATTCCATGGAAAAAATAAGCGTTTTTATTTATTTATTTATTATTTTTTTTTTTTTTTGCGGTACGCGGGCCTCTCACTGTTGTGGCCTCTCCCGTTGCGGAGCACAGGCTCCGGACGCGCAGGCCCGGCGGCCATGGCTTATGGGCCTAGCCACTCCACAGCATGTGGGATCTTCCCGGACTGGGGCACGAACCCGTGTCCCCTGCATCGGCAGGTGGACTCTCAACCACTGCGCCACCAGGGAAGCCCAGTAAGCATTTTTTAAAATAATATATTTAACTAGTAATAAACCTTCTTTATACACAAATCTTTTTTTATTCCCAATTTTTAAAACTCAGCATTTTTATACATGCTTTCATTTTATAATGCGGAATTACATGAAATTTTCTCTTGTTACCCAAGTTGGGCTAGATTTCCACTATCTCTTAAATTATTAATTTGATTGTAAATATCATTTTGTTTGCATATAGGATTAAACCTATGCTTGCCTTCTTCGCTCTTATTCATTGTGATAAAGCTAGAACAAAGACTGGTTTTAAAAGTAATGAGGGCCTCCCTGGTGGCGCAGTGGTTGAGAGTCCGCCTGCCAATGCAGGGGATACGGGTTCGTGCCCCGGTCCGGGAGGATCCCATATGCCGCGGAGCGGCTGGGCCCGTGAGCCATGGCCGCTGAGCCTGCGCATCCGGAGCCTGCGCATCCGGAGCCTGTGCTCCGCAACGGGAGAGGCCACAACAGTGAGAGGCCCGCGTACCGGAAAAAAAAAAATAAAAAAAAAAAATAAAAAAATAAAAGTAATGAAACATGAAAACTATATGAAACCTATACATGTATATGCTTGGTAGGAAATCTAAGAAGTGAAAATATAACCCAAGGGCATTAACAAAATCCCATTAATATTAAGAATAATACTATAGTTTTTTAATGTTATTTACAAAAAACAGTTACAGTTTGAATATAAAGATCAAAATTTTAAATCATAAACTTCAATGGCAACTTTTCAGTTATTATTTTAGTTGATTAAGACTCAGCATTTAGCACTGTCAATCCCTCATTCCTTTTTGAGACTTTCTTCTTTTGGCCCCAGAGTCTCCTGGCTCTTTTTCCATTTCTCTGGCTCCTTCAGGTTTCCTCTGTTAAAAAAAAAAAAATTATCCACAACCTGTACCTTAAATGTTTATGTTCCCTAGATGCTTTCCTGGGACTTTTCTTATTTGACACCGTCTCCTGACCCACCTCATCTACTCCTCTGGCTTCCACTAATGTGTGATCTGAGTGCTAATGACTCACGGCATCTCCAGACCTTATCTTTCCCTGGGTTCCAAACCACATGTCTGTCTATTTGCTAGACGTCCCACTGAACTCAATATCAACTTATCTAAAAATGAACACATTATATTCATTGCTGTTTTTTCTCTACTGTCCAGTCAGTTCTCCTTCTAAACTTGTTCTTTCTGCTGGGTTGGCAAGTAGGGCATGTGGTGATTTAAGCATTGACTCTCAAGAGTAGCCAGGGGCTGGGTGTGAATCCCAGCAACCTAATTACCTGGGTGACCTTGGGCAAGATATTTTACCACTCTAAACCTCAGCTTTCCTTTAAACTGGAACTAATAGTCCTACTACAAAGAGTTGTTGTGAGAGTGCAATCAGATAATCATACAATGCTTGCCCTGAAATAATAACTCACTCCTCTGTGAGTGGTAGTTCACCCAGGTAGTTTGACACCAAAATAGGAACAGAGACTTTGAACCTTCTTTCTTTCTTACTTCTCATGTTCATGCAGTCTTCAAGTCCTATTAATGCTGCTCTTAAAAGTGTCCTGGGGACTTCCCTGGTGGTCCAGTGGTAAAGGATCTGCCTTTCAATGCAGGGGACCTGGGTTCAATGCCTGGTCGGGGCACTAAGATCCCACAGGCCATGGGGCAGCTAAGCCCGCACGCCACAACTCACGTGCCTCAACGAGAGAGTCAGCATGCCACAAACTACAGAGCCCATGTGCCCTGGAACCTGTGTGCCACAACTGGAGGAGAGAAAACCTGCATGCCACAACTAAAGAGAAACCCGTGCACCACAACAAAGAGCCAGAGCACCACAACACAAGATCCCACATGCCTCAACGAAGATCCCGCATGCCGCAGCTAAGACCCAACACAGCCAATAAATAAATAAATAAATATATTTTTTAAAAAGTGTCCTGAATCTGCCTACATCTTGCTCTCCCTAATCATGATGCTGATCCCTGTTACCATCATCCTTTTAATCCAGCTGCCTCCTAATTAATCTCTCTGCCTCCATTCTTATCCACTCCTAATCCCAGTCTCTTCACAGCATCCAGCAAGACCTTTCCAATATCTGCCCTGCTTGCCTGCAATATAAAGGACAAATCCCTTAATTTAATCTGCAAGACCCTTAAGCTGGTTTTGTTTCCATGCCTGCTTCAAATCTCATCACCGAAGCAGTGACTGCCATAACTGTCTTGCAAAATCTTATTGTAAAACTAATACAAACTCATTATAAGAAATTTGAGAAATTAAGAAAGAAAAAAGGAAAACAGCCTACAGTCCTTCTATTGTTATCATTTGATATTGCTCTCTGATTTTTTTAATGCATACATGTACATAGCTGTCATCAAATTGAATATGTAGCTTTGTTTATGGGGATGTTTTGTTTTTAAAAAAGCATGCCTAAATACATGCTTGTTGTTTAAAAAAATACAAAGTAGCATGCCCCACTCATACATTATAACCCCACCATTTCTCCCAAACCCCCTAGTTTCATTCCCTTCTTTATGTCTGTGAGCAGAAATGCATTAGATATTTTATTCAACTTTTTCAATAGCATTGCCTCAAGCATTTTCTCATAACATTAAAAATATTTTGAAAACTGGTGGGCCCTGGTGGTCCAGTGGTTAGGACTCTGTGCTTCCACTGCAGGGGCACGGGTTTGATTCCTGGTCGTGCTACTGCATGGCCAATATATATATATATATATATATATATATATATATATATATATATTTTTTTTTTTTTTTGTAAACTTCATTTTAATGGTGGCATATTAATGGTCATAGTAGTAGCTATGATGTGTGGAGTAACTACTCTGGGCCTAGCACACTGCTAATCTTGCACAATCCCCATTTGACTGATGAGGGAACTATATGACAAATAAAATGTCAGTTCAAACATTGCTGTGCCTCTCCTGTGGACACCTCAGTATATGGATATGTGACAATTAATCATTAACCAGTCTTCCCCCATCTTTGGACATTTATGGTTTCTTATTTTTCCATATTATAAATAATGTAGTTACTATTATCATGTTAGTCTGTGTCTGCATTTCAAATTATTTCCTAATGAAGTTTACTAAAAGTGAATATGTTTGAAGTTTTTGACACATATTGACAATTGCCTTCCTGAAAGGTTATACCAATTTGCAAGGAGTGATTAATTCTAATGGGAGGGAAGGGAGAGAAAGAAGGTGACACTTCACAGAGGAGGCGACATTTGAGCTGGCTTATGCAGGATGAGTAGGACTTTGCCAGAAGAAAAGCAGAGTGAGCAGAGCATTCCAGATAGGAAAGGAACTGAGAGCAAAGGCACCAGGCATGAGGGAGCCAACAGTTTGTTCCCTCAACTTACTTGCCACCAGAAACCCTCATCATTTAATTCTTTTAGAGTTGGCAGGGAAAAGAATCAACAGTCAAGGAGAAAGTTAAAATTCTAATATGCGATTTTGCCCTTTCACATATTTAGAAACCAACTCAAATGAAGCTTTTTTAAAGTTCTGAGAAGTTCGTGTTAGTCTGGTTGTTTCCTTTCCCAAAGGGGGAACAAATCCCCTGAGGATTCAGTATAACAAACATATGCAACCTCTCTGATCCCACCTGTTTCCCTGAATTCAGAGGGGCAAGAATGTTAGACCTAATGTGAATAGGAGTCACTCACTACCAACTGCTCTAGTTATAGGCAATGAGCAGAATATTATCAACTTCTTGTATTTGATATGATATATATCTATTTGATAAAATGGATAAAGGTACTAAAATCTATTTTTAAATGTGAGGTAGGTGCCAGATACTAGGGGGTCACATTCTACAGTGAGCAGAGCTGTAGCTGGATTTCAGCATTTATCTGAGTGTCAGGTGTCTGCAGTTCCTTCTTTCCAGACTGGAGCAAGTGCTGAAAGCCAAGGGGATAAAAGTGACAGGGTAAGGGAATGGGTTAGAGGGCTGTTAGCAGAAGACAGCCATTCATGCCACCCAGGCAGGGCAGTGGAGGCTTCCACTAGCCACTTCTCACTCATGCTATCATCACAGCTGGAAATGCAATTTAGCCAGGAGGCCATTTCACATCCTATTTTGAAGAAGGCAACTTATTAGTTGTAAATTAAGTAATAAAATATTTCTATTGTCTAGCTGCCATTTATGAAGTCTAGAGCGTATGAATTCAACCATCATAAAACCTAACTGTGAAATAGAAATTGGCAGAATTAGTGAAACACATGAGTTACAGGCTGTTTTCAAATAAGTTGTGTCTTTCTGCTTTTAAGGAAGTGTAATAATAGGAATAGATGAAGTGATCAAATAGATGATCTGCTGGACCAGATCTTATTGATAGCTATCATTAGCATTTTCATACAAATACATTAGAATGGCTTTAGACATTGCCAGTCTCCCAGTTGTCTGCTGTTCTGCAAATGTCTCCTCTGAAGGGAGCCAAAAGTGGAAGTATTCTTCCTTACTGCTGCCACTGAAGCCTTAAAGGGACCAAAAGAGTACTTTCTTCTTAAGGTTCTTGCAAGTTATTGATTAGAGAATGTATATAAAATTCTTAACACTATGCCAACACCTCCTAGTGATAGAAGTGGGAGGAACAGTTGTTATTTTGTTAGTATTGTGGTTATTATTATGTTTATTATTTTTACTAGATTATTTTACAACCTTGACTTTTATTCCTGACTTGCTAGTCTACTCGATAAAAAAAAAAATAGCTTGCATTTAAGGTTAGTTTCGCATTGCTACTACAGTTGCCATGGTAAATGAATTTTTATTTCTACTACTGATGGGAGCGATTTCTATTATTTACATTGACTGTATAGGACTTCCCTGGTGGCACAGTGGTTAAGAATCCACCTACCAATGCAGGGGACACGGGTTCAAGCCCTGGTCCGGGAAGTTCCCACATGCCGTGGAGCAACTAAACCCGTGCGCCACAATTACTGAGCCTGCACTCTAGAGCCCAAGAACCACAACTACTGAGCCTACGTGCTGCAACTACTGAAGCCCAGTAGATAATATTTGCAGCCTAAAACACTAAGTCACTTTATTCAGACTCATTATTTGGCCTCTTCTTTTTTTTTTTTTTTTTTTTGCGGCACGTGGGCCTCTCACTTTTGTGGCCTCTCCCGTTGCGGAGCACAGGCTCCGGACGCACAGGCTTAGCGGCCATAGCTCACGGGCCCAGCCGCTCCGCGGCATGTGGGATCTTCTCGGACCAGGGCACGAACCCGTGTCCCCTGCATCAGCAGGCGGACTCTCAACCACTGTGCCACCAGGGAAGCCCTTGGCCTCTTCTTAAACAGCCTTAGGTTTCAGAATCAAAACCTTCTAATTTTCTTTTTTATTCCTAGTTCTGACCCACTGGTTCTTTCTCCAATATCATGCCCTTTCTTGCATATGTGTATAGAAGAAGTATTTTTAAAATAGCACATTAAAAAGTGTAAAGTTATGTTATTTACCTAAAATGCTTGCATAATTTATTTCAGTGTTTTTAAATACTGAAAGCAATTGATCATAAAAATAGCTTGCAGTCTTCCAATTATAAAATAAATAAGTCATGGGAATGTAATGTACAGCATGGTGACTCTAAAAAGTTTCTAAGAGAACAGATCTTAAGAGTTCTTACCACAAGAAAAAAATTAACTATGTGTGGTGATGGATGTTAAATAGACTTATTATGATCATTTTACAATATGTACAGATATCGAATCATTATGTTCTGCACCTGAAGCTAATATAATGTTATCAACAAAGTCAGTGAACTTCATCTGTTCATTCATATTACATTGAAGATTTTTAATGCCACATCAAAATTAATAAATATCTGAAATATGCATCTACTTCTTCCCCAGGTTAATCAGCTTCATGGCATCCCCAAGCTTCTACAGCTCCTCAAAATTCAGAATGAAGATATCCAGCGAGCTGTGTGTGGGGCCTTGAGAAACTTGGTGTTTGAAGATAATGACAACAAATTGGAGGTAGCTGAACTCAATGGAGTACCTCGGCTGCTCCAGGTGCTGAAGCAAACCAGAGACTTGGAGACTAAGAAACAAATAACAGGTAGTGCTTACTGACTATCACAGGGGGTAGCACAGTGCACCCCAGCCAGATGTGTTAATATCATCTGTTTTTTTTCTGAAGTTTCCTGGAACAAATGATTGATGGGCTCGTTATCTGAGAGGGCTTTCAAGGAACATTATTACTGCTGGCTTAGACCCCAGATTTGAGTCAAGTTCGAATTCCTTTTTTCTGAAGGGGAAATTATTCTGAGGCTTTTGGTTAATATATATATTTTTTTAATTTATTTATTTGGGGCTGTGTTGGGTCTTCATTTCTGTGCGAGGGCTTTCTCTAGTTGTAGCAAGCGGGGGCCACTCTTCATCACAGTGCGCGGGCCTCTCACTATCGTGGCCTCTCTTGTCGCGGAGCACAGGCTCCAGACGCGCAGGCTCAGCAGTTGTGGCTCATGGGCTTAGTTGCTCCGCGGCATGTGGGATCCTCCCAGACCAGGGCTCGAACCCGTGTCCCCTGCATTGGCAGGCAGATTCTCAACCACTGCGCCACCAGGGAAGCCCTGGTTAATATTTTTAATTAGAAGTTCTATGCAGCTTCCATCACCTGGACCTCTCTCAATACGAGCTTCCTAGCTTACCTGTCCCTCTACATCCCCCAAAAAAGAAAAAAGCATGACTGGATATGTTTTTCAGTTCTCCTTTTTTATTTCTACTCAAATACTGATTTGGAAAAATTAATATCTCCCTTCTGTGCATAGATTGGAAAACTAAAATAATCAGATAGAACTAAACTAATGGTTTTGGTAATTCTTGAAACATGTAGAAAGGAGGCCTAGTTTCATTTAAATGAATAGTACGTATGATAGAATAGAAAATAGTTCATTGAAAATGAAATGAAAATGGTTCATCAGCTCTCTGCTAAAGCTCCATGAACACATTACAAAGAGTGCAAGAAACATTACTGAGTGTAATCATCAGTAGTATTGCCTTGGGGAAACTTTTAAGTATCTTCAGTGTCCCAGGTAGTAGACATTTTTAATTTATTCTCACAAAAACCTTAGGTTTTGAGGTATTTTTAGGTGTTATTGGCTACTAAATCTCAGTTTTACAGATGAGGAAACTAAGGTCCAAAGAAGTTAACCCTTTCTAATATATCATATAAAAGTTTTTTTTAATGATAATAGTTGACAGTCTTCATACTTATTTAAAAGACGTACTCCATAAATATTGTTTAAGTTGAACTGAATACATGTTGCACTTTTGCCATCCTTTATTATACAACAGTATTCTTTTTTCTATAAAAATGTTGTCATTATATCCTCTCTATCCATTTATATCTCAAAATATCACATTTTTCTGTCTCAATATATTTTAATTTTATAAAACTATATGAAGGGCTGCACCGTACTACCCTTCTGCCAGCATGCTGTCATGTCCCATGAGAGATTTCCTTTCATATCCATGACTTATATTAAAATACCTACAGAAATTAAGAGTGATATCACTTATTCAGTCAGTCATTCATTCAGCCAACATTTAGAGGGCAGCCTTCAAGTGCCACCCAGGGTGAATCACAGTCTAGATAGGTTGTGAATTTTATTTTCCATCTACTAAAACGTGAACAATCATGTGATGGTTGGCATTAAAAAAAAAAAAAAAACAGCAACCAAACCTCATGTTTAGAACCTAACAGTTTCTTTATTAAAAAACAGTTATGAACCACGAAAGAGAATCAAACAGATTATTCTCTTTTACACTCAGAAAAGACTTCATGAAGGAGATATATTTCACTGTGGACCTTAAAAGAGGGTTAGGCTTTGGACTAGTGTTTTGAAGGAGAATGAAAGTTATTCCCAGCAAAGTGAAAATCACTAGCAAAGCAAAGAAGCTGCTGGTCGTTCAGAGGAAACTTGGGTAATAGGTTAGGGTGCGTGGTAGCCAGAAAGCTTGGGAGGATGTGTGGCTGTGTGTCAAGGAAATAATCCACTGTTTATGAACTTCCTCTTCTTTTGTGTAGGAAGAAGGAAACTAAGGACAGAAAATGTTCTGTGGTATTGATGCCACAGAGACCATTGTCTTCTTTAGATAAACTACAGAGGTGATAAATGGAGTTTGATTGTACAGTTCCCAGGATTTCTAGTATAAGCTAAACATCCCTACCAGAAGGTGTTCATTACATATTAATTGAATTGAGTTGATAGTTGAATGTTTGATACAAATCCTACTAAATAACTTCCTTTAGCTCTATTAATGGAAGTGCTAAATAAGTGCTTTTTGGGCCTCAAAAATAAATTGTTGACTAATTTAGACATGTTTATATCTTTGTTTAGAAACACAAAACGATACAGTAGAAACTAACACGACATTGTAAAACAACTATACCCCAATTTAAAAAAAAAAAACAACAAACCACAAAGCGAGTAACCATATATGTGAATCTTTTCATGTCTATTTTGTAAACATCTTTTTATTGAGCCTCTATTACATGCTAGTCATAAGCTTGGGCTTTCCATTTTTTATCTCTGTTCTTCCTGACAGCTCCCTAAGTATGGTATTATTGACTGTTTACATATGACCAGTGTGAGGCTCAGGGGGTTGAGTTGCACAGCTAGCAAAGAACAAGGCCAGATTTGAACCCAGTATTATCTGGGTGTTTTGCTATATCATAGTGGCTCCGACCTACTTACTGTTTTGGGGGTAAAGAGTGACTCATTTTTACACTTCTTTAGGAAGGGGCTTTGTCTTTGGGATCTTGGATCAGAGAGCTCTCCCTTGCTCCTTTTTGGCCCTTCCTCTCTCTCCTCTGGCCACTGCCTTGATTCAAACCGTCTTCATCTCTCTGGTCTACTCTTGCAGTAACCTTGTGCCTGGCCTCTATGATTCAGTATTGCACATTCCCAGTCTGTCCACCACTCTGCTTCTAGTGATTTCTTTCTAAAATAAAAATATTGTCCCTTTATTTTCTCCATTACCTATGTTGAAGTCTGTACTCTGTAGCATCTCACACAAAGATTTTATGATGTGAGCCTGGTGACCATTGGCAGCAGTGTCTCTTTTCATACCCTTGTAGCCCAGGCTCTGAAATCCTAAAGAATTTGCTGCTCTGTCCCATGTCTCATCTGTCTCTATACCTTTGCTTCTGCTGTTGTCTTGGAGTGGAATCCTTTTTCATACCTAGACCACCTGGTAAACCTTCTCATTCTTCAATAGCTACTCAAGTATCACTTCTCTCTCTGAAGCATTTTCAAATACCATCCTTCTGTACTTTACTCTCAGGCAGAGTTTTGAAGGAAGGGGCTTCTCTGAACTACCTTTCTGTCCTTTCATATTAAGTTGCCACTTATTTTGTGCCAGTATGTAATTGCAGTAACAACTGTGTTACTCATATAAGTTTCTCAACAACTGTGGATGCTTCACCAAATATAAGAAAAGAGTTTTATGGCCTGGGAATATCTAGATTACACACAAATGAGAGAATCAGATGTGTTTTCAGATAAGACCCTGACTTTTCTGGCCAGGATATAAAAAAATAAACCATCTGCTTCTATATATGCATGAGAAGTTCAGCACCAGAGCTTTGTTGGCTGGGAAAGAAAGTCAACTCACTTAACTTTTCTGGCATGTTCAGTACCAGCCTAGGAGGGAAGCTCTTCCCTCTTCTGAAGAAGAGACTTCAGGATCAAAGACTTTCCTCCCATGAGTGTGTTTCCCCTCCCTTACCAAGTGAGTGTGGTAGTGTATTTAGTTGAAATGAGAACAGTACATACTAGTCTCAAAAAATTCGTCTTTGGGGCTTCCCTGGTGGCGCAGTGGTTGAGAGTCCACCTGCCGATGCAGGGGACACGGGTTCGTGCCCCGGTCCAGGAGGATCCCACATGCCACGGAGCGGCTGGGCCCATGAGCCATGGCCGCTGAGCCCACGCGTCCAGAACCTGTGCTCTCCGCGGCAGGAGAGGCCACAACAGTGAGAGGCCCGCGTACAGCAAAAAAAAAAAAAAATTCATTATGCACGTTCTTTAAATGTATAATTATTTTATTCTGCATTTGTAATGGTGCAATAAGGTACCTTGGGTTTATTTATAGTTTTGAATAAATGGCCTTTGCTATAATGTGATATTCCAGGTAAGACTTACAGAAGTTAGGTGAAAGGAGGAGTATATCCATGCAAGGGAGATTGCAAAAACGTATTCCTCTTGCTCTGTGATAATTTTGAAAAACAAGTTTAAAAAGAACCACTTCTCCTCCTCCTGCTCCTCCTTGAAGATTTAATCATAAAATTTACAAGTTTTCCTATTAAACATTATACAGATTTAGTTAAATAACTATATTTCCAGTCCTAAAGAGCAATATTAATAAAACATGGGTTTCAATATCTATTAAATCCCTTTACTAGGTAGCTGCATTTTGTAGATATCAGTTGGCAATAAGTTTCTGGATAATGCAGTTATCATTATCTTTCTTATAATTGCTAATTATTCAAAGTATATCCCTTACCAGAATCCAGTTCCCCTTTTTGGCTAGAATGAGAGTTTAGTGACAGAAAATTACGGACAGAACAGCTACAACAAAGAGCTATAATAATAGAAATTTAGGCACTATGATTAAATTGACCGGAAGTTAAAGGTGAAACAAATGAAAATCCAAACCCTAAATATAATACAGTATCAGGGAATATAGAATCTAATCATTGAAAGGGACATCTATTTAGGGTCATCTAAACCATTGATTTCCCAATGAGAGAAATTAGAATCATATTTAAAGTATAAATTCCTGGAATTCATCCTGGGAGTCAGGCTTAGTAAATTTGTGGTGTGGCCCAGGAATATGTGATTCCGATTTGTCACTGGGCTCATTTGGTGACTGCTAGTCTCTTCAAACGCTCTGGTTTTAAGATTAAACCCCCTTGTCGATATTTTGATAAAGGATGAGCTCATTTTTTTTATTGGCTCCAGTGATAGTGCTGGATCTTATAAGCAGATCTTTCTGTTTTCTTCAAAGCTGTCTTAGAAGTTTATACTTTCACTGAGCCAAAATCTCCTTCCTCAGAATTTCCGCTTATTGGTCTGGTTTTGTCTTCTGTAGCCACAGAAAATGATATGTAGCTGTTGAATTTGCATTTCTTTAGATACTAGAGAGCCTGCATTCCTATGTATATTAGACTCTTTTAGCTTGGGGTTAATTTTTCTACTAGTAACTGAATTTTTAATGATTTATAAGAACCCTGTATATTAATGGTATTTAACCCTTTGTCCCATATTGGCATGCACATTTTCCTAATTTGTAATTGGTCCTTTATTGATTTTGTATGTATGTGTGTGAGGGTGTGTGTATAAGTACAATCCCAAATCTCTAGTGAACATTTAAGCTCTTCCTTAGCTTTGTACCATACAGAAATTTGGCAAGCATGACATTTCTGTACAATATCCTACATTAAAAATTCAAAAATTATACTAAAGCTCCCCAAACCTTATACTTCTGTAGAAATAATACAGCATGACAAGCTACAAAGGACATTGACTGTTTGGAGGAAAATTCCACTCCCTTTGTTCAAACTAATCCTCTCTGGTTTTTATCATTATGTTTCACATTTTTAAGCCTCTGACAGGCAGAGACTGTTAATTTGTTAGCTTATTTAGAACAGGAAGCTTGTTTTTTTCTTTTCTTTTTAGCTTTCTTTTGTAGCTTAGTAACCAAAACTCAACCTCAGACCTGCCTTTCAATTGTTTTCAACCACCTTAGGAGTTTTGGGAGTTTTATTCTGTCTGTCCCCCTCCAGGGCCTCTTAAGATGAGGTGTGACCCATGAAGTCATTGTGTTGCAAAACCTGTGGTGGAGGGACACTGCTCATGACTAACCCCAAATGCCAGTTTGATCAGGAAAAGACCTTCTCATCAGCCAGAATTCTAGTCCTCACGAAGCACTAGACCCAGCATTGCTCTGTCTAATGGCAGCTAGATGTAAGCTATGGTGGAAATTTGGTTATTTAAAAAATTAGTTACTTGTACACAAAGTAAACTGTTTAAGCCCCAAAAGACTACATTAGGCCTAGAGTGTTCTAACTGATGGGCCAAATACAAGTATGGTTGATTAACTACTAAGCTTTAACTATACAGACTATTATTTCAGTCATTAATATCAGGGGAGGTGATATCGCCATGTAATTCTGGCAAGACCACCACGTTTGCTTTCTTCATAACGTGGACTGTCCTGTATATCCGTGCTTCCTCTGTCCTTCCTGCAGATGAAGCAGTAAATTTAAGAGATAAGAATTAACTAACTGGGCGGTGGGGGCATAAATAGGAAGAAAAGGAAGATCCCTTCTCTTTCTGTCCCCTCTCTGTTTCTCCTTTCCTGGATGATAGCGAGTTAGAGTAACTTACTGAAGAATGAATGATGGCAAAGCAACTTGACACCTGCTGGGAGTCAGTGGAATAGCAAGCAATAGGGGTATAGTCCTTCCACTGAATCAGAGGTATTCGAGCACCAAATTTGTGAGAAAAACAAATCCTAAGTGTATATGCCACTTTGTATTCTCTCTCAGTACCCAGCTTCAGTTCCTGTCTCACAAATGCCCTGGGAAATACAGTATCCTGTTATCTTAATTTCTTCCTGAGTTGGCTTAGATGGCCTTTCTTTTTAATTGGGGGTGGAGGGGATTCAAGAGGAATAGGAAAGTTAAGTGAGTAAATGTGGTACCAGTCTTAGACCAATGCTTAGGCCATGCAAGTTGGCAGGTAGATAAAATGCTCTTGTCTCTCCTTCTCTGCCAAACTGTAATATAAGAAGTAGATGAGGTAGAGCCAGCATAAATTCTGGGAGGACATAAAGTCTGCCATTGGGTAGGAGTTAATAAATATTAATTGGTGATGTTGAGCAGCCTGCTGTTGACAGGCATAGGCAAAAGCTTTCTAGAGGCTCTTCCTGCTATTATTGGAAGGCAGATGTCAGGTGGGAGTTGCAGGCAGTGGGGAGCAGTAGGCAGGCAGAGATGTCCTTAGATATGTATGTATCTAAGGGAGAAAACTGCGACTTTTAAAATGCTGAACGCTTAATTACACCAGGATCATTTCAAGCTTTCCTGTTGGTGAGCCCAGAATTTATTATACTAATGAGGTCACCTTTGTGGTAGGGTCTTTTAAGAGAAACAGCACTAAGGATTTTTGGCATTCATTTATGTTCTTGATTAAACATGTATAGTTTTACATTGTAAGTTCTCTTTCTCCCTCTCTCTCTGTATGTATATGTGTGTGTATACATATATATTTTTTTCTTTTTTAAACGTCTTTATTGGAGTATAATTGCTTCACAATGGTGTGTTAGTTTCTGCTTTACAACAAAGTGAATCGGTTATACATATACATGTATCCCCATATCTCTTCCCTCTTGCGTCTCCCTCCTTCCCACCCTCCCTATCCCACCCTTCTAGGTGACCACAAAGCACTGAGCTGATCTCCCTGTGCTATGCGGCTGCTTCCCACTAGCTATCTGCTTTACGTTTGGTAGTGTATGTATGTCCATGCCACTGTCTCACTTTGTCCCAGCTTACCCTTCCCCCTCCCTGTGTCCTCAAGTGCATTCTCTAGGAGGTTTGTGTCTTTATTCCCGTTTTGCCCCTAGGTTCTTCATGGCCTTTTTTTTTTTTTTTTTAGATTCCACATATATGTGTTAGCATACGGTATTTGTTTTTCTCTTTCTGACTTACTTCACTCTGTATGACAGGCTCTAGGTCCATACACCTCGCTACAAATAACTCAATTTCGTTTCTTTTTATGGCTGAGTAATATTCCATTGTCTCACCACTAGTATACATATATATATATATATTTAAATTATTCTTATGGAACAGCTTCCATTGCCATCTAATGAGGTCTAAACAGGTTCTTTCCCTTGGGAAAAGGGCTGTCTCACCCTACCTTGTTGGTTTTTTTTTTCCTTTTATAACTAGCCATAGCTCTAGGGGTGACAGTCTTAACTGATCTTTTCAGCAGTCATTTTGACCGAACCCTGCACTGTTTTGATGGTACTCTTTACTTTTCTAGGTTTGCTGTGGAATTTGTCCTCTAATGACAGACTTAAGAATGTCATGGTAACAGAAGCCTTGTTTATCCTGACTGAGAATATCATCATCCCCTTTTCGGGGTGGCCAGAAGGAGACTACCCCAAAGCCAATGGTTTGCTCGATTTTGATATATTCTACAATGTCACAGGATGCCTAAGGTAATACCACTCTACAACCGCCCTCAACCTTTTCTCTGTACACTTTAAATATTGCATCCAGATCTGTCTAACACTCTACCCAGTTACCTGGAGATACGGTAAAAATTATAAAGATCACTCTAAATACTAGAAGCACAATGTAGAAAGAGTATTTTTTCCAGACATGTTTGATTTCAGGAGCTACCCACATTAGCTCATGAGAGAGAGCATGTCTTCCAATAAAGAAACTAGAAATCCAGTCCGAACACCTAGAAGTCCAGGCACACTGGCCTTTCCTGTCTCACAGGATTTAAGCCAGGCTCCATGCTGTATTTTTAGTTCACAAAAATATAATTTAATGACATGATTAAAAAAATAGTTTTGAACCTGCTGTTTTTAAATAGGCAACAAAGCCTAAAAGGATAGAATGTCTTGCCACAAGAATAGCTTACAAAAAACGTTAGTTTGATCAGCATTTCTAAATATTGGGATGAAAAAATGCTGGAAATGTTTTCGCCCCTGGGCTGTCAGATGCCAGCTAAACCAAGAGGAAATAGAAACACATGCAGGAGGAAGAAACGTTTTAGTCTCAACTTTTGTAGAAGCGTGCCTCTCAGGCTTTCTTATATATATTTGAAAAATAATCATTGTCATTTATGTCCAAGGATTAAAAGAAACCAGACAGATATGTAATCAAAATTAAGCAGCACAGAAAAAGTTGGGTCATATTCTGCCTTTTGATCTTTTCTCTAGTTTCACAGTTCACTTTTTGAGGGAGTCTGTTTGGATGATAACAGAGGGATTATGGTAAGATGTTTATCTTATCTCCACAGTTAATCACACAGTAATGCATATCAAATGCCAGTTTTTTATAAAGAATTATGTTAGCCACTGAGAGTTTTACAAAGATGAATAAGAAAATTCTTAACTAACCTTTAATCTAGCAGGGGATGCAGATGAACAAATAAACCAGAATGCAATATGTTACAGCAGTGATTCTCAAAGCATGGCCCCTGGACTAGTAGCATGTATATTACCTGGAACTTATTAGAATTCTCAGATTTCACCCCAGACCTACTAAATCAGAAGTTTCAGGAACATGTGTCAGGAACAAGTGAAGTGCTGCAGGAATGCAGAACAAAGGACCATTCATGCCAGCTGAGTGGGATCAGAGGTGCCAAATGAGCTGGGCTTTGGTGGGCTATTTCAGTAGACAGAAATTCTCTAGGTAGTATCCCTTGAAATTTATTTGCTATACAGTCCACTAGAACTGCTTTTCTTTTTTTTTAACGTCTTTATTGGAGTTTAATTGCTTTACAATGTTGTTAGTTTCTGCTGTATAACAAAGTGAATCAGCCATATGCATACCTATATCCTCATATCCCCTCCCTCTTGCATCTCCTTCCCACCTTCCTTATCCCACCCCTCTAGGTGGTCGCAAAGCACCGAGCTGATCTCCCTGTGCTATGCGGCTGCTTCCCACCAACTATCTATTTTACATTTAGTACTGTATATATATGTCAGTGTTACTCTCTCACTTCATCCCAGCTTACCCTTCCCTCTCCTCGTGTCCTCAAGTCTATTCTCTACAACTGTGTCTTTATTCCTGTCCTGCCCCTAGTTTCATCAGAACCATTTTTTTTTTTTTTTTAGATTCCATATATATGTGTTAGCATACGGTATTTACTTTTCTTTTTATGACTTACTTCACTCTGTATGGCAGACTCTAGGTCCATCCACCTCACTACAAATAACTCAATTTCCTTTCTTTTTATGGCTGAGTAATAGTCCATTGTATATATGTGCCACATCTTCTTTATCCATTCATCTGTTGATGGACACATAGGTTGCTTCCATGTCCTGGGTATTGTAAATAGTGCTACAGTGAACGTTGTAGTACATGACTCTTTTGGAATGATGGTTTTCTCAGGGCATATGCCCAGTACTGAGATTGCAGGGTCATATGGTAGTTCTACTTTTAGTTTTTTAAGGAACCTCCATACTGTTCTCCATAGTGGCTGTATCAATTTACATTCCCACCAACAGTGCAAGAGGGTTCCCTTTTCTCCACACCCTCTCCAGTATTTACTGTTTGTAGATTTTTTGATCATGGCCATTCTGACCAGTGTGAGGTGATACCTCATTGTAGTTTTGATTTGTATTTCTCTAATGATTAGTGATGTTGAACACCTTTTCATGTGTTTGTTGGCAATCTGTTTATCTTCTTTGGAGAAATGTCTATTTAGGTCTTCTGCCCATTTTTGGATTGGGTTGTTTGTTTTTTTTTATATTGAGCTGCAAAGCTGCTTGTATATTTTGGAGATTAATCCATTGTCAGTTGCTTTGTTTCCAAATATTTTCTCCCATTCTGAGGGTTGTCTTTTGGTCTTGTTTATGGTTTCCTTTGCTGTGCAAAAGCTTTTAAGTTTCATTAGGTCCCATTTGTTTAGTTTTGTTTTTATTTCCATTTCTCTAGGAGGTGGGTCAAAAAGGGTCTTGCTGTGATTTATGTCACAGAGTGTTCTGCCTATGTTTTCCTCTAAGAGTTTGATAGTGTCTGGCCTTACATTTAGGTCTTTAATCCATTTTGAGTTTATTTTAGTGTATGATGTTAAGAAGTATTCTAATTTCATTCTTTCAATGTAGCTCTCCAGTTTTCCCAGCACCACTTATTGAAGAGGCTATCTTTTCTCCATTGTATATTCTTGCCTCCTTTATCAAAGATAAGGTGACCATATGTGTGTGGGTTTACATCTGGGCTTTCTATCCTGTTCCATTGATCTATATTTCTGTTTTTGTGCCAGTACCATACTGTCTTGATTACTGTAGGTTTGTAGTATAGTCTGAAGTCTGGGAGCCTGATTCCTCCAGCTCCGTTTTTCTTCTCAAAGTTGCTTTAGCTATTCGAGGTCTTTTGTGTTTCCATACATATTCTGAAATCTTTATTTCTAGTTCTGTGAAAAATGCCATTGGTAGTTTGATAGGGATTGCAATGAATCTGTAGATTGCTTTGGGTAGTATAGTCATTTTTACAATGTTGTTTCTTCCAATCCAAGAACATGGTATATCTCTCCGTCTGTTTGTATCATCTTTAATGTCTTTTATCAGTGTCTTATAGTTTTCTGCATACAGGTCTTTAGTCTCCTTAGGTAGGTTTATTCCTAGGTATTTTGTTCTTTTTGTTGCAGTGATAAATGGCAGTGTTTCCTTAATTTCCCTTTCAGATATTTCATTAGTGTATAGGAATGCAAGAGATTTCTGTGCATTAATTTTGTATCCTGCTACTGTACCAAATTCATTGATTAGCTCTAGTAGTTTTCTGGTAGCATCTTTAGGATTCTCTGTATAGTATCATGTCATCTGCAAACAGTGACAGCTTTACTTCATCTTTTCCGATTTGGATTCCTTTTATTTCTGTTTCTTCTGATTGCTGTGGTTAAAACTTCCACAACTGTATTGAATAGTAGTGGTGAGAGCGGGCAACCTTGTCTTGTTCCTGATCCTAGAGGAAATGGTTTCAGTTTTCACCACTGAGGACGACGTTGGCTGTGGGTTTGTCATATATGGCCTTTAGTATGTTGAGGTAAATTCCCGCTAGGCCCTTTCTGAAGGGTTTTTATCATAAATAGATGTTGAATTTTGTTGAAAGCTTTTTCTGCATCTATTGAGATGATCATATGGTTTTTATTCCTCAATTTGTTAATACGGTGTATCACATTGATTGATTTGCATATACTGAGGAATCTTTGCATTCCTGGGATAAACCCCACTTGGTCATGGTGTATGACCCTTTTAGTGTGCTGTTGTGTTCTGTTTTCTAGTATTTTGGTGAGGATTTTTGCATCTGTGTTCATCAGAGATATTGGCCTGTAGTTTTCTTTTTTTGTGACGTCTTTGTCTGTTTTTGGTATCAGGGTGATGGTGGCCTCATAGAATGAGTTTGGGCGTGTTCCTCCCTCTTCTATATTTTGAAAGAGTTTGAGAAGGATATGTGTTAGCTCTTGTGTAGATGTTTGATAGAATTTGCCTGTGAAGCCATCTGGTCCTGGGCTTTTGTTTGTTGGAAGATTTTTAATCACAGTTTCAGTTTCAGTGCTTATGATTGGTCTCTTTATATTTTCTATTTCTTCCTGGTTCAGTCTCAGAAGGTTGTGCTTTTCTAAGAATTTATCCATTTTTTCCAGGTTGTCCATTTTATTGGCTTACAGTAATTTCTCATGATCTTTTGTGTTTCTGCAGTGTCAGTTGTTACTTCTCCTTTTTCATTTCTAATTCTGTTGATTTGAGTCGTCTCCCTTTTTTTCTTGATGAGTCTGGATAATGGTTTATCAATGTTTTTTATCTTCTCAAAGAACCAGCTTTTAGTTTTATTGGTCTTTGCTCTTGTTTCCTTCATTTCTTTTTCATTTATTTCTGATCTGATCTTTATGATTTCTTTCCTTCTGCTAACTTTGGGGTTTTTTTGTTCTTCTTTCTCTAATTGCTTTAGGTGTAAGGTTAGGTTGTTTATTTGAGATGTTTCTTGTTTCTTGAGGTAGGATTGCATTGCTGTAAATTTCCCTCTTAGAACTGCTTTTGCTGCATCCCATAATTTTTGGGTCATCATGTTTTCATTGTCATTTGTTTCTAGGTATTTTTTGATTTCCTCTTTGATTTCTTCAGTGATCTCTTGGTTATTTAATACTATATTGTTTAGCCTCCATGTGTTTTTATTTTTTACAGTTTTTTTCCTGTAATTGTTATCTAGTCTCATAGCATTGTGGTTGAAAAAGATCCTTGATAACGATTTCAATTTTCTTAAATTAACCAAGACTTGATTTGTGACCCAAGATATGATCTATCCTGGAGAATGTTCCATGAGCACTTGAGAGGAAAGTGTATTCTGTTGTTTTTGGATGGAATGTCCTATAAATGTCAATTAAGTCCATCTTGTTTAATGTGTCATTTGAAGCATGTGTTTCCTCATTTATTTTCATTTTGGATGATTGGTCCATTGGTGAAAGTGGGGTGTTAAAGTCCTCTACTATTTTTGTGTTACTGTGGATTTCCCCTTTTATTGCTGTTAGCATTTGCCTTATGTACTGAGGTGCTCCTATGTTGGGTGCATAAATATTTACAATTGTTATATCTTCTTCTTGACTGATCCCTTGATCATTATGTAGTGGTCTTTTTCTCTTGTAATAGTCTTTAGTTTATAGTCTACTTTGTCTGATATGAGAATTGCTAGTCCAGCTTTCTTTTGATTTCCATTTGCATGGAATATCTTTTTCCATCCCCTCACTTTCAGTCTGTATGTGTCCCAAGTCTGAAGTGGATCTCTTGTAGACAACATATATATCAGTCTCCTTTTTGTATCCATTCAGCCAGTCTGTGTCTTTTGGTTGGAACATTTACTCTATTTACATTTAAGGTAATTATCAATATGTATGTTCCTATTCCCATTTTCTTAATTATTTTGGCTTTGTTTTTGTAGGTCTTTTCCTTCTCTTGTGTTTCCTGCCTAGAGAAGCTCCTTTAGCATTTGTTGTAAAGCTGGTTTGGTGGTGCTGAATTCTCTTAGCTATTACTTGTCTGTAAAGCTTTGGACTTCTCTCTCAAATATGAATGAGATCCTTGTTGGGTAGAGTACTCTTGGTTGTAGGTTTTTCCCTTTCATCACTTTAAATATGTCCTGCCACTCCCTTCTGGCTTGCAGAGTTTCTGCTGAAATGTTAACCTTATGGGGATTCCCTTGTATGTTATTTCTTGTTTTTCTCTTGTGCTTTTTTTTTTTTTTGCATTACGCGGGCCTCTCACTGTTGTGGCCTCACCCGTTGCGGAGCACAGGCTCCGGACGCGCAGGCTCAGCGGCCATGGCTCACGGGCCCAGCCGCTCCGAGGCATGTGGGATCTTCCCGGACCGGGGCATGAACCCGTGTCCCCTGCATCAGCAGGCTGACTCTCAACCACTGCGCCACCAGGGAAGCCCTCCCTTGTGCTTTTAATATTTTTTCTTTGTATTTAATTTTTGATAGCTTGATTAATATGTGTCTCGGCGTGTTTCTCTTTGGGTTTATCCTGTATGGTGCTCTCTGTACTTCCTGGACCTGACTGACTATTTCCTTTCCCATGTTAGGGAAGTTTTCGACTATAATCTCTTCAAATATTTTCTCATACCCTTTCTTTTTCTCTTCTTCTTCTGGGACCCCTATAATTTGAATGTTGGTACGGTTAATGTTGTCCCATTGGTCTCTGAGACTGTCCTCAATTCTTTTCATTCTTTTTTCTTTATTCTGCTCCCTGGCAATATTTCCACCATTTTATCTTCCAGCTCACTTATCTGTTCTTCTGCCTCAGTTATTCTGCTATTAATGCCTTCTAGAGTCTTTTTAATTCAGTAAGTGTGTTGTTCATCACTGTTTGTTTGCTTTAGTTCTTCTAGGTACCTGTTAAATGTTTTTTGTATTTTCTCCATTCTATTTCTGAGATTTTGGTTCATCTTTGCTATCATTACTCTGAATTCTTTTCAGGTAGGTTGCCTATTTCGTCTTCATTTTTTTGGTCTTGTAGGTTTTTACCTTACTCCTTCATCTGTAAGATATTTTTTTTGTCATTTCTTTTTTTTTTTTTTTTTTTTTTGATGGGTGGTGCTGTGTTCCTGTCTTACTGGTTGTTTGGCCTCTGCCGTCCGGCACTGGAGTTTGCAGGCAGTTGGATAGAGCTGGGTCTTGGTGCTGAGATGAGGACCTCCAGGAGGCCTCACTGCGACTGATATTCCCTGTGGTCTGAGGTTCTCTGTTAGTTCAGCAGTTTGGACTCGGAGCTCCCACCACATGAGCTCAGGCCCAACCTCTGACCTGGAAAGCAAGATCCCTCAAGCTTTGTGGTGTGGTAAAAAAAAAAAAAGAAAGAAAGAAAAGAAAAGAAAGAAAGAAAGAAAGAAAGGAGCAGTACAGTATCAAAAATAAAAAACAAAATAAAATTAGAAAGATAAAAAATATATTAGGTAAAATAAAACTATAATTAACAACCAATCACTGGGAGCTCCTCCTGTACCCTTAGGTGTCCATGGTCCCCCACCGGTGCCTGTTAAGTGCCCTAGTTGTGTGGAGACACGAATTCCACGTCCTCCTAGTACTCCACCCACTTGGAGCCACTTTTTAATGTATTTTTGATTCATTAAAACATTTTGATTCATTTAAAAACATTTTGCATCTTAAAATTTTTCTGTCACTCCCATTACCTTACCATGTGCGACAGAGTTCTTAGCATGGCAGACTCAGAACTCTTTCAATTGAAACTGGCAGATACACAATTCAAAGTTCCTTAAATCAAGTGGCTCATGTGGCTGAGATGTTGACGGTCACTTGTGGAAGTGAAAGAAGTGCACCAGGAACCATGGCCTCAAGGACTGGGACAGAAATTCAGCATCTCTAGGACTCAGTCTCCTATTTATAGGCATACCTCGGAGATATTATGGATTCGGTTCTAAACCACCGCACTAAAGTGAATATTGCAATGAAGCAAGTCACACGATTTTTTCGGTTTTCCAGTGCTTATTTAAATATGTTTACATTATGCTACAGTCTATTAAGTGTACAATGGCATTATGTCTTAAAGAAATCAATTTACATACCTTAATTTAAAAATACTTTATTACCAAAAAATGCTAACCATCATCTAACAGCACAGGGTTGCCACAAACCTTCAATTTTTTTAAAAAAAAATGCAATGTCTGTGAAGCTCAATAAAGCAAAGCACAATAAAACGAGGTATGCCTGTATATCTCATCTCCGGTTACTCATCCTCTTTGAAGACTACTGGGCTCATTCTCTAAAAATGCAAACAAGCCTTCTCCATGTAGCAGATCCCTAAATCACAGGCAGCCCTTGCTTAGCCACCCAGCAGAAAAAGTGCACTTCTTTCTTTAAATGTCAATCTCCTGGAAGGTTTAACCCTGACCCTGCTTCTGAAAGGTGTGTATCGTTTGAGCCTCTGTTCCCCTAGATTGACCAGACCTGGATCAGATACTTGCTTCATGGCAACAGTGGCAACAAGGTCTGTTAAAGTAGCAAGAGGGAGGGGAACACTTGCTTGACAAACAAAACAAAAATAGAAGACACCTTCCTCAATTACAGCATATGCAACCTTTCTCAGTCTATCCACAACCTTCTTTACAATCTTACTTCCCATTTTCCTGCAAACATACTCCAGAGTACAACCAAGCTACAAAGTACTTGCTTTCCTTAGATATTATAGGTAATTTCATATAGTCAAGGCTTTATTCAATTTTACTGCCTGGTAAACATTTTCTATTGTCTGCCTACTGATTACTTAATCTCCTAATCATATAATAGCAAAGACAAAGTTTATCTTTTCTGTAAAACATTTTCCTGCCTCAGGCAAAAGCCATTACTTGTTTATAAGAATTCAAACAGGCCTTTTTACAGGTAAGTCACCTCTGTACAGACTTTGTATTACATTACTATTTTTATGGGAAGTTGTTTACATACCTTTTTATTAATTTATTTATTTATTTATTTTTGCTGTGTTGCGTCTTCCTTTCTGTGTGAGGGCTTTCTCTAGTTGTGGCAAGCGGGGGCCACTCTTCATCGCGGTGCGTGGGCCTCTCACCATCGCGGCCTCTTGTTGCAGAGCACAGGCTCCAGACGCGCAGGCTCAGTAGTCGTGGCTCACGGGCCCAGCCGCTCCGCGGCATGTGGGATCCTCCCAGACCAGGGCTCGAACCCGTGTCCCCCGCACTAGCAGGCAGACTCTCAACCACTGCACCACCAGGGAAGCCCTACATACCTTTTTTATTAGACTGTGAACTCTAAGAGCTAAGCCTATGCATTTTTCTAATCTCTAATTCCTAGCACATAGCAAGGTTTCTGACATATAGTAAGCAAGTATAAAGTATTTGAGTGAAATGAGTAATGAATGAGTGAGCAAATGAAAATCCATTACGAATTAGGTGGATAATTATGTCTGGCAAGCTATCAAATTTGTGATGGAAAGTAATCAAACAGAAGTTGGAAACATTAGCTAAAGCCAGACTGAGGGGGCCTTATAAATCATGTTAAGGAGTTAATATTTTTCTTCTGTAAGCAAAGTTAGTAGTGTGGGGAGGATAGAAATATAAGTTCTGCATGAAGAAGAAAAATTATAATATCCACATGAAAGGTGTATTGGGAAGGTGGAAATCTAAAAATAAAGATGTTGGTTACAGATCTTTTCCTGTAGTCTCCTTTTGTGAACAAGGAATAACAGACTTGCGTGGTTTGGATGAAGCAGTGCCCTTGTTGGCACACATTTTTCAGATATGTTATTGCCTGAATCCACTCCCATCATAATGACACCATTTTAAACAGTGTTTGCAAAGTCAGTCCAAACCACTGATTTGAACTACTTTCAGAAGCAGAATATTGCAAAATATTTGGGAAATTGAGTATCATAGTATTTGCTTACTAAAATATCTATTCTTATTTCATCTGTATATCTAATTTATAATAATAATAGCTAATATTTACGTTGTAAAAACTGTTCAGAATGCTTTATGAGGATTTCCTCAGTTTATTCTCAGAGCAACCCTTGTAAAGTAGGCCTTCCCATTTTATAGATAAGGAAACTGGAGCTCAGAGAGGTTAAGAGATTTTCCCAACACCATACAGCTAGTAAGAGACAAAGCTGGAATTCTAATCCAGGAAGGCTGTCTCCAGGACCAAGCTCTTCATCAGTGTTCTGGATACGCTGATATTAGTCACATGTATACAGACTGCTCTGCTGTGGATTCAGCCTCTGCCCTTCACAGTCTCGCAACCTCGCAGGGTCAGGTAGGCCAGTGTACAGTCACGTTCAGGTCTCATTATGGGCATTGTGTCCGCATTTCAGCATTGTCTTTTTTTAGGAGTTCTATGCAAGTGGAACTCTGCACTACATTTCCTATTAACAGAGAAGATAGAAAGCATAAGAACTGGGAGGTCTTTCCAAGAGAGGAGATGGCTTTGTAGACAACTTCGGGTAGATGTTGTCACAATGAGTATAAAAGTCAGTAAGGAGATGTGAGTTAGGAAGGGACCTGTAGGGAACCTGTAATCAAATAGTCTCAGTTTTCACGACAATAGAGCTGTCTTCTGAATAGTTGCTTATTTCTGACTCCAAGTTACTCTAAAAAGATTTTAAGACAGGTGTTGACTAGGTCTAATAAGAGTGAATCTTAACTACATAAAAATAAATGTTAGCAAATATTGTAACTGCTACAAGTTCATTGGAGGTATGGCCTCCGCCACTGGGTGTAGAGCCAACAGTGAACTGGCAACATGAGTAGTATATTGGGCATTGTGTTGACTTAGGTTAGTGTAGCTAAATTCCTTCAATCTACTTTGAAGTAGAACTTCTGCATAGACCAGTGACTTTGTCCCTTTACTAACTTGACAGTGAGATCAGTTCTGAGAGGGACTTCCATGGTCTTTAGATAGCAGTGGTGCAGAGTGAATCTGCTCAGCAGGTAAAATCTTTGCTTCATTAATGAACTTGTGACAGTGACTCCAGTTCTGCCCACCTGGAGCTGCTACAGTGCGATCGCATTCAGACAGGAGAACGTGCACAACTTATCCTTCGAAAACTGTCAGATACACCGTATCTGTCAGGTGTCAGGTCATTTTTCTACAGAATTAGCATCTGCCTGCTGCAGCATTTACCGTGGGCCTTGGTGCTTTCTTTAGGTAACTCCTTTGGAATTACATACTTTTCATGACTAAAGTTACTCACTGACAGGTGATACAAATTTTGCAATAGGGAAAACAATATTCATTGCAAGTTTCAGTTTTTTTCTTAAACACTATGCCAGCATAATGAATAATAAAATCCAAGTTAGGAGAGGAAAAATAAATTGATACACTCCAATTTGTGCTAGAGCCATCAAGAGCAGTTGTCAGGATCTCCTCATAGCTCCACATTCAGTGACATCATGTTGGTAGCTTGAAATCAGCCATGGTGGGAGTATTTACACTATAGAAATTGGCAAATGCTACAAATCAGAGCTCTCCCCACTCCACCACCCCAGAAAGCTGGTTGGCATACCGCTGGCACTGAATTTCCATTAGTTGATTAACATCAAGATGTGGATAATTAGGGTAAAGGCATATTTCTCCTTACATATCTCTTTTCAAAGAAGAAATACTTCGTCTTCTTGGAAGGTAGTATGAAGCAGCAGCATTATCCACCCCACGTTTTTTTTTTTTTGAGTGGAGAAAACCTACTAAAATGCCCCATTCTTTTTTTCAAAATTATTTTTATTTACTTAGGACAAGAAGTATAACAGTTAAAATATTTAATAATTTATTTTGATTAGTAGGATACTTTTCTAAACATTTCAAACTGCAAAAGTCTTATGTGACAACCATAGAATTGTAAATTACCAAAGAGCATTAGCTGCCTTCCTTGATTGTATACCCTTCCTACACATACCTATTGCGAGCCCCTATTTGTTAATTTAGTATGGGTAACTCATTGGAAATTGCTGTGACATGGCTGTCAATTCTCTATGTTCCACCTCACTGATTGCTACACTTTTGGGACACCTTTGGATGTGACATAAATAAAACCAATGGTCATTATCAGGGTGTATGTTCAGAATTCCTACCAAAGATTTATCATTATTTCTCCATTCTTCCATTTGGTTCTATTTCTTTCCTTCTCTTACCTTCTTTCGTTCTTTCCTTTCTTACCTCAGTCTTCTTTGTTCTCTTAAAAGGGAAGATGTGGAAACAATTTAGAGGTCAGAAATTAAAATGCCTCCAGGGGTCAGACAGGCACTTAAGTGGACAAGTGTGAGACTATGGGCTGCTATCAGACTACAGAATGGAAAAAAATGCCTACCCCAGGAGCAGTGACATTCAAAGTTCTGGAAAACACTTCAGGCCAAACACAGACTCTTCTGAGAAAGCCTCTGTTAGCAGTCTCATTCTTCAGTTGAAGAAATTGAGTACTAGTGACCCTTCCACAATAATAGAAGCAGTTATCAGAAACTTGAGAAAAGCAACTAATCCAGCCTTCTTGGGATTTTACCACTTGGTCTGTCTTCCCTCTTGCTCTTATCCAATCCTTTCCAGTACTTGAGTGCCTGCTGTATCCAAAGCACTGTTTAAATTTCTGAAATTTCAAAGGGGAATGGGACCTATCTTTGCCCTGGAGGACCTCCAGTTTTAGTGGGGGAAAGGCACCAGAAGAGATTATCACAGTCCATTTGATAAGAAGTGTAGAAGAGGTTTGAAAAGACTGTTAATGCAGGCATTGAGTTGCTTAACTGATGTTGCCTAGGGATTGGGAAAAAATGTTGACTGGAGAGTCACATTTAAGGAGCTGGTAAAGGAAGAGTAGCTGTTTGAATGTCCCTCTCAATCTTTAGCTCATCATGCTATCACTAGTTCATCTCTATCCTTTTTCAATATAGTCATTAAAAATATGAATTCACAAAACTCTGACAAGTTGTTTTCCTAAACTCCTATTATTTGTTAACCATTTGCTTATGAGAAAGCCTTATAAACTTGCTGCCTTAATCTTATCGCCACAATCTGATTAACGACTGTTCCTCAGACTCACAGACTTAGAGAACCAATTTATGGTTATGGGAGAAAGGGTGGAGGGGAGGGATAAACTGGGGGTTTGGGATTGACACTGCTATATTTAAGGTAGATAACCAACAAGGACCTACTATATAGCACAGGGAATTCTCCTCAATATTCTGTAATAACCTAAATGGAAAAAAAATTTGAAAAAGACTAGATACATGTATATGTATAACTGACTCACTTTGCTGTACACCTGAAACTAACACAACGTTGTTAATCAACTATGCTCCAATATAAATTAAAAGTTAAAAAACACACAACTGTTTCTGCATTGTAAAGGCCACCCCAGAATTTGCCATTTTGTTTAGGATAATAGGACAAAATGACAAAACATTACTATAAAACATTATGAAATATACTCCTTTTTCTTAATTATATTTTATGCCAGTTGAAGAAGAAAAGCAATTGGTAATGCATTTCCCCTGCAAGTGACTTAAACTTCGCTCTTTCCTATATGTGTCATAGTGTAGTAAATGTATTTTAATGAATGTGTAATATAGTTATTTGTACTAAAATTTATGATGTCTTAAAAGAAACTTCCGTTGTCACTTATGATAAATCTAGCTAAGGTGGGGAGTGGTCAGAGGAAGCAAACTGTACATTTAGAAAGAAAAGCTATAATTATCAGCCTTAATCCTATTGAGCCTCTGGGTTAAGGGCAAGTTTTTTGGTAATATCAATACCAACTACTTTCTGGAAAAATAATATCTCCATGTAAATTTTTAATATATTCAATTATATCTATCTACTCCTGCACAATAAAACATGTCATTGTGTTCCTGAATTTCATTGTTTATGTATATCTGGATATCAAACTTCAGAACTTTGCTGAATCTGAATTTCCTCAATTATGCTTTTCATTCTGTTTACCTTTGCTCAGTTATCCCTTATTCTAAATACTCCTAACAGAAAAGGATTTATCTGGTCTATGTCTGTGCATAATCCTATTTAGTTATTTAAATAATTAAGAATTAGATAATTAAATGAGAGTCTAATTTCCCTTATTATCAAATAAGTATTTTCCTTTTTTGTAAGACTATAGATTTAAAAGCAGGCCAGAACTTATTTTTTTTTTAACATCTTTATTGGAGTATAATTGCTTTACAATGGTGTGTTAGTTTCTGCTTTATAACAAAGTGAATCAGTTATACATATGTTCCCATATCTCTTCCCTCTTGCGTCTCCCTCCCTCCCACCCTCCCTATCCCACCCCTCTAGGTGGTCACAAGCCACCGAGCTGATCTCCCTGTGCTATGCGGCTACTTCCCACTAGCTATCTATTTTACGTTTAGTAGTGTATATATTTTTTAAAACCATAATCTAAATGTGTGGTTATTTACTTCTAGAAAATAGTTTAACATAAACTAGAAGAATGTTAGCTGAGACAGTGTAAACAACACAGCCTGATAGAAGTATCCAGATAGTTCAGTCTGGAGAATGACTTCCAGAAATAAAAAGTTGAATTATCAACTTCAGCCTCAGTTATTTGGTTAATTATTTAAACTCTTAACATTTGATGTATAAACATAACCAATATGAAGTCCATAAATAATGGAATTGGCAGTATTTCTAGTCATATTACTCTGTTGGTCATAATCACATTTTATACATTGAATATTTTAGATATACAAACAAATGTGGCTTAATGAGTTAAATTTAATGAGTTTATTTAATTTAATGAGTAATTTAATGAGTTAAATTATTGTGTAAGTTTCTCTTTAAGTAATTTTAAAAGATATAAGTGATTTTTTTTTTTTTTTTTTTTTTTTTTTTTTTGTGGTACGCGGGCCTCTCACTGCTGTGGCCTCTCCCGTTGCTGAGCACAGGCTCAGCGGCCATGGCTCACGGGACCAGCCGCTCCGCGGCATGTGGGATCTTCCCGGACCTGGGCACGAACCCGTGTCCCCTGCATCGGCAGGTGGACTCTCAACCACTGCGCCACCAGGGAAGCCCATAAGTGATTTTTTTAAATAACTGTTTTATAAACTAAGCCTCAGGGGTTTTAGGTCATTATTTTTAAATCTCTCAACAATAATTAACTTATTAAAGCAGACACATCAAACAAACAAAGCAAATATGGCCATGATTACCTGGTCACCCCTCTCTGGTCTCCCTGAGTCCAATGTTTTAAAGAATATTTGTCTCATTAGAAATGTTAAGCAGCCCCCTTGCAAAGGTCCCCACTCTTCAGAGTAAATTTTCCACTATCTTATTCGTGTCCTTAGCAGGTGGGCCCAGATTAAAAGTTGTACTTCACAGAAATTATACGACATTTCAGTTTGCCAAAGAAATTCTTCATTCTTACCAACCAGTTCATAAATATCATTTGTCTACTTTGGGTCCAGCCCCCCTGGAATAATTGTTAAAACACATGAATAGGGATAATATGGAGGAAGAAGGATCAGTGAAGGAAACAGAAGAATAATTTTTATTATATCAAGAGGACTGTATTTGCTTGTTTTTCTGCATCAGTTTATGAGATGAGTCTTGAACAGAAAACGAAATTCCCAAGAATGTCTTTGTCAGAGATTTTTTTTTTTGACTGTATCAATATGGGTTTATTGAATTGTTTCTTCATGATCAGATTCAAGTCAAACTTTTTAGTAAGAAAAGTCGGGGGTGATGCTGTGTACTTCTGTTGGGCGGCATGGTATCCTTTTGGCCTATTATCCATGATGTCAAGCTTGATCACTTGGTCAAGGGTGATCTGGCAGTTCTCTCCACAAAGGTCCTGTCTCCCTCTGCAACAGATAATATCTGCAGCGCTAGGCTGAAACCAAGTGTGTATTTTTGTCAGAGATTTTTTTTTTTAAAGCATCCTCATGTTTAAAACTTCTGTGTATCTTAAATTGAAGGTAGTGTCTTATTAACTGTATCTTATGACACTCAAAGTCATTTTCCAAAAAAATTAATACTGTCATAGAACTACTATTAAATTTTTTTAAATTCTTCATCAAAAAAAAGTGAGTTGATATATTTGGATAAAGCCACTGATGACTTTGTTGCTATCCTGTGGTTAAAGTTTATGCCGTCATGGACCTTGAGGGTATTACACTAAGTGAAATAAGTCAGATGGAGAAAGACAAATACTGTATGATTTCACTCATATGTAGAAAATGACTTCACTCCTATAAAAAACAGTCAAAAAATCAAAATAAGTAAACAAACCAAACCTAACAAAAATAAACACATAGATACAAAGAACAGAGTAGTGCTTACGAGAGGGGAAGGGGGCAGGGGAGGGTTAAATGGATAAAGGAGATCAACTGTATGGTGAAGGATGAAAACAATTCTTGGTGGTGAGCACACTGTAGTGTATACAGAAGTAGAAATATCAGGCTGTACCCATGAAACTTGTATAATATTATAAACCAATGTTACCGCAATAAAAAATAAATTTAAAAAAACATGCCTACCTTGGAGGTACAGGCTGTCTGAGCACCATATTATTCTACTCTAGATCTTAAGCATCTTCATCTGTCCTAGTCTAGCATCCCAAACTTCTCCTTTAGGTGTTAAGAATGTCTACTCAAGTTCCAGTGACTCCTGGGCATATTTTTTAAATTAGTTTGCTGTTATAATTCATTTAAAATGGAATTTGACATTCTACCTTGAACAGCCTGCTAAGTCAAGGGGAAATGACTCTTGCTGACCAACCAGATGATTTCTGGCTGAACTGACTCTTTTTTTTTTTTTTTTTTTCCCATGAAGTTGTTTATTCTTGTTATTAAAACTTGAACTCAGGTAATCCTGGTTATTCTGGAAAAAGCACCTTGTTGTAGGGATCATTTAATCATCTTTTTCGACAATCACCTCTCCGTGAAGCACCTTTCTTCTCTGACGTAACGTATGAAAGTAGAGTTGTGGAAACAATGGTATATACAAGGCCATGGTTATAAGAAGAAAATAACAGTAGTCAAAAGAGACATTGTATTTATTGGGAAGTCTTATTGAGAACATTCCTGTTTTCTTCATAGTAAGGCAGCGTATATTGTAAGAAGTTCACCAGCAACTCCAACAGGATATAAGATGATAAAAAAATTATATTGGTTTTATACTGTAACGAGCCACACCATAAAGATTCTTGAACTCACTTGGACCCCAGCCACAAGCACAGAAGTAGGTACAATTCCAATTAAACAGTGGACTACCTCAAGCAAGGCAGATGTCTGGAAAAATTTGTGTCTTCTGAATACTTTTATATAAACCTTTGTGTGTTCCTTTTTCCATATAAAAACGTACCATGGCAATAGCTAGTACCGGCCGCCCCGCGGTCATGGCGATGTTGTAGAAGGTGAGCCAGGCGGTGGCCAGCGAGCCCCGGCGCCTCCTCTTGCCCGCGGCCTCCCTCTCCTCGCCGGCCTCCGAGGCGCCGCCGTTGGTGCCATCCTCCTCGCTGGACGCCATGGTGGCCGCGCAGCCGGGGAACGTGGACGAGAGGGGCAGGGGAGCGGGAGGGGGCCCGGCCGAGCGCGCCGCTGAAGCGCCGCGGCCCGCTGCCGCCGCCTCCGTCAGGCGCCCCATGTGCCGTGCGCAGGGGGCTCAGAACTGACTCTTCAGAATACTTTTGGAAGACCTGAAAATGTAGGAAAGCAGATCTAAAGGATTTTTAAGGATAGATTTTCTCTACCTACACCTTCTAGTTTCTTGATGTGTAATAGATGCTAACACTTTATTAAGTTGATGTTCCTTGTCCTGGAAGGAACAAGACGTGTAGGCTGTACAGCTTTGTTTTATTCCCAGTGTTGCTTCCTTTTGCAGAATGAACAGCTGACTTTGGCTGATGTTTGCGGATACCTGCAGGATCTGATGTTGACTCGGAATAACAGACAAACCCTTCTTTTGACATAGAGTTTTTGTTCCTCTGCCAGTTCAAACGAGGCTCCCCTTTTGTTCTGTGCAACCACAAACTGCCTCTGCTGCTTTCTCTAGGTTAATCACAGACAAGGCCCAACTGTTTGATATGTATCAGCTGAGAGTTAAACAAAAACCCAGACCTAAATCTCAAATAACCAGAGGAAGAAGGATGCCTCCTTATCAGCCAGTGTCTTATCAAGTACCCATTGGGTCTTTGAATGGACTTGGACCAAGCACTTAATTGACTGGTACCACTTGGGATATAATTTATAACACATGGTATTAGGAAGCCTATAATTATTGATGAAAATGAAGATACAGCCACAATTTTTTTAAAACCACTGTGGTGATCACTATCTCAGTATGCTGGTTAGACCTTTAAGACAGGTCACATTAATACACATGTAAATTGTATGTTAGTAGGAAACCACCTATTAGTAGAAATAGCCCCATTTTTTAATAAAAATCTCTATATCTTAGAATTACTTGTTGGTGAAATGTCTTGAAAAGGTTCACTCCTGCCTTATTATTATTGCCTGCCATTCTCATGCCCTGGTAACTAACTATAGCCTTTTACTTTAAACATTTCATATTAGCTCATCATTTCGCCAGGCCAGTTGTCCATACCCCAAGTTTGGACATTCTGTGTTGTAACAAACTTCCTTCCAGTGCTGGCAGACTAGCTGTATTTGACAACATGCCTGCACGTAGCCCCACACAGATAACTTTTTATGGAAGAGCCATTAAAAATCCCATTAGAAGCAGGTAATTCTGACTTTAAACAACAGTCACAGGTCAGGGTTCTGAATGAGATTCTAGCCCACCCTAATTTAAGGAATTTTGTAAAAACATAATATTTGCAAAGTATCTATAATAACGTCTAGCACACACACTAAATTGCAGTTATTCTTATCATTTGACACTGTTCACTCTTTGGTTTGCCATACAAATTTAAGATTTAGTCACACTGTCATTAATCTTAACAAAGACAATTCTTTATTTTAATTCTAGCAAGGTCCAGGGTGTTTGGTTTTCTTTTCTCCTTTTCATTGTGACACGCAGGAGTGTGTGAGATAAATGGTCCTGGAGAGAGTCAGGAATCACTGATTTGCTTTCAGATAAATCACCTGAAGCTTCCTAAATATGTGAAGTTTTGTTCAGAGACATACAGAGGTTCAGATTCTATTTTTTCTCTCCCTTTATAAGTCATATTAGCAGAAGAATTCTTCTTAATATCAAACACAAGCCACAGTTCGCACTGGTATCCTCCCGCTCAGGCCCAGTGAAGGTGGAGAGCTCTGAAACAGTCCTGCTTTTATGTTTAGAGTAGTTCACATCCTTCTCTACCCACCTCCTCCTGAGGCCCCAACCCCTAGCCCCAAGGACCTGGTATTTAAATTTCAGTATACAACAGTGTGCAGTTCTAATTTCCTAAAAGGTACTCACATATTTACTCAGACTTCTGCTAGATTATACCAGGGGAAATAAACTCATCATTTAATCAAATTCAAACCATAGACACTGAATTAAACATTTCCAATATGTTCATTGATAACTCTGATAATCAACTTTTATTGAGTAACTACTGTGGTTTTTATGCTCTTTCTTTTTTACTTTTCAGCAAGATAATCGTTTTGATATATTTCCTGTATAGTTTTGAGATAGTTTTCCAGATTAAACCTCTATTGGGCTGCATATAGGAAACAGTGATAGATAAATGTTTCTCGGGACTCAGGAGATACAGTGTAAAAGGATCAGTTCTGCCTAAGATTAGCCATGTTAATTCTCTGATTCCAAAAAACTTATGTATTAGCTGTTAAAAAATACTTTAAGATGAATATATCATTTTCTAATAATTTCTGATTATTTTTAAAGTAGTACAATAACAAATTCCTTTCTGACTAGTGACCTCTATTCATGGATGTATTGCTATAAAATAATCCACCCTTATCATTCATATTTCTGGGTAGTTGAGTAAGGTAGGAACTATTTTTGATATGCAAGAGCAAATACTGAAGCAGTGGGGTTCCATGCACTTTCTGTCAGCAAAGGTATCAACTGTCAGGAACCACTGATAAGTCCCATTTCAAGCCAGTAGAGTCTGGATAATACCAAACTACAAGACAACAGTTAGTGTGTGTGAACTGGCGGTACTGCCAAATTGAATTACCATTCCCACCCAAAATAAACAGACTTGAAGTTAAACAAAGCTGAGTCATCCATCTGCAAGGTATGTAGTGGGCTTAGCTAGGGAGAGAGACCTTTTGATTTGTCAAAGCAATTTTAAAGCTACTGCCATTTCTCCAAGCCAGATTTTGAAAAGGTCAAAGGGAGCTTTAAAATATGATAACGCTGTCTTGGAGTTGGGGGACATATGGTACTTGCTAAACAAATGGCAGACTGAATGAATGTTAGGTAAGGTTTGCTCTACTCTGGAGCCACCCTTAGCACAGAATAAAGAACAGCTCTCCTATCCTGACTTCACCAGTAATTTAATCTCACCAGGAAACGTAACTTAAACTCTCAGTTTCTCCATGTGTAAAATAAGGAGACCGTAAAAGATGCTTTTTCAGTTTTGTCAAGCTTCTTAAGATCCCATGACCTTAAAGGGCTCAGAGAGTAGATAGAGGATCTTGGTTCAAATAATCATTTCTTGAAAAAAAAACTATAGGATAAATGGTTTTATTTACAGTTTATGAGCCCGTTCATTATCTTTTTTTTTTAATGGACTAAATGTTAAAGTCAGGTACAGTGAAAAATAAGGATGTGAATAATTACATTAGAAACCTCAAATGAGAACCAAAGTCACAGAAGGGATTTTGTTAAAATCAAAAACTCATTGTATCAATTCAGCAACCACTAAATTATTAGTATATCCTTAGTTTTAGGTGTATTTGTCTTATCTCCTCAACTATTAGGTTGGATTATGAAATTGCATTTTCATGGGCTAAAAACAGTCGAGTATTATAGATGTGATCTCCCTGGGAGCAGGGTGCAATGCTGGATACTCCTCCCTTGTTCCCTGCAGTTCTTGATATAATGCTGGGCACATTTGTTCTTTGACAAAATGTATTGAAAACAGTATTTGGGAACAGAAAGCCTTTTTTAAATCACTTAGTGTAATATATTATTTTAAAGAAGAAGAAAATGCTACCCCAAAATTTCTCAGAATTGTAGTTCTTTTGATGTTCAGAATCACGCTGAGATATTATACACAAAAAAAGTATGCTTTGTGAGCCACAGAACTTCAGTTGAAAATTTTCACTTTTTAGCATGCTAACTATATATCTAAGTTAAATATCCTGTTTAATGGCCATTTATAAATTCAATCACTACCACTGGTCAGTTTTGTAAAATAGAATAAAAGGATGTTATCTGCAGTGTAAGTACAGCACACTGTTGAATTCTTTTCCTTAAGGTGCACAGTAAATGTACAGGTAGTCATAGGCAACTGTTTTGTAATGTACTACATTTCTAATCTGTTATTCCTAACCTATTATAAATGTTTGCAGAGACAGAAGAATTGAATTTTTCTAATCTGTAAAATGATGCCAACTTCAACAAGTAGGCGTTCTAAATAAAATTTTTTAAAAGGAGCAAACTGAAAAAAAAAAAAGAATGTGCTTTGGATGTTCTACCTACTAGTGAAAGGAACTGGTCTGATAAAATATATAGGAATAGTTCTTAGCAAGTGAAGTTAGCAAAAGGGAATAAGGGTGGTTCTCAAAATTCTAAAAACCTGAATGCATTGTTCTTTTGCCATTCTTGTTGATGGAGCTGTTAACATTTTTGGAAAAAAAATTTTTTTAAATAGTTAATGCCGACAAGAAGAACTTAATGCAAAGGAACATAGTAACAGTAATACCAGAATATAAACATGATCTGAATCTGAAACATAATCCCTAAATGTATTACTTTGCTGTGTTTGATAAGCTTCAGTCTCTATAAGGAAGCAACTTGCACTTGTAGATTTAATCACTGTTTATAGAAAGGTGTCATAGCTTAGCCAAATTAGAAATAGAGGGCTTCCCTGGTGGCGCAATGGTTAGGAATCTGCCTGCCAATGCAGGGGACACAGGTTCAATCCCTGGTCCAGGAAGATCCCACATGCTGCGGAGCAGCTAGGCCCACGGAGCAGCTAGGCCCACGCACCGCAACTACTGAAGCCCGTGCTCCAGTACAAGAGAAGCCACCTCAGTGAGAAGCCCGCACACCACAGTGACGACCCAATGCAGCCAAAAATAAAATAAATAAATGAATAAATTTGTTAAAAAAATAGACTAATTGCAAAGATGTTTATAGGTCATGCTTTTAACTTAGGTCTTACACTGTGTAAAACTGCATTTTTGTGACATCTCTGCCATTTTAATTATAGAATTATCATATTTTAGATCATTTGGTTTAATATTTGTCAATAACAGTTTATGCTGAAACCTACAAAACCTCCAAATAATATAGTCTAACACCCTGTATTTACAAATGAGGAAACTGAAGCCCAGAGAATTTAAGTAGCTTTAAGTTACTTAGAGTTAAGGCATGGCACAAGTTGGGACTTGGACATGTATATTGCTATGGCTAAGGTGCCATTTGTTCTCCTTTTAACTGCAAAATGTTTTCCTCATATATTTATACCCTGTCCAAAATGGTATAAAGATTAAATAAATAACGCTCTGACCTTGGTGCTTGGAATGAAGTAGACAGAAGACTTTTATTGACATAATAATGTGTTATGAATATATTTACAAGTTGTGTCTAGATTTGATGACCATAGGCAGTTGATGATTTATTGACCCAAGGACAAGTCTGTCATACTTTGACAAATTTGCCAGTTTTCCAAACCCTTGGAAGAAACTTTGAAACAAAAACCTATTAGATACACTGCCTGTCTTATGATTGATTGTTTATTTGTTTGTTTGTTTGTTTTTTCTGATAGAAACATGAGTTCAGCTGGCCCTGAAGGGAGGAAAGTGATGAGAAGGTGTGATGGGCTGATTGACTCACTGGTCCATTATGTCAGAGGAACCATTGCAGATTACCAGCCAGATGACAAGGTGATACAAGAATTAGATGTCTCTCATATTGAATTACTTATTTTGTCTTACTAAGACTCTTCAGAGTATTCTTGAAGTAGCTGTTTGGGTTTGGCTTTATTTATTAACTCATTTGCTGAGCTTAAGATTTCCTGTACATGCTCATAAATATTAATATCTATCTAGCCCCATTTTTTCTTCTACTTTCCAGACCCAAATTTCTAACTGTTTAACAACTCTGGATATTTGAAAGGAGCCCAAATACTACATATTCAGCAATGAAATTTATCTCTTCCCTCATCTCCGAACTTACTCCTCTGTATAAGCCTTCCTAATAATTATTACCATCTACCAAATGAAAATAGAAACCTGAGTAATGTTGCACTTCCTCTCTTCCATCACATCCCACATCCACTGGACAACAAATCTTGTGCATTTTACTTCTGAAATGCTCTTTAGTTTAACCAGTCCTCTTTAATGCTACTACTGCTGTCATAATTTGTGCATCTTTTATACTGATTATTGTAGTCGACTGGTCTCTATAAGCAATATCTCCTCCTATTTTCCAAGTCCACGTGGCTACTAAACAATGTACCTAAAATCTAAAATCATTCTGAACACTCTTTAAAAGTAAACTAGAACTGCTCCCCAATGTTTTAAAACATTCAGCCTCTACTTCTTAGCATTGTGCTCATGACCATTTATGATTTAGCCCTAGCCTTTCTAGCTGTGCTCATTTCACTCCCCCAGCCGCCCTGCAGTCCAAGCGCACCCTGTTGCATCCAGTTAACCTTGTAAGATCTAAAGCCTAAGAGGTCCTGTGGTATAGCACTTGCAAAGGGATATCTATATGTATATGATCAATATTCATGTCCTATTTTCTCAGGCCACAGAGAACTGTGTGTGCATTCTTCATAATCTCTCCTACCAGCTGGAGGCAGAGCTCCCAGAGAAATATTCCCAGAGTATCTATATTCAAAGCCGGAATATCCAGTCTGACAACAACAAAAGTATTGGATGTTTTGGCAATAGAAGCAGGAAAGTAAAAGAGGTATGTTGGGGGAGACCTTTGAAAGAATAAGTGTGTGTGTGTGTTTCTGAGTACTTAGTATATGTCAGGCTCTATTTTAAGTTTTTTTAATCCTTATATCTACCCTATGAGGTATGTATTATTAATACCCTCATTTACTGATGAGGAAACAGAGGGTACAGAAAGGTTAATTCAGAATAATTCAAATTAGTGGAGGAGATGGAATTGAATCCCAGGTAATCTGGCCCCAGATTTACACTATTAGCCATCAAACCATACTGCTCTATGCCCTGCAGGTTAGGAAGTAAGCTTAATGCCACATGGCCAGTGGCAAAGCATTGTTTTAACATTAAAAGCAGCCCTGACATTCAGCTTTAAACATTCTAAAAACAAATTTGTACATCCTAAAAGCAAACCCCATACATAGGAAGGACTGCTGTCCAGACTGGCATTTCATGAAATAGAAGGAATGTGATCTCTCCTACTCCTCAGAGTATCACAGTGTATGTGAACTTGGAGGACAACTGGTAAATTTAGAATCCTGATGCTATCCTGGACAACTTCACAAGACTCTGAGGGAAGAGGCCTGTTTTTCTTATCTTCAGAGTGAATGTGACTAATTTAGCTTTTAGCTTAACAGCAGCCTGAAAACTATTCTAGAACAGTCAATGCTTAATTCTCTGCATTCTCTCTCGCTGTGAAATGTAAAGTGAGTATGGGGTATTGTGAGGGAGAAATAGTCATCATGGGCTAAAAGTTAAATGATTGTGAATCATACATATTTGATTTTTCATTTTTATTTTAAGGGCTTCTTATTATGCTAATTATTAGTCTCCTTCGACAAGACAGTACTTCTGGTCTCTTGGTTTGGGTGTGGAATTGTAGAAATGACTTGAAGGCATTAATTTTGGATTTCATCGTGTGTGTGGTTAGCAATACCAGGACATGCTAATGCCAGAGGAAAAGAGCAACCCCAAGGGCGTGGAGTGGCTGTGGCATTCCATCGTGATACGGATGTATTTGTCCTTGATCGCCAAGAGTGTCCGAAACTACACTCAAGAAGCATCTTTGGGAGCTCTCCAGAATCTCACGGCAGGAAGTGGACCAGTGAGTATCATGATTACTTTTTAAAATAATGGCATTGTAGACACACCTACATTAAGTTCAGAAATGACAGTGAAGTAAGAACAGAAGTTTTCTCACTTCAATCAAAACAGTCCTCAGGAATTGCCAGAGAGAGTTCGGCTTTGCAGGACTTTCAGCCTCAGCTTCTGCAAACCCCGGTCAGACTGCGAGTGAAAGACTTGTTGGTATTTACGAGTATCAGTCAGAACTCTTTCTGTTACAAGTCTCAGAATCCTACCTGAACTGGCTTAGGCAAAAGAGAGGAATTTCTTGACTCATATAACTGAAAAGTCCAGGGTGGGTTTTCCTTCTGTCATGGTGGGACATAGGTGCCCAGCAATTGTATTTGTGATTCTCTATCTCTGGACTCTGTTTTCCTCTGTTGGTTTCATTCTCAAAGGCTAGCCTCATATTACAGCAAAGATAGCCACCAGTGATTTCAGGCTTACCTCTTATCCAGCTCAATGTCTCCACAGGAAAAGAAACTACTACTATTTTCCCAATAGCTCTGTTAAGAACTGGGGAAATGAGCCTCACTTGCCCATTTCCAAACCAGTACCTGGCCAGGAGCCTGTGATGTTCTAATTGGCCAAGTCTGGATTATGTGCTCACATGTGAATTTCAGGGGCAGGGGTTTCAGTGAGCGAGGGTCACTAGCACTTGTACCACATGGAGTGGCTCCCTAATGGAAAGTCAGAGTGTTGTTACCAAAAGGAAGGATGAATGCTAGAAGGCAGAGACAACACATGTCCACTGCAGTTAGAAAGACTATCTGTGCTTTTGTGTCCCAGAAAGTCAACTATAAAATAAAGACTTTCTTCTCTTTCCAGATGTACTTTATACCAGCAAAATCAAAATATTAAAAAGAGTAAAAACTTACAAGGTCCTATGATAAACCATAATGGAAAAAAGTATGAAAAAGAATGTATATATATGTATAACTGAATCACTTTGCTGTAAAGAAATTAATACAACATTGTAAATCAACTGTACTCCAACAAAATACATTTTTTAAATTACTTTAAAAAAGAGTAAAAAGTTGTTCCTTTCCCCACGTATTTTACAGCTTGCAACATAATAAAGGATTCTATAAATATTTAATTATTTGAACTAAGCTTGTATTCTTTGCCTTGATCATAAAATGATTAAATTCTCCCCAAGTAGTTCACTCTATGGCCAGTCTAATTATCCATCATCGTAGAGGAAAGCACTCTTGCTGATAACAAAAATATTATTTATTCTTTACTTAAGAAACCATGTTCATTCTTTAATGAACCATGTTCATTCTTTGCTCAGTTTTGAATAAAATTGTGAAATACTAAAACCAGTATTTCTCTAATTTTAACACCGTGGTTAAGAATACAGCCCAATTTTAATCTCTTTGAAATTCTTCAGAATGTACTTGTGCACAAAGAGAAAGAAATGGGGAGTGACCAGGGAGCCCTGACACACAGAAAGACATAATTTACTGTCTTATCTTCCCATTTCCCCATGCTTGGTTTCCCAAAACCATTTCTTTCATTTTCCCAAACTACAGAAGCCCTCTTATTAACTGACTACCAGCCAACTTAATAGAAAAGGTCAGAAATTAAATTGCTGTGTCTGTATGTATTTAAGCTCACTATGCTTTGAGGATGGTTCAATATGAGCTAACCCTTTAAGCTTGGATTTTAGCCTCTTCCACTCCAAAATCTTTCACGGAATCCAAACTATCCAGAGGTGTTTCCATGTTTCTGTCAATACAGGAATATTTGCCACCCAACATACAAGAATATGCCATTCTGAATATGTAGTTTATTCAGACTACATAATTCCTTTATTCATTTATCAAACAAACAGTATTTGAGCACCTTCTACATAAAAGGCACTAGCCTAGTGCTAAGTATATAGTGGTGAATAAGACAAAATCCCTGTGTTTGGTAATAATCTAGCTGGGAAAAAGAAATAAACAGAAATCTAAGAGTTCGAAGTCCAAAAGGAATCCAAGCAGTGGATTTTAAATCATACCTAACCTTAGACCAGTCCAGTCCCCTGAAAGGAGACCTACACTAAACTGGTATTAATCCATACTCAAGGCTATTAGAGTTGAACTTGACTAGAGATTTATAGGAGAAAATCATTAGCAGCATGGGACAATGATATGAGGACCCTTTGTTCTTTTAAGTTACAAGATGCTTTTTATTAAAATTTTGACTTACATGTATATTTTTTCTAATTATTACTTTCCCTAATTTTGCTATGTTTAGATGGTGTGATAAAAAAATGCTTGGCTTTGTAATTTCTAAAAGGAATCACTGAATAGAAAAACATGAAAAGCAGACCATTAGACATAGTTCCAAAAAATACCCAGTCCATTCACCTGTGTTCATAACTGAGACAGCACTGAGCATTGATGGCCATGTGCCTTAGATGGCAAAGAACCTGAACTGGACTGAATAGCTTCTAAAAGATAAATTCTATAATTTTAGTATAAAATTATGGCAGTAATTTCTTGCTGGTAAGAATACCTTAATGTAAGCTTTATTAGTTCAGGTATAATGGTCATTATTTTTTAAATGATACAAAAAAACCACAAAATAATAAATAAGGAAAGGGGATGGGTTGATAAAATTTACCCATTTAGCAAATTCTCTAAGGATAGTGTAAAGTATAAAGTACAGTATAAATAACTCCTGGGTGTGTAATGTACAGCATGGTGACTATAGTTAACAATATTGTATTGTATATTTGGAAGTTGCTAAAATAGTGGATCTTAAAAGGTCTCATCACAAGAAGGAAAAAAAATGTGTGACTATGTGTGATGATGGATGTTATCTAAACTTACTGTGATAATTATTTTACAATATATCAACTCATTATGTTGTATATACACATAAAATTAAACATTCAATGTACAAGTTAAAAATCATTGAAATAAACAGTTTTCAAGTTTCTAAAACACTTTAAAGGCACTTAATTTGATGTCCAATGGAAAAAAAAATGTGTTCCCTGTCTCACACCTTACACACAAATCAGTTCCAACAGCAATGAGATTTAAATGTGGAAGGTAAAACAATAAAGCTTCTAAATGATAACATAGAATATCTTCATGACCTGGAATAGGGAAAGATTTCTTAATAGTAGACATAAAAAGCACATAAAGTCAATATTTTATAAATTGACTACATTAAAATTAATAACTTAAGCTATCAAAAGACAGTAAAAAGGCAAAGCACAGAGGAGGAAAAGATTTTTGTAACAAAAGATTTTTGTAACATATTTTGTAACATATAAGTAACAAAGGTTGGTATCTAGGAAATAAAAGAAAATTCATCGATTTAACAATAAAAAGATAGACAGCCCAATAGAAAAATGGACAAGAGATTTGAACAGGCACTTCACAAACATAATGTATAAATGGCCATTAAACATTTGAAAAGGTGCTCAACCTCATTAGTAATCAGGGCAATATGAACTAGAAGTGCTGTTTGTAAATAATTGACTAGCAGTCATTCTCACAAATTCCCTAAAGCTGGAATATGAAATCTCTATTTGGTAAATTTGATTGTTTATTTTCCTTAATGAGCAAATTCTAAAGACCATTCCACATCGGCCTCTCCCATTTCCCTCAATGAATCAGAATTCTGTGATCATTTTTATATACTAGGCCTTGAGATGACAAAGAAAACGCTATGAGAGACATAGAGCTGGACTCATTGACTCAGAAGAGCAGAGCTTTTGCAGATGAGGAAAGATGTAATTACTTAGATGGGCCATTGGGAAGAGAGAGGGATGCTAAATCTACCTCTATGTCCAAGGAGGAGTTGTACAGAATGGCTGCAGGTGAAGGATTCTTCCCAGAGGAAAGAAAAGAGTCTGATGGAATGTTCTGCAAATTAGTGAAAGACAAAGTGTAACTTTGGAGCAAACATTGCAAAATAGTGGTTATTAAACTTCTTTGAGTCATGGGCACTTTGAGTATCTAATAAAAGTTATGGACTCTTTCCCTGAAAAAGATTACTATAAACACAAAAATAATTTTAAGGACCTCCTGTTCCCTCCCTGAAACCTATCCTGGATCCTATATTAAGAACCCCTTTTTTAGACAGTACAGTGGAGAATGTAAGGAGGGCACTGTGCAGGAGGTAGGGGAAGCAAGCAGAGTTTAGGTAGATAAACAGAGAAGATAGACACCCTGAAGAATGGTCAAGAATACACAGATTTTTGGCATGGTAGCCTCATGTTAGCTTCAAATAAGAATATATAAAGTTGCAGACACAAGCTAAGGTCTTAGTATTGTTGGAGGTTTGCTGATGCTAGGAAGGGCCTAGTTGGTACTCAGACCCTGTGAAAGTAGGTGACCAGCCTAATTCCAAATAAGGTTTGCCTCTGGTGGACCTAGACCTGGACCAGCAACTTGCCCATGCAGCCTCTGGTACAGAGAATAGAGTTACAGGTAATCTGACTAGCCATACATTCCTTTCTTTAAAAGCCCAATATCTCTTTCAGAATAAACTAGCTTTTTAGAAATGAATACGTTTATTAAATATGTAACATGCCAAAATTTGAACAGACAAACAGAGAAGATGAATAAGCCAACAACCAGTAAATACATTGAAATAGTAATCAAAGACATCTCCCTTTAAAATTTTTCTCAGCTCAGTTGGCTTTATAGCTAAGTTCTACCAGATCCACAAAGTTGGAATTATTCTTATATTACACAAATAGTTCAAGAAAATAGAAAAGGGGAAAAAAACTTACCCACTAAATTTTATGACATTAGTGTAACTTTGATTCTAAAACGTCCTTTTCTTTTCACAATGATGAACTGAAAATGTGAATTAAACGAATATAAAAAAGAAAGGGAAAGACAGACCCATTTTATTTATAACCAGATGCAAAAAACATAATAGCTAGGGGCTTCCCTGGTGGTGCAGTGGTTGAGAGTCCGCCTGCCGATGCAGGGGACACGGGTTCGTGCCCCGGTCCAGGAAGATCCCACATGCCGCGGAGCAGCTGGGCCCGTGAGCCATGGCCGCTGAGCCTGCGCGTCCGGAGCCTGTGCTCCGCAACGGGTGAGGCCACAACAGTGAGAGGCCCGCGTACTGCAAAAAAAAAAAAAAAAAAAAAAAAAAAAAAACATAATAGCTAACCAAATCCAGTATTTTATTTAAAAATACTGAATAAACTGTCTTTATCCAGTAATTAAATTGAAAACCTAACAAGAATTTAAAGAAAGTATCTCTAGCTTTTAAAACATCTCACTCAATCTCTAGTAATCTACAGAAATTAAGAAATTTTAACCATGAAGTAAAATACAATAGTATTTATAGAACATGTCTCACAAAACAGATGCCAACATCAGTAGCTCAGACTGTTGTCCAGAAAGAAAATGGCCTTCAGCACACACGAAAGATGCTGCATGTTGGTGATCCAACTGTGAAAAAGACTGCCATCTCTCTACTGAGGAATTTGTCTCGGAATCTTTCTCTGCAGAATGAAATTGGTAAGTCAGTATAAGTCTCTAGATGTAAAGTGTATATATTGAAAATACAAATGCAATAAAACATTGTCCTTATCACATTCTTTTTACAATGATGAGCTGAAAATGTGAATAAAGAGCAAAATGTGATAAATAGAACTAGTTTTTGTGTACCCAGACATCAAGCGTTGGCTTTCGCACTGGTCTCAAATAGGATTTTTCTTAATATCCAGCTTTGTTTTTGTTCTAATTACTACCAAAGAGAAATGTTAGACCATACTAATAATTAATGAGATAGGTAATATATTTGATATTTCTCAGCCCTCAGCTATGCCATCCAGTGAGTCTTTTTAACCCATGTCTTTCAGAATGTTCTCTGTGTGGCCTGCTTAAGCACCACTCTTCTGAAACATTAAACAAACACACACACACACAGTGGTTGTTCACCTCAGAAGCTTGGCCATTGTTGTACTAGAAAAAAATGGTTGGACAGAGAATCACAAAGAGAAGGAATCATGAATATAACAGATTTGGCATAGGTTTTAGAATAAATACGATGAAACACATTTGCTCCTTTTTTTCTAAGTCCGTATTATTGACAAAGATGATAACTATGTTACACTTTCAAATTACATTTTTCATTCATTTTCTTTATACCTGAAAATGTAAATGTTTGGGAATTAAGTCATAAACTATAAAATTAGATAATAAGAAGATAATGCTAAAATTAATCATGCTTTCTAATGCTCCATAAATTAGTCATTTCTGACAATTTAAAACTCAGTTTTTCAAAAATTCCACTGAATTTTTTTTTGTTTTTTTAATGGATTGGATTATTTTGAAATCTACACACACACACACACACACACACACACTCACTCACACTCACACAGTGCCAAAAGTCTGTGGTTATGTTTTAACAATGTCATTTTCAAAGACAGCCAGTAGCACAACATTGAACAGGAGGTTTCATACAACGCTTTTGTGCCCATTATGAATGTAGAGAGCCTGGAAATTTTTCAGTGAATCTGAAAGAAACCATGTCAAAGGCCCTGTCTCAAAATTATGAAAGTGTTCTTCTCATTGTCTTTCATGGACTTTTGGCTGCACTTCAATCAGGTGTATTATCCTTTGACTTTTTTTTTCTCAAATGAAATGTTAAGTCCATCTTTAGAGCATAGCTGATGAGAAGAACTGCGCTCTGCACACTGTGCCTGTGCCTTCAGGGCAGAAATGCTGTTGTCTCAAGTTCCACAGTCCTCGAGCTGTTGGAACAATACAGCTGTAGCCCCACAATTTATATAAGGTGATTTCACTGATCAACCTCCCCTCGTTTTAAGGACAATCGTGAGAAGAGGCTTCAGCAAGATAAATGCAGTTTTTGAATTCCAAATTGGTTTTATGTCAAATATGTAATTTGAGTAAAAATACTTGTGTTAATTCAGGGTATTAATAGCCAGGAATAAATGAAAATCAGTTTGAAATACAAGCTTTGTGTTTTTCCTGAGAGATTTCTAGGCCAAGTAAAACTTTCCATGGGCTGACCTGGAATGAAGTCATCACATTTCACTTAGATTTAACAGAAATTAACTTGAAACTTATTTTCTTAAAAACTTGAAGATAGGCAACTTAGCATGGTGACAGAATAACAGGTCTCATGCAGAAGACATTGGTCTGCATCCTATAATGTTACTTTGCCACATGTCACCTTGGATAGTCATTTAACTGCCCTAAACCGAATGAAATTAGTAATCACTACAGAACAGTGTTTTTCCAGGGATCAGATAACATAATGTATGTGCAAGCACCAGCATTAACTAAAATCTCTTTCAATAATATGACATTGAGCTGTAACCCTCCAATATCATGATAGGGCCTTTGATTTTATATTTCACTATTAAAGATCTAACTTTGTCTCAAAGTGAATGTATTTACTCAGGCCCACAGGGTGTGTGTGTCTGTGTGTGTGTGTGAGTAGAGAGACGGAATGACCACTCCTTTACTGTACTGTAGTGTTTAACTTTGTCGATGTAAACAGTTAGACTACTCTTCTAAGAAAAACAAACATGATATAAAATGTTAGAGACTCTAACTTCTCTTAATTCTCACTCCTCCTCAGACATAACCCAAAGTTTCGACCTTAAAATTGATCTGTAGAATTGGACGTTCTTGTTGGTCATACTGAGGGAGGAGAGGTGGAACTCTCTCAGCAGGGATCAGTCTCCGTGTGGGCAGCCTGGTCTCAGCCAGCCATTGATGCACCCTGCAGAGAGATCAGTTGTACATTTTCTGTTGTGATTGTCTCACACTTGTTTTCATGCTGTCGACCTAAATTCAGCAAAAGGAAAATTCAGGTTCTCAAGGCCTTTCATTCTGTGGTTTAACTTACTAAAAGGAGGAAGCCTTCTGGCAGTTACTCACATCTGTGGAGAGCTTACTATGTGCCGGGAACTGTGATACAGTTAACACATGGTAACTCATTTAATCCCTCAAAACAGTCCTGTGAAGTAAATACTATTATTATTCCATTTTACAAATTGGGAAAATGCAGCATAAAGAGGTTAAATAACTTACGCAGACCACACAGCCATGAAGTGGCAGAGACAAGACTAAAACTAAAAAAGTGTAGCTTCAGAGACTGAGCTCTGAGCTCCTAACACCATGCCAAGATGCTTAGACAACAGTGAAAAAGGAAGTGTTCAGGCCTTTGAGCAGAAGGTATGTCTTTCCTGTCAAATCAGGTCCGGGTATTATCAAAGGAAGACATATGGTTCCATTCCTTTTACTGTGTACCTCTCTATTTTAGGCATAGTGATCGATGCTGGAAATCCAGAAATGAATACAGTAATTGTCCTCAAGCAACTCATGGCTCCATTTGGAATTCAGACAGGCACATAACTAATTACAGTCTGGTATCAGAGAGAGAAGTGCAGTTCAAGGTGTCACATAAACTCAGATGAAGAAAATAAAATTAGGCAGAAGTATTTGTACAAAGCAATAGAAGCATGCTCTCTATCTTTCAAGGAGAGTCCGAAGTCGTTACAGGAAAAAAAAAACATACATGGAAAGAACTTTTGCAAAATATCAAGTATAAATTCATATTGCCCGAAATATATACCATAGGACAAGGTATAATGACACCATCAAATATTAATACCTCTCTTGTTACTACAGAAAAAGCTAAACGAAAACCCTATAACCAAGATTTTATATACGTAGTGAAAAAATAAATTTTAAATAGTTTCTTTATCTTTTTTTTTAATAACAGTTATTTATGTATTAAAGAAACTTTGGGCAGTACAGATAATTTTATTTTAATATTTTTAAGTCACCATTAATACTATTGTAGAAGAAGAAGGGCTGTTACTGTTTTAGTGTATTTCTTCTCAGGTTTCTTGTATATATGTTTGTTCTTTAAGTATACCGGTTATTTTCACATAGAATATTAACAAATATTTTCTTGTTATTATACATGCTTCATAGATATGTTTTGGGGTGCATAATATTCTTTACAGATGTGCTTTAGTTAATCATATTCACATTGGGATGTTTAGGCTTTGTAAAATTTTTCATGATATATATAACACTACAATAAAGATCTCTGCTTTTACCATTTTTAAAGTGATGTCTTCAGGATCAATTCTCAAAAGTGGAAATACTGAATCAAAAAATGTGAAAATTTAAAAAAATTTTGACATTTCTGTCAAATTGCTTTCTGGAAAGATCTCCAGTGCACTGAGCACAAAGTATCATCTTTTTAAAAATCTTTTTTTTTTTTTTTTTTTTTGGTAATTTGTGTATTAAAGTGGTTACATCCTTCCATATGTTTGTTAACAAAATGTTTCTTCTTAAATGTTATTGGGATCTTGAGGTTAAGAAACAATCTTTTTAACCAAGTGTTCTTTTTTTCTTTCATTTGTAGCCAGAGAAACTCTACCTGATTTGGTTACCATAATTCCCAACACAGTCCCAAGTACTGATCTTCTCATTGAAACTACAGCCTCTGCCTGTTACACATTGAACAATATAATCCAAAATAGTTACCAGAATGCACGGGATCTTCTAAACACTGGGGGCCTGCAGAAAATTATGACCATAAGCACAGGTGACACGTAAGTCCTTTAGCATCTGCCTGTCAGCGTCTCCCCTTTCCCCACCACCACTCCCATATGTAAATAATGCAGTTGTGAATGTCCAGGCATTGAGTACCGTGGACAACATGGCCAAAAAATAAGATTGTAAAGCCGGACCAGATCATCTGTTCCAGTCCTTGGTGATCAGGCAAGTGAAGGCTGAATCCTCTAAGCCAAGTAGTTGCTCATTCTCTTCTAAAATATCCAGAAATAGTAAAACTCCATAGCTTATCTGGGTCGTGCATTCCAGCATTTTATTGACCTAATGAATTGTTTCCCAGAGTCACAGCTGTGATTTAAAAAGAGAAGAAATTAGGCAAATTGGAGTCCTATGGACAAGGAATGCCCTTTTCCTCACTTAAATATGTGAAGCCGCTGTCACCCGTAATAGCATGAGGAGGGGAAGTAGGAGGCAGCATAACAAGAAATTCTTGCTTTCTCAGTTTTCTTTATCCCATCTCTTATTCTCTTTTGAAGTAGAAGGTTTAATGCATGTAAGTCATCCCACATCCTTGTGTCTGTGTCTTCAAATATTCCCCATTTTAAAAATAAAAGGTGAAGAAGAGAATGAAAAACATTGTGTAACCAAATTATTACTGTTAGTTAACTCAGAGTGATGGGATCCCAAGGGAGTATGAAGAGTATTATTTTTTTCTCTTTATATGACTCTGAATTGTTTGACTTGTTAAATAAAGTTAGTTTTGTAAGTAACCAAAAAAGAAAACAAATGTTATTATAGGCCAGTTCTAATGAGTTACAAAGCAAATGGACTTGACCTGTAGTAGACAAATGTGTGCTTGGCTGCACAGAGGCTAGCATAGGGATCTGTGGTACCCCGAATGAGCACAACCCTTCCCCCCACAGCCCCGCCCAATTTAGGCCCCTTGTGCTCTGCAGTTCCCCTCTGGCAAAGCTCACATGGAAGGAGGACTACATTCAGAGTCACATGATTAAAAGGAGCCCTAGTTAGAATGTCTGTTTCCCAAAAGCAGGGAATATTTACCTGCTCCCAAGTAGCAGTTGCTCAGCCTTTGTGGAAAGTGTGAATTATTGCTGAAAAGCAGAAAAGACTATTCCCAGTTGTCATCCAAACTTCTAACCAAATCTCTATAAGACAGTATGACTTTAATTATTTGAGTATTCAGACGTAAGAAGCACATGGGAATACACCATCACTTTTGGAAATTTCTTGTAGCTTAGAAAAGTACGGGGTGTGCTATTCTGTTATTTTTCGTTGCACTGAGTGTCCCATTTGTGAGCCAGTCCTCATATGCCCCGTCTCCAAAAAGAAAAAAAAAATATTCAACGAGGAACTCCTACCAGTTGGGTCTACTGTCTCTTCCTTGCTAGAGTGTTGTACAGCTAACCCATAATTTATGGGCTAGCCTGATAACCAATCACCATTTACATTTCATCTTTGAATAAATGAGTTCCAAGTGCCAAGCAACCAACTGATGAACAAACTTCATGACTATAACACCCTTGCAATTTAAGAACTTACAATTTTAATTATTAGAGATCCACAGCTTTCATGGATTTATTAATACTTCAGTTATTAGCAAGTGACTCTGAAAAGTCCCTGGGGTACTAAAAAAAATCTGTAGGGTGCTAATTTAACTTAACCCTCCCTACACTGCTGGTATGAAAGACAAAGTCTTTTAGCTATTAAATAAACCCAGCATGGGCTTCTTCATACAGTTTTGCATTCTCTATTCTTGGTTGCATGCTTACAGACTCCTATGATAGGAAAAATAAAATCTTTTTTTCTTTATTAAAAGAAAAAATGCAGCCATGTGCTAATTCAAGTGATGGAAGAGAGAGGGACCTAAGAAAGCACCGATCCTTAGCCAGAAACAAGAAGTTTGAGACAAATTTAAAAGCAGAACATCAAAAACTAAGTACATATAAAAATAATAATAATAAAGTTTTTTTAAAAAGTAAGGAGACTTCCCTGGTAGTCCAGTGGTTAAGACTCCAAGCTTCCAATGCCGGGGGCACATGTTCGATCCCTGGTCGGGGAACTAAGATCCCACATGCCGCACAGCATGGCCAAAAAAAAAAGTAAGTACAATGTCAAATTCAGTGCGGACTTGGATTTATAACAGGAACACACTTTCCATTTGCTGTATACAAAAACATAAATTTTGAAACTGTATTAAAATAACAGTTGCTCCAGTAAGAATTTATTAATTTGAAAAAGGTACATAACCCCTACATTCATGGAGTCACTAAGTCTAAGAGTTATACATATTTTTCAATCATACTTTCATGCGTTTGTACTCTATAAATATGCGTTATAAATATACAAGTATTTTCTAAAAAATATAAATGTACAAATATAAATTTTATTCTATAAATAAATTCAAGAAATTATAAAACTCTAAGAATATATGCCTTATAAATATCAGGAATTTGCTTTATAAACTATTTGTTAGCACTTTGCTAGTGGTTTGAAAAGATTTTTTAAAAAACAAAAGCACCAACGTGGCCCCTGGCCTCCTAAAGCTCACCATCTAATCTCTTGTCATGGTGAGTGGCCTGACTTAATGGATGGCTCCTGAGTGACAGCAATTAGAGAAGATTTACAGAACGTGCAAAGACAGCATCCAGAAGCCTCATACTTTCTCACTGATCTCCAAAAAATGTCCTCTTCTTCTTTTCAGCTGTGCTTCCAACAAAGCAAGTAAAGCTGCTTCTGTTCTCCTATATTCTCTGTGGACCCACACGGAGCTCCATAATGCCTACAAGAAGGTAAGAATGCTAAAAAGAGCCAGATAATGATGTCCCGCTTGACTTGACCCTGGTGAGAAGTCACTAAAAACTGCATTTTCTTGTGTGAAAATGTTGTTAACCTTTCTCATTTCTGTTTGCTTATTCCAAAGGCTCAGTTTAAGAAGACAGATTTTGTCAACAGCCGGACTGCCAAAGCCTACCACTCCCTGAAAGACTGAGGAACATGAAAAAGTGCTCTCAGAAATATGAACCTCATCATTCTCAGTCACAAAAAGCCCCAAAGGAAAACACCTATTTTTCTACTTCCCAGCCCAAGAAACTTCAAAAAAGCATGTCCTGTTGCTATCCTTTTCTATTTCCATGGTCCCCAGGATCCAGAAAACAAATAATCAAAATATAATTTTATTAGTTTTCCAGAGGACATTTGCAAGTTTGCCACCAGTAGATACTGGCAACAGGCTCGATTTTACCCTCTACAAATAGTGGTCTTTTTGATCACGGCTGACAGTGTATGTCCTACTGGAATCAAAATGTGAATTCATGTAGAATGGATGTTAACAGAATAAATAAGGAAGGAAGCTGCTGTATGACTAGGATTTTAAAAGTTTGATTTACATTTATATTCCTTTTCTGGTTTCCATGTTTTGTCACTCACATGCACGTTGCTTCACCATTGAGCCATGAGTGTCTTGTTCTGCAGTGTTGAAACAGAATGGAAACAACAAGAAATATTTGTGGGGTTATCCAAGTGAAAATGTAGTGACAAAATTACTTGTTTGTTTACTTTGTGCTTGTTTTTATCCTCTTGAATTTTTTCTCTGATTTTCAATGAACTTAAGAAATTTAGATCACAGAACATGCATGACTATAAGGAAAAGAAGTTGAAAGGAAGTGATCATAGCAAATTTAAAAGCCTTTTCTACAGAGAAAGTCAACTATGGTTATGAAACTCAGTGTTCCCTCAAAATACTGAATAAGTAGGATTTTTACTCAAGGAAATACTTCACCTATAATAACGCCATTAAATGCAAATCTCTTCTGACAGTAGCATTCAGTGTAATCTATTTCCTGGACTTCTTCAGCCACTGCTATGGGCTGGTGGAAGAATGGACTCTACTGTTTGGCTACAAAAGAAACCTAGGCCTCTCAGACTACTGGACCAGCCACGGCCCTGAAAACACAGCTCATTTGAATGACGTACATTATCAACCAGCCCTACTTTGCCCAACATTTTAAAAATAGAACCACTAAACTCATGTGACCTTCCTTAGGCCATTATTTTAAGTCAAGGAAAAGCTAGAAAAAAAATGAAGTTATGTTGAGGAAAAATGTGTCTAGGCCATCCAGAAATGATATGAGAAATACTAATGTTTTAAAGTTGACAACATCATCTATTGAAGTGAGTCTATATTAAGTGTTATTTTAACTGGGCTGTGATTAATACCATTCAGATAGAATTAGTCTTCTTAACTATAATTCTGTTATATTTTGCTTTTTTAAAAAAAAAATCTGACTATCTGTTGTAAGAAAGTAAGAAAGAAAAAAATCCTTCAGCTCCTTTTGGCCAGAAAAGTGTAATAGGAAATAAATTGCCACTTTCAATTTGAATGTGTACTTAAGTGTTTATTATATTTGTTTTGTTTTGTTTTTTTGGCCACACAGCTTGTGGGATCTTAGCTCGCCAACCAGGGATCGAACCCGAGCCTATGGCAGTGAAAACACCAAGTCTTAACTACTGGACCACCAGGGAATTCCCAAAGTCTTTATTATATTTGGAACTTAAAAATTTTTCAATTTCAAAAGCTCAATGAAGAAGACTTAGATTACTAACTTAGTTCAAAATGAAATTATTTAGATACCAATTTTTAAAATACTGAAGAGAGAAATTATATCCCTTTTATCAGAATTCTGATGATAAGCATTTGGAGTATATTTATTCCTCCAGAGAATTAAATGTATATTCAAGAAGTTTCTGTGTTTTTAAGAAATTAGTAGAGCCTTCAATAATATTAAACACAAAATGAGGTAAAAATAACATTGCCTGCCTTGGTATCTGTGTATATCTGACTTATTTGTGTATCTTGGTGTATGTGGTATGATTGACATGACATAAATTCAACTTTAATTACTAAGGGTTTAATACTTTGTAATTGCTGTATATCTTCCCTAATTAGTCCTACGTTCTTTACCAAGAAACACTTCCTATAAGAAAGATGGAAGGGATGTGGGAACAGATGTATATGTATGACTGATTCACTTTGTTATAAAGCAGAAACTAATTTTAAAAAAAGCGAGAAAGATGAGACTAGCTAGTGACTAAAACATGTAAAAATGGAGAAACATACAAATCTAGGTATTGCTAGATTTCAGTCAATCAAGTGGGTCTGTGACCATGAAAAGATAGACTATGCTTGATCCCCATGTCCTGCCTTGTCCCTTTGTTTACAAAAACCTCACTTCTTTACTTTCTATGAACACTTCTGAGGGAGGTCCTTATGCAGTTGAATATCACTTTTTTTTATAAATTTATTTATTTTATTTATATTTATTTTTGGCTGCGTTGGGTCTTCATTGCTGTGCGCAGGCTTTCTCTAGTTGTGGCGAGCGGGGGCTACTCTTCATTGCAGTGCGCAGGCTTCTCATTGTGCTGTCTTCTCTTGTTGCGGAGCACAGGCTCTAGGTGCGCGGGCTTCAGCAGTTGCGGCCCTTGGGCTCAGTAGTTGTGGCTCAAGGGCTTAGTTGCTCTGCAGCATGTGGGATCCTCCCAGACCAGGGCTCGAACCCATGTCCCCTGCATTAGCAGGTGGATTCTTAACCACTGTGCCACCAGGGAAGCACCCTGAATATCACTTTTGATCACAGGTCTATACACAAAGCTTTTTTTCTTTTCTATGTGTCCCAGACTGTACCCATGTCATCAAAGGAACAGAGGGACTGAGCTGGGACTCTGCATGCGTTTGTGTTAAGAGATCTAAAGGCCTTGCTGCCTTGTCAAGAATTCTTAATGATCTTCTGGAATATGGGAGGTTGCTGCCCTGAATTTCTATCAAATGAAAAACATTTTATACCAGAGGGAAAAAAACCAAAGGGTTATCTGATAAGATAAAGAGGGGATTAACATGTCAAATGGGAAAATAAGCAGCATGAGTAGGTAAACCACTTTAAAACCAATTTTATCACCCTATGAAGAAGCAATTCCTTAGAAGAAAGAAGGAAATGCTGGGGGAGAAATATATATATATATATATATATACACACACATATATATATGTTTAAATATATAAGTAATATGTATTTTTAATATATATTGAAACATATGTGTATATATATGTAATTTATATACTATAGTTACAAATGAAATTTCCTCTGAATAAAATATATAATGAAGGCACTGCATTGGAATGAGGAGGACTTCAGTATGTGTGTACTTTGAACAAAATTGCAGAAGCCTTGAATCACAGAATCTGTGGATTAGGAGGGAATTTAGAGGGCATCTGGTCAAGTCCTCTTTAGAGTATCTTCTTGTATCATAAAAGACTCAGTTCTTATTAAAGTAACAGAGAAGAAAAACATGCAATCATTCATTCAACTAATGCCTAACATGACCCTGTAACTGGCCTATCTTCAGATTCAGTAACTGTTGCATTTTAAAGTATTCGTTGTGGAAGTGAAAAAAGATTAAAAGGAAACAAACTCTTCAAAACTCGGCTTTAGATTTAATGTTTTATTTATAGTGGAAATGACAGTTTCATCTCTTATGAAATAAACTTCAACCCTTTAAGAACTGTAACTAAAAGGAAAACTCTCTTTTTATGATCTATTCAGAAAAAGAGCCCAAAATGCCACACATTGGCATAGAAGTTGTTTAAAATATGTTAAGGGAAAGCATTTTGAAAGTCGTAGGGAGACACAAAGAACCCAGCACTATCCAGCCTGGAAGAAGGGTGTCATGTTACCTGTCTTTAAATATCTGAGAGACCACGGTGTAGAAGATGACACAGTCTTCCTCTGACAGAGTAGAGGACAGACCAGGGTCAGTAGGAAGAGGCTTGTGTGACTGGCTTTGACTGAACAAGAGTGGACATATGTTGAGTACTTCTCACAGCCTCCTCATTAAGTATGTACTTCTTTTTTTTTTTTTTAATACATTTTACACATGAAAATAACCTGAAGCAGAGAAAGGTTAGGTCACATTCCAAAGCTGCATAGCTAGAAAGTGCAGAGGGGCCATGTAAACCCAGGTGGGGTGGCTTCTCTCTGGGGTCCCTGGGAGCCAAGAATGCAAGACTCAGGTCTCTGTGCTGGGGAAACGTGGGGCTCTCTTTGGCTTGTCTCTTGGCGAGTTAAGAGGATAGTCTGACATAATGGTTAAGAGGATTGATTCTAGGACCAGCCAGCCTGAACTCAAATTGTGACTGTTCTACTTACTGGGAGGGTAAGGGTAAAGGTTAGGGTTAAGGTTAGGGTTAGTTGGGGGAAGTTTCTCACTTCTCAGATAGGTTGGTTCAATTAAAAGCCCGACCTTTCCCCCAGCCATGCATTTTGTACACCCACACATACACATACTGACTCATCCCTCAGAATGCCAGGTAGAAATGAGGAAAATAAATATGGCCCAGACAAGTGTTGCTGAAAGTCTGTTCTTCAGAACACAAGTTCTTTGGGAGTATTTATAAGTGTTATGTGAAAAGAAATATCCCATACTTGAAGTCTGAAAAGGGCTGAGTTATACAAATATTGAAAGAATCTGGATTACAAGACTTCTCAGAGCCCCTAATATGCAGGGTACATTGTGAAATCTCCAAAAGGGGCTAGAGTATGCCGCATGTCACAAACCTTTGGTTGAATCAATTAACCCCTTTTTTCCTAGATGATTCTTGAAGCTGTGCTTCTGTTGTAAACACTGTGACCAGCAGTGATCTGAGCCATAGTCAAGAGGAAAAAAGGCATTTATCTTGTTCACAGTCTAGCCCAGTTCATCTTGCTAAAGCCTGGACTACTAGTAAACCATACCTGGGCTTAGTCATGATTTAGTAAAATCTGAAAATCAGCGACTTCAATAGATTTAGGGCTAGTTCCTGAACATTTTGTCTCATTCCCACCTGGAGTGCTGCATCTGTGGATGGGAAGGTAACTCAGGAGGTACGTATTAGCCCAGAGAAGCAGGTTGAGACAATGACAGACATTCTTACATCTGGCTGATCAGACCTCCTCATAAATCCCACTTAAAGAAGCAGTTAAATCTCTCAGAAGCCTGAATTTTGCTTGTAAGCTGCTAACACACATCTGGCAATGAATAAAAATCAAGTCCAAATTGTTGCAGATTTTCTTAGAACCATTGCAGTATGTTCTTCCCAGTAACAGTGTTTTTGGGTGTTTTCTTGTTTTGGAAAGGAAGTTAGGGGTATCCATTTTCAATTAGGATATCTTTCAACATACATGTATTAAGCATTTGTTCCTGGAGCTGAGGACCAGTGAGATGTACCTTTCTGAGGAAGCACTCACAGCTCTTCGTGAAACTGACTTCACTGTGACAGTTTCACAGTTTACAGTGCCCTTTGCTTCACCTGGGAAATGAAAAGTCATCAACTGTGCGGTGAGGGTTAAGGCACTCCAGACCTACACAGGTCTTCTGGAATAGATCTCTCTCATAAAACAAGAAATGGTTAGAGTGAGAAGCAGAGAATTATTAAGAAAATACCTTTGTTTTTAGCCAGAAGGGGTTAAGTCAGAATTGACACTACTGTAATAAGAGTGCATGAAAATTCTAATATTTTGAAAATTGACAAAATTTATTTTCCTCAGGAACTTGTTTCTTTTACTCCTTGCTCTAACTGGAGATTTTTACAGTCCTAAATTTAAAAGACATAAGTAATCTATTTTAGTGGTACTGTCAAAACAGCTTTTTTAAAAAGAATTAAGTGTGAACATATTAAATAGCATATTAACGTACTCCAACTTTTGGTGGATCATCTCTAAAATGACCCAATTCTTCATCTCATGTTGTGTTTCTCCTGTTTTAGTTTCTGTTTTAGTTTATCACTTAAGATGCTTCATTTGCAGTTGAGTAAGAAGAAAGTCCAACTCAAAATGGCTTAGGCAATAAATGATTTTTGCCTAAGGAACAGGAACATCAGGTTTAGGCTCAGGTTTGGTTATTTCAGCAGTTCATTGAGGTCATCAAGAACTCAGATTCCGGGACTTCCCTGGTGGTCCTGTGGGTAAGACTCTGCTCTCCCAATGAGGGGGGCCTGGGTTCGATCCCCGGTAGGGGAACTAGACCCCACAGGCATACCAAAACTAAAGATCCTGCATGCTGCAACTAGGACCGGGCACAGCCAAAATAAATAAATGAATATTTTTTTTAAAAAGAGAGAACTCAGATTCCTTTAATCTTTCTGCTGTGATCCTCACCATATTAGGTTTTGTCTCCAGGTTGATTTCTTCATGTTGACAAAATGGTTGCAGCAACTCCAAACATCTCATCTTCACAGAGCCATGTCCAAAGGCTAGAAAAGTAAACATTCCTTTCTTGCATCCTTTTTCTTTAAAACAAAGAAAAATTTCCCAGAAGCTTCCATCAGACATCCCTCATTTCATATTGCCCAGAATTATGTCACACATCCATTCCTAAATCAATTCCTGGTGAGAAAAATGAAACTACTATTCCTTTCTCTTTTTTTATAAATTCATTATTTTTTTAATATTTATTTATTTATTTATTTGGCTGTGCCAGGTCTTAGTTGCAGCACACGCGATCTTTTCTGTGGCATGCAAGATCTTTAGTTCTGGCATGCGGGATCTTTTAGTTGCGGCATGAGGGATCTAGTTCCCTGACCAGGGATGGAACCCCAGCCCCCTGCATTGGGAGCACGGAGTCTTAACCGCTGGATCACCAGGGAAGTCCCTACTATTCCTTTCTTAAACCAATCATATTTCACCGAAGGCAGGGGCTACCTTCTCTGAGACTCATGAATGGTGAATACTTGAACAAAGTCAGTGTATAATTGAGCAAGGAAAAAGGGGGCTGCAGAATAGTCAACCAACATTGCCTGCCCTATGTAGAGACACTCAAAGAAAAAAGAATTAAACATTTTTTAGCAAACTGATTTCATTTGACTTATAAGACAACTGTTCTTTCAAATGCTGCAGATAAAAGAGCAAGTTTATCTACTATGGCTGTTGCATTGCATTTAGGACAAAGTCCTTGAAAGTTTATGGTTAAAGAATGATAGGAGAGGGCTTCCCTGGTGGCGCAGTGGTTGAGAGTTGGCCTGCCGAATGCACGCGGGTTCGTGCCCCAGTCCGGGAGGATCCCACATGCCGTGGAGTGGCTGGGCCCGTGAGCCATGGCCTCTGGACCTGCGCGTCCGGAACCTGTGCTCTGCAACGGGAGAAGCCGCAACAGTGAGAGGCCCGCGTACCGCAAAAAAAAAAAAAAAAAAAAAAAAAAAAAAAAAAAAGATAGGAGAACTGTAGTTAAGCAAATAATCATGATTTCAAGGAGAACAATAAAAGATGATGCTCAATTGAACTGTAGAGGTAGAATAAAATCATTTCAGAAACGACTGTGCCTCTTTTTCATTCTCTCCTTTTTTTTTTTCATTCTCTCCTTTTCTTGACATATACTATTCCTCACCTTTAACTGCTAATTATGGAACAGAAGTTGTACCTTCATTGACCAAATTACCTTGGAAGAAAGTTGGCATGAGCTTGAGGTGTTTGGATAATCTCCAGTTACTCCAATGAGACATTAGTTTAGCTGAGTAGAAAGTATTGGGTTTGGATTCTGACTACTTCTCAATGGCTGTGTGTCTCTGGGGAGTTACTTTAACTTCCTGAGTGTCAATTTTACCTCATTGGTAAATGGAGTTGAAAATTATTGATTATAGGATTGTTGAGGGGATAAACTGAGATGATGTTTTCAAAATGACTGGCTCCTGGTGATTACTTCCTTTTTGTAGATCTGGCTGCTGCCCAGAGGTCCCCAGGCTTCAGTTTCTGCCTTCAGTTTTATTCCTCTGCTTTTCGGTGTCCCGGGGATCATCTTAAAGCAGAAAGCAAACTCCATAGTGGTAAAACAGGAAATGATAGAGGAGGGAAAACCTGTGTGTTGAATTTCCTTGCCCCCTCCAGCCCTTCCTCATGCCACCAGGTTTTGCTCACTGTTCTTCTGCTGACCTGAGATCCACAACCCCACAGTCCCTTATCCTGCCCATTTTTATACCAAACTCCATCCTCCTGAAGAATTCAAATCAGGGGAAACTTCGAGGGGCACAAAGTGAAACAATTCCCCTTTTTGCTGCTTAGGGGTGCAGCAGGAGACAATGTGTTCTCGCTAACCTAGGTGGAAATACTGAATATGTTTTTCTATTAAAATAATTTGTTCTACCCAAGGTAAATAATGTGTCAGTTCAGCCAAATAGTGATACTTAATTTCCTTTTCTGAAAAAATTGATTTTGCGAGGAGAGTATTGAGATAACCTTCAAGAGTAACTGTTTGTATGAAAGTTGGGTATGGCATAGACTTGACTTTTAACAGGACACATAGTGCCCAGCATAAAGACTACATTTCTCTGCCTCACTTGCAACTGAGTAAAGTCATATGACTAAGTGTTAGCCAGTGGGATGTAGGTGAAGTGTAACCCAACAGCTCCTCAAAACCTTCCTTAAGAGACAGTGGGCATGTGCCCTTTGCTCTTTTTGTCTCCTTTATCCATTCTTCCTGGAATGCTCATGATACCCACCTGGACCACGGGATGAAGGCCACGCTCTGGTATGGCAGCACGGCGACCTGAGTGGAGCCTGGTCACACTAGCTCTAGACCACTTATTTCAGACATTGCACACAAGAGAGAGAAATAAAATTTTATTGGGTTTATGCTATTATTATCTTAGTTTTTATAACTCACGATCAAACTTAATCCTAACTATTGCTTCTTGACACCATTATCTAGCACAAAATCAAATTTTAAAAAAGTTTCAAACCAAAAGATATCAATACAATGCCTCTGTCCTAGATCAAAATGCAAATTACACAGTTAAACTGTTAGCAAGAATACAGAGAAAGGGAAGATAATTCAGTGAGTTAATTTTGGATGTCAGATCCCTTTAACCTGTTGATAACGTTCTTTACAAAGCAGTCTTCAGCCGTGTTGTGGAATTAATTCTACTCAATGGAAAAATAAATAATGGTATCAGATTTCCTCAGAGAAGCATGTTCTGGAGCATATTGCCTAGGGGGGGTGAAAAGTAGTAGCTGAAATACAGTACATAAAGCTATGTGACTATAAAAGCTTATTTTCTATGATATATTTGCTGACAAATGTCAGGAGAAAATAATTTCTATGCAATGAAAAGAGACTTAAGTAGACACCTAACTTAGGTCATAAACATTTTTAAAATGTCAACTGGAAAACCATCTACAATTGTCTAATACCATGTGTCTCACAGGGGCTCTGTTTGACAAAAGGCATCCAATATCTGACCTACATATCATGGTATTTAGGAAACATTACCAAGTCATAATAAATCGACCTATATAGATTTGTGGAATTTTTGCTTCACGGATCTTGTCTTTGGGCACTTAGCACCCACTCCCACCTTTTCTGAATTCCCTCCTGTGCCATAGGGGCTAGAAGGCAAAAAACTACATTTTTCAGACTGTCTTACAGCTGGGGTTTTAGATGCAGCTTAGGTTCCTCAAGGATGACACAGTTGGGTATGAATGTGGAGACCATTTTCCAGCTGCTGTTGTGTTTGGGAAGCGAGTCCCAACAGATATAAGTGTGCCAGTGTCCAGTTACCAGCTTTGTGAGTTGTCAGCCGTGTCAGCGACACATGTGACAGCAGGAATAGCAGCAGCTGGCCTCCTGATTTCTGCTCCTCCAACTCTTTCACAAGTATGTAAACACCCAAATTCCTGTGTTAAGTCATCTCTACTCAAATATCTAGAGTGAATTCTGTTTTCTTCACTGAACCCCAATATGGTATTCCAGTCGCTTATGTTTTCTAGGGATTAGGGAAATTAGTTTCCCAGAAGAGCCTAATTTTGTTTGTTAACCGAGTTGTTTAATGTTAAAAAGGGATCTTTGGCATATCATAAATATTTGTATTTCTTAAACATAAGCGTAATTTAAATATCTGAATATCTGGTCATTTTCAATATAAATCTAGTAATTTTTCTATAAACCTTTTACTTGATCTTTGATTACTATTTTAATAACTGATAAGTTTAACAGAATAATTAATCCCAAATTAATTAACACCGTCATTAATTATAAGCAGTTTAAACTACAATCACAAAATGTCAGTGTATCTCAGGGCCTTCATAGATCTAACAGGGTAGACCTAGACATTTAGCAAACTAAAAGCTATTGATTTGTTCTGTCTTTAGCTACTGGAAATTACATTGAAGGTCAAGGTTTCCTGTAGGAATTTCTTCTGCATCAGGAAAACGATTAGAGAAAGGTCATTTCCAGAAATGTTGTGCTTGGCAAATTAATCTTGTTTGAAAAGCTATTCACCACATTAGTACAATATGAAAACCCAAGCAATTAGCAGAATTCTTCATTCTTAGAGTTGTGGGCTTAAGTTCAACATTTCTTGATTCACTGCCCATGATTCATTATTTTGAATAGCTGTGTTCCAGGCTAAGACCCCATGTTTGACAATCACAGCAATAAAACTGAGAAATGATGTTCAGTATTATTCATGACGTGCCCATACACAAAATTTGTTTCTATATACCACAGTTATTTACTGACTCCTGGTTAACCTTTCGTTCTCATTTTTAAAATGAGACGTCTTTTTTAAAGATGGTATTCCTGAATATAGTCTTTCAACTGTAAAGTCACAAAATGTTGAATTTTATAATGTTAACTGTGCCCTGACAAAAATCAACCATCCTTTGTGGGTCAACAGAGTCTGATTAGGTGGTATAAGGAAGATATTTCTATCAAAATAAAAGGTTCCTACTTGAATAAGATATTTACATCTAGTTTGTCACAGTACTTGGAAGTCAACAATTAGAGATTAAGGCTTTGGTTAAATTAGAAGCTCTTAAAATACAAATTCTCATAGGAAAGGTAGCACCAATAAAAAAATTTTTTTAATTTAAAAAAATTTTTAAATAAAAAGGAAAAAATTTAAAAAGGATGTCTGTATGTGGATAACTGAGTCACTTTGCTGTACAGCAGAGATTGCCACAACATTGTAAATCAACTATACTTCCATTAAAATTAAAAAAAAAGAAAGGAAAGGTAGCCCCAAAAGTCCAACGAACAACAGAAGACCATATAAAAAAAATCAGTGGCATTACATAATAAATCATCATACAGTGAGATGATATACAGTAAAGAAGAATGAGCTACAGCTACAAGCATCCATAAAAATAAACCTAAATTAGATCATGTTAAGCAGAAAAAGGCAATATAAAGTGGGGTGATTCCATTTATATAAAGTTCTTAAACAAAACTAAACTAAAAAATATATTGATTAGGAATAGATACTTATAATGGCTTTAAAAAGCTATAAAAAAAGAGAATGGACTTGAGGACACAGGGAGGGTGAAGGGTAAGCTGGGACAAAGTGAGAGAGTGGCACTGACATAGGTACACTACCAAATGTAAAACCGATAGCTAGTGGGAAGCAGCTGCATAGCACAGGGAGGTCAGCTCAGTGCTTTGTGACCACCTAGAGGGGTGGGATAGGGAGGGTGGAAGGGAGGGAGACGCAAGAGGGAGGAGATACGGGGTTATATGTATATGTATAGCTGATTCACTTTGTTATAAAGCAGAAACTAACACACCATTGTAAAGCAATTATACTCCAATAGAGTAGTGAAAACCAAAAAAAAACAAAGAGCTATAAAAAGAAAGCTTGCAGAGAAGCTTTTAAGAACACATATAAGAAAGATGCTTGTAAGAGTGCTACTTGCTTGCCATGTTGAGAACAATCAGTACTATATCAGTGAATGCATGAGGCAGCCTTTCTGTAATGCATGTACAGAAGTGCTTAAGAACACATGTGGACTTCCGTGGTAGCACAGTGGTTAAGAATCCGCCTGCCAGTGCAGGGGACATAGGTTCGATCCCTGGTCTGTGAAGATCCCACATGCTGTGGAGCAACTAAGCCTATTCGTCACAACTACTGAGCCCACATGCCACAATTAGTGAATCCCGCGCACCTAGAGCCTATGCTCCGCAGCAAGAGAAGCCACCGCAATGAGAAGCACATCCACCACAATGAAAAGTAGCCTTCCTCGCCGCAACTAGAGAAAGCCCATGCGCAGCAAAAAGACCCAATGCAGCCAAAAAGGAAGGAAGGAAGGAAGGAAGGAAGGAAGGAAGGAAGGAAGGAAGGGAAGGGAAGGAAGGGAAGGAAGGAGGGAGGAAGGATTATTAAAAAAAAAAAAAAGCGGGCTTCCCTGGTGGCGCAGTGGTTGAGAATCTGCCTGCCAATGCAGGGGACATGGGTTCGAGCCCTGGTCTGGGAGGATCCCACATGCCGCGGAGCGGCTGGGCCCGTGAGCCACATCTACTGAGCCTGCACATCTGGAGCCTGTGCTCCGCAACGAGAGGCCACGACAGTGAGAGGCCCGCGCACCGCGATGAAGAGTGGCCCCCACTTGCCACAACTAGAGATAGCCCTCGCATAGAAACGAAGACCCAACACAGCAAAAATAAATTAATTAATAAAAAAAGAGCACTTGTAATAAAGATGTTTGTAAGGAAAAAACAATCTTGTTATAGACTGAACTGTGTACCCTAACCCAATCTGCCTGATGTTCCTCTTTTTGGTTTTTACAAATTTTTTTATTAGTTTCTGCTTTATAACAAAGTCAATCAGTCATACATATACATCTGTTCCCACATCCCTTCCCTCTTGTGTCTCCCTCCCTCCCACCCTCCCTATCCCACCCCTCCAGGTGGTCACAAAGCACGGAGCTGACCTCCCTGTGCTATGCGGCTGCTTCCCACTAGCTATCTACCTTATGTTTGGTACTGTATATATGTCCATGTCCATGTCACAGCTTACCCTTCCCCCTCCCCATATCCTCAAGTCCATTCTCAAGTAGGTCTGTATCTTTATTCCTGTTTTACCCCTAGGTTCTTCATGACATTTTTTTTCTTAAATTCCATATATATGTGTTAGCATACGGTATTTGTCTTTCTCTTTCTGACTTATTTCACTCTGTATGACAGACTCTAGGTCTATCCACCTCATTACAAATAGCTCAGTTTCGTTTCTTTTTATGGCTGAGTAATATTCCATTGTATATATGTGCCACATCTTCTTTATCCATTCATCCGATGATGGACGCTTAGGTTGTTTCCATCTCTGGGCTATTGTGAATAGAGCTGCAATGAACATTTTGGTACATGTCTCTTTCCGAATTATGGTTTTCTCAGGGTATATGCCTAGTAGTGCGATTACTGGGTCATATGGTAGTTCTATTTTTAGTTTTTTAAGGAACCTCCATACTGTTGTCCATAGTGGCTGTACCAATTCACATTCCCACCAACAGTGCAAGAGTGTTCCCTTTTCTCCGCACCCTCTCCAGCATTTATTGTTTCTAGATTTTTTGATGATGGCCATTCTGACTGCTATGAGATGATATCTCATTGTAGTTTTGATTTGCATTTCTCTAATGATTAATGATGTTGACCAGTCTTTCATGTGTTTGTTGGCGGTCTGTATATCTTCTTTGGAGAAATGTCTATTTACGTCTTCTGCCAATTTTTGGACTGGGTTGTTTGTTTTATTGTTATTGAGCTGCATGAGCTGCTTGCAAATATTGGAGATTAATCCTTTGTCAGTTGCTTCATTTGAAAATAATTTCTCCCATTCTGAGGGTTGTCTTTTGGTCTTGTTTATGGTTTCCTTTGCTGTGTAAAAGCTTTGAAGTTTCATTAGGTCCCATTTGTTTATTTTTGTTTTTATTTCCATTTCTCTAGGAGGTGGATCAAAAAGGATCTTGCTGTGATTTATGTCATAGAGTGTTCTGCCTATGTTTTCCTCTAAGACTTTGATAGGTCCTGGCCTTACATTTAGGTCTTTAATCCATTTTGAGCTTATGTTTGTGTATGGCATTAGGGAGTCATCTAATCTCATACTTTTACATGTACCTGTCCAGTTTTCCCAGCACCACTTATTGAAGAGGCTGTCCTTTCTCCACTGTACGTTCCTGCCTCCTTTATCAAAGATAAGTTGACCATATGTGTGTGGGTTTATCTCTGGGCTTTCTATCCTGTTCCATTGATCTAACTTTCTGTTTTTGTGCCAGTACCACACTGTCTTGATTACTGTAGTTTTGTAGTAGAGTCTGAAGTCAGGGAGCTTGATTCCTCCAGCTCCGTTTTTCGTTCTCAAGATTGCTTTGGCTATTCGGGGTCTTTTGTTTTTCCAAACAAATTTTGAAATTTTTTGTTCTAGTTCTGTGAAAAATGCCAGTGGTAGTTTGATAGGGATTGCATTGAATCTGTAGATTGCTTTGGGTAGTAGAGTCATTTTCACAATATTGATTCTTCCAGTCCGGAAACATGGTATATCTCTCCATCTATTTGTATCATCTTTAATTTCTTTCATCAGTGTCTTATAATTTTCTGCATACAGGTCTTTTGTCTCCTTAGGTAGGTTTAATCCTAGATATTTTATTCTTTGTGTTGCAATGGTAAATGGGAGTGTTTTCTTGATTTCATTTTCAGATTTTTCATCATTAGTGTACAGGAATGCCAGAGATTTCTGTGCATTAATTTTGTATCCTGCTACTTTACCGAATTCATTAATTAGCTCTAGTAGTTTTCTGGTAGCATCCTTAGGATTCTCTATGTATAGTATCATGTCATCTGCAAACAGTGACAGCTTTACTTCTTCTTTCCCGATTTGGATTCCTTTTATTTCCTTTTCTTCTCTGATTGCTGTGGCTAAAACTTCCAAAACTAAGTTGAATAAGAGTGGTGAGAGTGGGCAGCCTTGTCTTGTTCCTCATTTTAGTGGAAATGGTTTCAGTTTTTCACCATTGAGGACGATGTTGGCTGTGGGTTTGTCATATATGGCCTTTATTATGTTGAGGAAACTTCCCTCTATGCCTACTTTCTGGAGGGTTTTTATCATAAATGGGTGTTGAATTTTGTCGAAAGCTTTCTCTGCATCTATTGAGAGGATCATATGGTTTTTCTCCTTCAATTTGTTAATATGGTGTATCACATTGTTTGATTTGCATATATTGAAGAATCCTTGCATTCCTGGAATAAACCCCACATGATCATGGTGTATGATCCTTTTAATGTGCTGTTGGATTCTGTTTGCTAGTATTTTGTTGAGGATTTTTGCATCTATGTTCATCAGTGATATTGGCCTGTAGTTTTCTTTCTTTGTGACAGCCTTGCCTGGTTTTGGTATCAGGGTGATGGTGGCCTCATAGAATGAGTTTGGGAGTGTTCCTTCCTCTGCTATATTTTGGAAGAGTTTGAGAAGGATATGTGTTAGCTCTTCTCTAAATGTTTGATAGAATTCGCCTGTGAAGCCATCTGGTCTTGGGCTTTTGTTTGTTGGAAGGTTTTTAATCACAGTTTCAATTTCAGTGCTTGCGATTGGTCTGCTCATATTGTCTATTTCTTCCTGATTCAGTCTTGGCAGCTTGTGCTTTTCTAAGAATTTGTCCATTTCTTCCAGGTTGTCCATTTTATTGGCATAGAGTTGCTTGTAGTAATCTCTCATGATCTTTTGTATTTCTGCAGTGTTAGTTGTTACTTATCCGTTTTCATTTCTAATTCTATTGATTTGAGTCTTCTCCCTTTTTTTCTTGATGAGTCTGGCTAATGGTTTATCAATTTTATTTATCTTCTCAAAGAACCAGCTTTTAGTTTTATTGATCTTTGCTATTGTTTCCTTCATTTCTTTTTCATTTATTTCTGCTCTGATCTTTATGATTTCTTTCCTTCTGCTAACTTTGTTTGTTTTTTGTTCTTCTTTCTCTAATTGCTTCCTGATGTTCTTATTAAGAAAAAAAAAAAAAAAGCTGTGAAGAGTAGCCAGTAAATGAAAACCATTAAACTTAGGTCAGCAGTTACCTCTGGAGAGAATACAATTAAGGAGATTTGTGTGGGGGCTTCCAAGTTATTGAAAATGGTCTATTTGTAATACATGTATTATAAGTCCTCTAGTATGATATATGTCATGATTAAAAAGTTTAAAACTAATTTTAAAGTTAAATATGGGCTTCCATGATTAAAAAATGGAGGAAGCCCGAGCTATGGGCAGTCACACACCCTTTTTGCACCTCCATCTCTAGTAGAGGCCATTGTGTACCACCAAGATCCCTTACCCTGGGTCTGAAACACACACTTCCAGCTCCTAGGAGTGTTGTCGACCACCATCTCTCAGCTGAGTCCCTCTTTGGGACTTGACTTTGGCTGGAGACAGCCATATATATACATAAACCCCCTTCCCAGGGAAAGCCCATATCCACAGATCGGTTAAATTGAGATTATAAAGGTCTAGCTCCTTTTTTTCCTCAGAAAATTTAAATGTGATGACATAAACACGCTCTAAATCGTTATGTAAAACATTAGAAATATTTGAGGTTCATTGAGAAAATATGCCAGTTACATATTATTGAAAACAGGTATCATGCTATAAAATGACAAGTTATCAAAATTGCATACTGTCCAGAACCTCTTTAACTTGAGGAGGTGTTTTTCATCAGAAACCTCTTATAGTAAGAAAGGTGCTGTACCATTTTGAATACAAAACTCCAAAATGGAATTTCCAGTTTTACTTTATATGGATGTGAGAGACTCTTCTTAAATGTAATGAAAACAAAATATAAAAGCGTAATTTTGCCTTCTAAGGAAATATTACCAATGTAAGTAATCCCACGTTAGTTATCACCATGCTGCTGTTGAAAGGCTATTATATTTAGAGACAGGAATTTAAGGGACAATGCATCTTGAACACGATACCAGCATTTGTCTTTCAGCCCTGTTTGAGAATCAGGTGGTAACTTCTAAGGTCTGCATTAAACAGAAAAACATCACCTTTGGTCAGTTCTGCTTAACAACAAGGTAAGCTCTGAAGGGGCCTCCTAAGTGACAGAACAAGTGGGAAATTTTGAGAGAGGCAGAAAGAATCTATTGTGGCTTAAAATGCAAAAGAGTACAGAAATCATCTGAAGGCTCCTAGATTTCAGGTTAAAAGTGGAATGTAAAAACTTCATTAGCATTTTGATTCCTTTCTTCAGTCTGTTTGTATAATAATGTCCATTCAGATATGAAGTCTCTAAACCTACCCACCTGGAATTCTCAAGAATTTCATCTGCTCAAGGATTCATCCAGCAAAACATTCTCTCTCTGAAAATGGTACTAAGGAATATTTACTGAGATAGTATGACAGTTATTACATCAGTGTCAACATAAACAAGCCGGTATACCCAAAATATACTTATCAACTTTCCCTCGGATTATGTTAAAGCTCTGCCATCTTTGAGCATACCTAAACCTTTTCAATACTATTCATCCTTCATTCATTTATTCAACAGATATTTATTTGGTGCCTGTGATGTGTCAGATACAGTGCTCAGCACTAGGGATATGATGAAAAGATGAAGATGACCCAGCTCTAGTGGGGCTTACAAGGGTCTGTGATTTCACTGAGAATCGGCAGTCACCATATAACATTAACTGGTAAAAAGCTTCACATACTTATTATTTGCCCACTAGGTAAAGTAGAATTTCCTTTTCTTTGTTCTAAAACTATTTCAATGAAAAACTCTCTCTTAAGCCTTTAAAGTGGGCGCAGCATTCTTCTTAGTTTCTACCTGAAGAACCTGGTAGCACAGCTACAGAAGCAGAATGTACACTTATGGCCAGACCAAGAAAGCTATAAATCCATATATTTGCTATTTGGCCTAGAGTGCTACAAAAATTTAAAAAAAGAAAATCTACTCTCAAAAGTACTCTGAAAGAAGGATTTGGACTGGCAAGGATGGTTCCAGGTGACTCAATATCATCCACAAAAGTGAAGTACATATATTTTATCCCATTCCCAAACAAAACGAAAGTTGTCTTTTCATTTTGTTTAGTTTCCTTTGTTGTGCAAAAGCTCTTAAGTTTAATTAGGTCCCATTTGTTTATTTTTGCATTTTTTCCATTATTATAGGAGACAGACTGAAAAAAAATATTGCTGTGATTGATGTCAAAGAGTGTTCTACCTGTGTTTTCCTCTAGGAGTTTTTAATAGTATCTGTCTTACATTTATGTCTTTAATGGGTTTTGAGTTTATTTTGTATATGGTGTTAGAGAATGTTCTAGTTTCATTCTTCTCTATGTAACTGTCTGGCACCACTTATTGGCAACAAAAAGACAACCTATGGGACAGGAGAAAATATTTGCAAATGATGCAACCGACAAGAGATTGATTTCCAAAACATATAAACAGCCCATACACCTCAATATCAAAAAAAAAAAAAACGCAATCAAAAAAGGGACAGATTGGGCTTCCCTGGTGGTGCAGTGGTTGGGAGTCTGCCTGCCGAAGCAGGGGACACAGGTTCATGCCCCGGCCCAGGAGGATCCCAAATGCCACGTAGCGGCTGGGCCCGTGGGCCATGGCCACTAGGCCTGCGCATCTGGAGCCTGTGCTCCATGACGGGAGAGACCATGGCAGTCAAAGGCCCACGTACCACAAAAAATGGGGGGGGGGCAGACGACCTAAACAGACATTTCTCCAAAGAAGACATACAGATGTCCAACACGCACATGAAAAGATGCTCAACATTGCTAATCATTAGAGAGATGCAAAGCAAAACTACAATGAGGTGTGATACACCTCACACTCGTCAGAATGGCCATCATCAAAAAGTCTGCAAATAATAAATGTTAGAGAGAGTGTGGAGAAAAGGGAACCCTCCTACACTGTTGGTGGGAATGTAAATTACTGCAGCCACTATGGAGAACAGTAAGGAGGTTTCTCAAAAAACTAAAAATAAAGTTACCATATGATACAGTAATACCACTCCTAGGCATATATCCAGAAAAGATGAAAACTCTAATATGAAGAGATACATGCTACCCAGCAAGGATCTCATTTAGATTTGATGGAGAAATTAAAACCTTTACAGACAAGCAAAAGTTAAGAGAATTCAGCACCACCAAATCAGCTTTACAACAAATGCTAAAGGAACGTCTCTAGGCAGGGGACAAAGAGAAGGAAAAGATGTACAATAACAAACCCAAAACAATTAAGAAAATGGTAATAGGAAAATACATATCGATAATTACCTTAAATGTAAATGGATTAAATGCTCCCACCAAAAGACACAGACTGGCTGAATGGATAAAAAAACAAGACCCGTATATATGCTGTCTACAAGAGACCCACTTCAGACCTAGGGCCACATACAGACTGAAAGTGAGGGAGGGGATGGAAAAAGATATTCCATGCAAAGGGAAATCAAAAGAAAGCTGGAGTGGCAATTTTCATATCAGACAAAATAGACTTTAAAATAAACACTATTACAAGGGACAAAGAAGGACACTACATAATGATCAAGGGATCAATCGAAGAAGAAAATATGACAATGGTAAATATTTATGCACCCAACATAGGAGCACCTCAGTATATAAGGCAAATACTAACAGCCATAAAAGGGGAAATCGACAGTAACACAATCATAGCATGGGACTTTAACACCCCACTTTCACCAATGAACAGATCATCCAAAGTGAAAATAAATAAGGAAACACAAGCTTTAAATGATACATTAAACAAGATGGACTTAATTGATATTTACAGTACATTCCATCCAAAAACAACAGAATACAGTTTCTTCTCAAGTGTTCATGGAACATTGTCCAGGATAGATCACATCTTGGGTCAAAAATCAAGCCTTGGTAAAAGGCTGAAGAAAATTGAAATTGTATCAAGTATCTTTTCCGACCACAATGCTATGAGACTAGATATCAATAACAGGAAAAGATCTGTAAAAAATACAAACACATGGAGGCTAAACAATACACTACTTAATAACCAAGACATCACTGAAGAAATCACAGAGGAAATCAAAAAATACCTAGAAACAAATGACAATGAAAACACGATGACCCAAAAATTATGGAATGCAGCAAAAGCAGTTCTAAGAGGGAAGTTTATAGCAATACAGTCGTACCTTAAGAAACAAGAAACATCTCAAATAAACAACCTAACCTTACACCTAAAGCAATTAGAGAAAGAAGAACAAAAAAAAAACCCAAATTAGCAGAAGGAACGAAATCATGAAGATAAGATCAGAAATAAACGAAAAAGAAATGAAAGAAACTATAGCAAAGATCAATAAACCTAAAAGCTGGTTATTTGAGAAGATAAAATTGATAAACCATTAGCCAGATTCATCAAGAAAAAAGGGAGAAGACTCAAATCAATAGAATTAGAAATGAAAAAGGAGAAGTAACAATTGACACTGCAGAAATACAAAGGATCATGAGAGATTTCTACAAGCAACTATATGTCGATAAAATGGACAACCTGGAAGAAATGGACAAATTCTTAGAAATGAACAACATTCCGAGACTGAACCAGGAAGAAATAGAAAATAAGAACACACCAGGGCTTCCCTGGTGGCACAGTGGTTGAGAGTACGCCTGCCGATGCAGGGGACGTGGGTACGTGCCCTCTTCTGGGAAGATCCCACATGCCGTGGAGTGGCTAGGCCCGTGAGCCATGGTTGCTGAGCTGGCGCGTCCAGAGCCTGTGCTCCACAATGGGAGCAGCCACAACAGTGAGAGGCCCAAAACCACACACACACAAAAAAGAACACACCAATCACAAGCACTGAAATTGAAACTGTGATTAAAAATCTTCCAACAGGGCTTCCCTGGTGGCGCAGTGGTTCAGAGTCCACCTGCCGATGCACGGAACGCGACTTTGTGCCCAAGTCTGGGAGGATGCCACATGCCACGGAGTGGCTGGGACCGAGAGCCTTGGCTGATGAGCTGGCGCGTCCAGAGCCTGTGCTCCGCAATGGGAGCGGCCACAACAGTGAGAGGCCTGCGTACCGCAAAAAAAAAAAAAAAAAAAAAAAATCTTCCAACAAACAAAAGCCCAGGACCAGATGGCTTCACAGGCGACTTCTATCAAACATTTAGAGAAGAGCTAACACCTATCCTTCTCAAACTCTTCCAAAATATAGCACAGGGAGGAACACTCCCAAACTCATTCTATGAGGCCACCATCACCCTGGTACCAAAACCAGACAAAGACGTCACAAAGAAAGAAAACTACAGGCCAATATCACTGATGAACATAGACGCAAAAATCCTCAACAATATACTACCAAACAGAATCCAACAGCACATTAAAAGGATCATACACCATGATCAAGCAGGGTTTATCCCAAGAATGCAAGGATTCTTCAATATATGCAAATCAATGAATGTGATACACGATATTAACAAATTGAAGAAGAAAAAACATATGATGATCTCAATAGATTCAGAGAAAGCTTTCAACAAAATTCAACACCATTTATGATAAAAACCCTCCAGAAAGTAGGCATAGAGGGAACTTTCCTCAACATAATAAAGGCCATATATGACAAACCCACAGCCAACATCATCCTCAATGGTGAAAAACTGAAAGCATTTCCACTAAGATCAGGAACAAGAAAAGGTTGCCTACTCTTACCACTATAATTCAACATAGTTTTGGAAGCTTTGACCACAGGAATCAGAGAAGAAAAGGAAATAAAAGGAATCCAAATCGGGAAAGAAGAAGTAAAGCTGTCACCTTTTGCAGATGACATGATACTATACATACAGAATCCTAAAGATGTAACCAGAAAACTACTAGAGCTAATTAATGAATTCAGTAAAGTAGCAGGATACAAAATTAATGCACAGAAATCTCTTGCATTGCTATACACTAATGATGAAAAATCTGAAAGTGAAATTAAGAAAACACTCCCATTTACCACTGCAACAAAAAGAATAAAATATCTAGGAATAATATACTACCCAAAGCAATCTACAGATTCAATGCAATCCTTATCAAACTACCCCTGGCATTTTTCACAGAACTAGAACAAAACATTTCACAATTTGTATGGAAACAAAAAAGACCCCGAATAGCCAAAGCAATCTTGAGAACGAAAAACGGAGCTGGAGGAATTAGGGTCCCTGACTTCAGACTATACTACAAAGCTACAGTAATCAAGACAGTATGGTACTGGCACAAATACAGAAATACAGATCAGTGGAACAGGATAGAAAGCCCACAGTTAAACCCATGCACATATGGTCACCTTATCTTTGATAAAGGAGGCAAGAATATACAGTGGAGAAAAGACAGCTTCTTCAATAAGTGGTGCTGGGAAAACTGGATAGCTACATGTAAAAGAATGAAATTAGAACACTCCTTAACACCATACACAAAAATGAACTCAAAATGGATTAAAGACCTAAATGTAAGGTCACACACTATCAAACTCTTAGAGGAAAACAGCAGCAGAACACTCTATGACATAAATCACAGCAAGATCCTTTTTGACCCACCTCCTAGAGAAATGGAAATAAAAACAAACCAAAAAAAAA